>NC_086125.1:28750386-29077886 GCF_963921235.1 Mobula hypostoma
CACCCATTTTTTCTTTTGGAAACTCCCCATCTTGGTGCTGTGCCCATATTCAAATTTTCCTCCTGCCGCAGAACTGCTGGCTGTTAAGGTGCCATCCAGCTTCTAAGTACATCAGGACATTTAAGGTGAGCGGTACCTTGCATCATGCGTAAAGAGGTGAGAGAGCTTGTCGGGTCCTGCCCAAGCACCTATTCATAGTTGCGTAGCTCTGACTCTGAAATTAAGGCAAAGCCTCCTTATGTAGGTGGAAGGCTCCAATGATAGGTGTTTATTGATTTCTTATCTCAACTTTACCAATTTATCCAAAAACTATTTAATTATTTATTTTAAACACAGAGCATCAGCAGACTCATGATTCAAGATTGTTTGTCATTTTCATTACACAGGTGTACAGGTGAACAAAATAATTGTTAATCCGGATCCAATGCAGCGTAAAAAATAAGATAAAGAACACAATAATAAAAAACCTCAATAAATATACTGTAAAAACATAAGGTAGCTTATATACATAGACTGATTGTATGTACATAAAAGGATTGCCTGTACATAAGCTGACTCTGGCAGGAAATGATAAAGTAGTGGGAGATAGGAGTGTGGAGGGTGAAGGTGTCGATCAACCTTACTGCCTGTGGGAAGTAACTGTTTTTGAGTCTGGTGGTCCTGGCGTGGATGCTACGTAGCCTCCTCCCTGATGGGACTGGGACCCACAGTCCATGAGCAGTGTGACTGGGATCCTTCATGATATTCCTGGCCCTTTTCCAACACCATTCTGCATATATCTTGAACATCTTGAGCAACATATATAAAAAGCTGAGGAACTCAGCAGATCATAGAGGGGTGTATACAGTCGACATTTTGCACTGAGACCCCCAACACTGAGGTTATGTTGGTTGTTAACACAAACAACATTTTTCACTGTATGCTTCAATGTACAGTACGTGTGATAAGTAAATGAATCAGAACCAGGACTGGAAAGGAAACTTCCTGTCCAATCCTGATGAAAGGTTTTGACCTGAAAACGTCAAGTGTTTATCTGAGTGCCTCCAGCATTGTGTGTATGGTGTCTTCAATTTCTAGCTTCTGCAGAATTTTGTTGAGTTTCAAACCATCCATGCAGGTGAGGCAACACTTCACCTATGTGTTTATCAGGGTCGTCGTCTGCATTCAGTTCTCCTGTTGTGATCTTCCCTTCTCAGTGAGACCAAATGTAGTTTGAGGGACTCTTTGTTTTCGCTCTGTCCACCAGGGGGGCTCTTCTGGGTAACCAGCATGTTTAAAGCGTGGAAGGGTGTGTGAAATTTTATAATCTTATAAAGCAAACTTTAAAATTTTATAGCGAGTAAAGTCTTTTTTTGAAATGTGGTATTGTTGTGTAGGAAATGCAGCAACCAAATTGTGCACAGCTAGCCTCCATAAAAAGCAGTATGTGAATAACTAGATACTTAGTTTACTGGGACTTCTATTACGATTCACAGAGCTATACGGCACGACAAGGGTGCCCAACTAAGCTGGTCACACCTTCCCACATTTGGCCCACATCTCCCTAAACCTTTCCTATCAAGTTCAAGTTTATTGTCATTCAACTGTATACATTCATACCGTCAAACGAAACAACGTTCCTCCAGACCAAGGTTCACAACACAGTACATATAACTCACACACAACACACAAGTAATATTACCACAGATAAATTAACAAATAATAAAAAGTATTCCAGAAGATTGACATCTAACACGAGGTGCATTTAAGTCAAAATCTAAACAGTGAACATTACTGACACTTCATAAGTGTTGAGGCCTGAATGGTGGCAGGGAGTTCAGTAGTCTCATGGCCTGGAGGAAGAAGCTGTTCAATTTAACAGCCTCTCAATTTAACTGTCCAACACCCTTTTAAGAGTTGTTCTTGCCTTTACCAGCTCATTCCGTATACTCTGGTAATATTCTGCTGCAGACAGCAGTGGAGATTGGGATCAAACCTGGGGCTGTGAAGCAGAATTCCTAACGGCTGGACCAATATTTTCAGAGGAATCTAGATATCCTTGTGCACAAGATGAACAGGATGGAGGAAATATCTCTGATAGGGTGAGGCTGGGGTAAGCTTGGAATGACAAGGGGACATAAATGCAACATAAGGTTACTGGATGGGCATCTTGGTCAGCATGGATCTGTTGAGGTGTATGACTCCATGGCTATTCAAATATGACCCACGCTTATCCCTCTCCACAGATGCTGCTTGACCTGCTATTTACATAGTTTTTTGTTTTTGTTTCAGATTACCAAGATCTGCACTATTTTATTTGTGGGACATACACTCAGCGGCTACTTTATTAGGTACACCCATACACCAGCTCGTTAATGCAAATATCTAATCAGCCAATCACGTGGCACCAACTCAATGCATAAAAGCATGGAGACATGGTCAAGAGGTACAGTTGTGGTTCACCAAACATCAGAATGGGAAAGAAATGTAATCTAAGTCACTTTGGCTTTAGAATGATTGTTGGTGCCAGATGGGGTGATTTGATTATCTCAGAAACCGCTGATCTCCTGCTTACACACAGCTTTCTCTAGAGTTTACAGAGAATGATGCAAAAAAACAAAACATTTCTAATGAGTGGCAGTTCAGAGGAGAATAACCAGCCTGGTTCGAGCTGACAGGAAGGCAACAGTAACTGAACTAATTATGCAATACAACAGTGGTGTACAGAAGAGTATTTCTGAATGCACAACATGTAAAACCTTGAAGTGAGTGGGCTGCAGCAGCTGAAGACCACAAACATACACTCAGTGGCCACTAAGTAGAAATATTGTCCAGGACACCAGCAAACACACTCATTTTCATCACCAAATCTTTTACATCCAGCGAAGAGGGGCTGCAAGAACCTTGAGAGGTGACGCTTTGGAAGTTCTGTACTGGATAGCACGTTAGCATAGTGATTAGAGTAGCACTTTACTGTGCTGCCAGTTGGGGTTCAAATCCTGCCACTGTCTGGAAAGAGTTTGTGCACTCTCCCCATAACCACGTTTCCTCCCACATTCCAAAGATGTAAAGTTAGTGAGTTGTGGGCTTGCTAAGTCAGCCACAGAAACATGGCGACACTTATAGGCTGCCCACAGCACATCCTCAGACTGTGCTGGTCATTGACGCAAATGCCATATTTCACCGTATGTTTCAGTGTTTCACTGTACATTTGACAAATAAAACTAATCTAATCCAATCTAGTTAAGAGTGACAGCCTAGATCTCGTGCTCAAGTCTAAAGGGTAGGATGTGCAGATACCACCCTGAGAAGGAAGAGATACAGATACCTTTAGGGTGGGAGGGGGAGCAGCAGGAATTGGAGGTTGAATGAGAACTATCTGCTCTTTTAGGCATCCAGGAGACAATTCAATAAGGCACCAAACAATCAATCCCTGTTTCAATGAAATAATACGACTTGGATCAGTTTCAGTGAAACTCCCAAAGGCATGGTTCTGTGTGAGATCATCCAATCACGTGACGGACAGTCACCTTTCCAGATTGCGCTCTATCTGACAGATCCAAAACTCATACAAGAATCTTGTAGTCTCGGCCTTGAAGGGGCTAAGTATCCTATGATCCACCATGCTCCGGAATAGGGAATTCTAAATTTATATGGAGAAAATTGTATCCTGCTAATCCCCAAATGCATGTGGTTTAATATTAAAGTAGAGAACCTTTATCCTTAATTCTCCCACCAGAGAGGACAGCGCCCTCCAAAGAAAATTAGTCTACAGAAGACCATTCAACCCTCAAGCTTGTTCAATGATTCAACTAGATTTTGCCTGATCTTGTACCTCCATAAATCTCTGTGCTGAATGATGGGCCTCAGTTTGACTCCCATTTACAAAATTTCAACTATTTTGTCCCTTCAAATTCTTCTATATTTTATATAGCCCATCCAATGTCACACCTCAGACCGCGCTCTGAAACAAGCTCAAGATACGTAAAGTCCTGATGAAGTGTTTCCATCTGAAATGCCAACTGTTAGTTCCCTTCCATAAATATTGTCTGACTTGATGAGTTTCTGCAGAATTTTGTGTGTGTTGCTCAAGTAAAGCTTGTATTTCTCAGCTTTACAGAATGAAACTTGTTTAGCGTTTTAAGTTTACCAAGGTTCCAGCTCAGGAACCTGACAGGAGCTGCCTCAGGTCTAATCCATCATCGTGGTCAGATACTCCAAGAAAGATGAATTTGCAGAATGATTCATGGGGTATTATGAAAATCTTTTCAGAATGTAAGATAATTTGCCATGAAGAATTTAGTCAAAGCAACTTCACTGAATGTCCTCCAAGGCAGAGATATCTAATCCCACTGGAGTAAATCCCTTGTCTCTCATGGACAAGATCCTTTCAAGGCCACAGTTCGACCTTAAGCATTTAAAAAAATATGTGCTTGAGACACGGATATTGCTGGCAACGATTATCCCAACAATAATCAACCATTATTTGGTTGTTCTTTTTAATAATAGTTGATGTAGAGCAGAGCTCTGACCTTCAGCTGGATCCAGTGGAGATATACATTGAAACTGCCGCTGTCCACTTTAGTTGGTCAAATGCTGAAGGATTTATTACATAACACACCCATGGCAGCACTCTCACTGACCTAATTCTGTCATTTGCCATCCGAACCTGCCACTACCCCGTACCTGCAGGAGCTCCCATTGTTACCTCAGCCTCCATTACACCAGCTCCATTTACGTTTTGGCTCTTCCTTCGGAGTTTGTGGTTTGCACACCGTGCCTTTTAGTGGAAGTAATGGGGAGAGCAGAAGAGCTGTGGCCTGGCAGTGGGATTCCCTATACTGCGGTGAGCAGTCTCTACACAGTCCCCTTCAAATTTTTAAGACCAAGAGGGGGAGAGAGAGCTAGCACAGGATAAGTGCCATTCAAAAATGTCTACATGTGCTGAAGCATTGACCTTTAGGTTATGTTAGTGCATAGAAAGATTCCACCAACCTTGAGGTTTTGGCTCAGAGAAGAATATTAAGAATATTAAGAATTTGATCTGGTAAGATTCCATGCTACTCTTATTATATAATATTTGTTATATACTAATTACAATGCTTAAGCTGTTCTGGAAATGTACCTTTCAACAACGTTATCTCTTAACTTGATTTAAAAATAAACCCTTCCTGTCATTAAAATTGAAAAATAGAGTGAGGCACTAGTTCACTCAACCTATCCTCATAAGACATGCTCTCCAATTCTGGCAGCATCCTGGCAAATCTCTTCTGCACTCTCTCTAAAGCTTCCACATTCTTCCGATAATGAGGCCACCAGAACTGAACACAACACTCTAAGTGTGGTCCAAATAGGGCTTTATAGATGGCTCATGGCTCTTTAACTCAGTCACCACAGCTATTGAAGACCAAACACACCTTACATCTTCTCAACCACTCTATCAACTTATGCAGCAACCAGACATGGACAACAAGATCCTTCTGTTCCTCCACACTGCTAAAAATCCTGCCATTAACCCTGTACTCTGCAGGGGTGGTTGAGAGAAGAATATTGACCTAGTAAGGTTCCCTGATATTCTCATCATAAGTTTCATGCTATATTTCAGATCCAATGCTTAGGCTACTCATAAAATGCAACTTTCATCATCCAGCTTGATTTAAAATGAAAGCCCTCTTGTCATTAAAACCAAACAATGGGCCTGTGATAGGACACATTCATCTGCATGGTCAAAGCCAGTCCACTCATCTTGGCCTACTCCTGTTCCTAATCTGTTTGCTTGGGTGAATGTATCTCAGGCTAGCATATCTCCACTTTGTCAGGTTTTGTTTTTTTAACTGTAAAAGGAAGCAACTTTGGGGAAGCTGCATTGCAAGTTTTCAAAAGTAAAGACTCCAAATACATGCACAGGGCACATTCTCTAGACTGGAAATCATAAAGGTGCTTGAAATTGAAACTTTACTGTTAAAAGTATTAAAGTCCAGGAGCAGAGGCTTCAGGATAAGAACCAGAGGCATAAAAGGTGACAAGGCATTCGAGGAAACATTCTCAGAATGGAGAATGGTTGGGTGCTGTGTAGAACAGTGCCAGATCAATAATTAATTAGAAAACAAACAAGCAAGGAAAGAAGAGAAAATGTGCTATGCAAGGTCAAGTCCCTGGGTAAGAAGCCTTAAGAAGGGTCAGTCTATTTCTTTGTGTGATAAACTGCTCCATCCAACTCCAATTCCCAACCAGATTTATCAGTCCTGATAAATCGAATACCTTCTGTGGAAGGGAATAATCATTCAATCTTGTTGCAGCAACTCCATGCATAAAAGCATGAAGGCATGGTCAAGAGGATTAGTTGTTGTTCAGACCAAACATCAGAATGGGGAAGAAATGTGATCTAAGTGACTTTCATCTTGGAATGATTTTTGGTGCCTGATGGGGTGGTTTGATTATCTCAGACACTGCTGATCTCCTGGGATTTTCATGCACAACGGTCTCTAGAGTTTACAGAGAATAGTTTGAAAAACAAAAATCATCCTGTGAGCAGCAGTCCTCTAGGTAAATTTCCTTGTTAATGAGAGAGGTCAGAGGAGAATGGCTAGACCAGTTCAAGCTTACAGAGTGAGAATAATTCAACCACATGTTACAACTGTAGTGTGCAAACGAGCATCACTGAACGTGCAACACATTGAACCTCGAAGTCGATGGACTGCAGCAGCGGAAGACCACACTGGGTTCCACTCTTGTGATGACTTTATTCGGTATGTGGGGTACCTAATAAAGTGGCCTTTGAATGTATGTGCACTGCAAGTCCTATGAAGTAGCCCAAAGCGCACAGAGCTGGAATCAGGCTTCAAACTGGGCATGTTTCCCAGCTTCAGTAGATTTTATCACGGGGAAGTGGTCCCAGAGGTGGGAAGGAGGTCTGAGTCCTGTTCACTGAAGGGGGAGGGGTTGCGAGTTTTCTCTGTTGGCACACAATGGAGTGGTACTAGTCCGTCACCATCCTCAGCTCATCCCCCCACCCCACTGACGACAAAAAATTGGGAGACTTGTTCAGTAAAAGGGGCTGGCTGGAAGAAGTACTTCAATCCCAAATACTGAAGAATGGGAAAGTGATGATAGGAAGGGTGTGGGGACTTCTCAGTAAGCCCCAATTAAATATTAACTGCTATTTTGACTTGACTGCGAGCTATTTCCTGCATTTTGATTTTCTTATTTAATATATTCCTTGTGCTACTTTTTGTAAATTATACAAATAGGGATTCTAGCTCTCTGCTAACAGCTTCCAGCTGTTACATTCCTTCTGCTGCCATCGCCTCCATTTTGTTCTTCCTGTTCCTGAATCACGGTTACCAAATTCTACTGTGAAATGGAGGTGGGATATTTTATTAAAGGGGCCACATTTGTCAGCCACTGACTTCCAGACAGATGCTGGACAGAGGTGTCACCCAGGAGTAACACACATAAAATGCTGGAGGAACTTAGCAAGTCAGGCAGCATCTATGGAGAGTGAACACTTCAGGCCGAGCCCCTTCATCAGGTCTGGAAAGAAAGGGAGGAGAAGCCAGAATAAGGTAGGGGAGGGGAAGGAGTACACGTTGGCAGGGGATAGGGAGAGGGGGAAGGCAGATGGGTAGGAAGCGGGGTGGAAGTGAGAAGCTGGAAGGGGAGTAGACTCACTGGGCCAAATGGCATAAATGTCCTATGGCCTTATGGGATAGGTGGAAAAAGTAAAGGGGCTGAAGTAAGAATCTGATAGAAAAGGTGAGTGTGCCATGGAAGAAGGAGGTGATGAGAAGGTGAGGAAAAGAGGTAAGAAGGGAGGCAGAATATGGAATGGGAAATAAGAGAAGTGGACGGAGGGAGAAATTACCAGAAGTTAGAGAAATCAATCTTCACACTGTCTGGTTGGAGGCTATACGGTTGGAATGAGGTATTGCTCCTCCGACCAGAGTGGCCTCACCATTACCTGTAGAGGAAGCAATGGACCGACATGTCAGAATGGGAATGATTGGCCACTGGGAAATCCTGCCTGTTGCAAATGGAGTGAAGGTACTTCCTCCTTCTCACCCAATAGTACTTCTTGTAACAGACATCTAGTGAGGTTCAGCTTTGTCTGGAGGCTCTAAATCCCCAGTGGAGTGTTGGCACTGGAGAGATGGGATTGGTGCCCATGTGGGCTGCTTTCTGCCACACGGGAGGAGTGTTGGGCAGCAGAACACACTCTTCACACCTTGACAAATCCACATGCTGGAGCAGCCACACTAGATTAATTAATGGAGGCCTTAGAGAGGGTACAGAGAAAATTTACCAGAATTATGCCTGGATTAGACAGCATGTTTTATAAGGATAGGTTTGGCAATCTAGGGCTTTTTCTCCCAGGTAAAGAAGGATTAAAGGTGGCTTGATAGAGATGTACAAGATGATGAGTCATAAATTGACTTGACAGCCAGAAACTTTTTCCCAGGGTGGAAATTGGCTAATGCAAGAGGGCATAATTTTAACGTGATTGGAGGAAAATATATGAGGGTTATCAGAGGTAAATTCTTTCCACAGAGAGTTGTGGATGCATGGAATGCCCTGCTAGGGGTAGTAGTAGAGGCAAACACATTAGGAACATTCCAGCAACTCGTAGATAGGCACATAGGTGAAAGGGAAATGGAAGGATATGTGGGAAGGATGGGCTAGAGTGATCCTAGAAAGCTTAAATGGTTGGCACAACATCATGTGCTGAAGGGTCTGGACTGTGCTGTAATGTTCTGTGTTCCTTTTTCTATATTCTACATTAATACTTCTGGACAGGACCAGGGCGCTCTCTGTTAGTGCTAAAGCACCAGCTCATATCCCATTAGACACACAAACCCACAAGGTCCTTGGTCAGGGGCAAAGGTTTCACCAACTGAGTGAAACTGGCTCTTAAACAGCTGACAAGGCATGCCTCTGAAAGAACCTTGCAGGGAGACAGATTTTGTTCTGGACTTAGAAAAGCACTGAAGTTTCAACTTGCCTTTCTGTTAACTCCTTGGTTTTACTCTCTGTAAATGCAAGAACATTCAAAACACCTTCCAGTATGTCCAATCTTGCACTATCTTCCCCTCATCTATGTTGACTCCAATAGGGCCTCACTATAGATTTCTCCATCTCTATCTCTGCAACTTCTTCAGGTCTTCCAGCCTCACCGGGTCCTCTAATTCTGGTTGGATCATCCCAAAATTTAATGTCCCCACAACAACAGCTACTATGGACTTAAGACCTGGAATTCCCTCGATGACTGGAGCACTTCAACACTTCTCTCTCCTCCGTGCTCCCCCCCCCCCACCAATACCCCTGTATGAATGTCTGTGTCCCCAGCACTGAGCAGATTTTCGAGAAATGCTTCCAAAGCATCCATCATTAAGGACCCCCACCATCCAGGCCATGCTCTCTTCTTACTGCCATCATCAGGCAGGAGATACAGGAGCCTTAGGATCACACACCACCAGGTTCCGGAAAAGTTACTACCCTTCATCCATCAGACTCCTGAACTGACATTGCTAAATGCATTCCCTAAAACTCTGAACTGACTCCGCAACCTACAGACTCACTCAAGGACTCTATAACTCATGTTCTCAGTATTAGTTGTCGTTTTTATTTACACAATTGTCTTCTTTTGCACATTCGTTGTTTGTCAGTCTTTATGTCTAGCTTTACCTAAATTCTTTTGTATGTCTGTATTTTCCTGTAAATGCCTGCAAGAAAATGAATCTCAGTGTAATATATGGTGACATATATGTAGTTTGATAATAAATCTGCCTTTGACTTTGACTTTAACATACATCGGGAAAAGGTTTCCCAATGCCTGAAACAAACCCTCACGCACCCCAGTCCACAATACAAAGCAAAGTTCCCATTCCACACACAAGTGGAACAGGAAAGTACATCCAATTCCACGGATAATCTTCCTCTCACAGACACAAAGCCAACCTTCAGACACACAGGAAAGGGATCCGTTGGATATCTTGAAACACCTCATTCCAGACCCCTGATTAAACCAACAGAAAATTGGGAAGTGGGCCACACACTCCACAGCAACGCACACTAAATGCTGGAGGGATTTGCAGGACAGGCAGCATCTATGGAAGGGAATAAACAGCTGAGACCTGCAGCACATCCTTAGGTTACATTGGTTGTTGACTCAAATAATGCCTTTCACTGTATGCTTCAATGTGCATGAGATAAGTCAATTAATCTGAATCTGGAGTGGAGAGGAAGGGGAAGAAGCCAGAGAAAGAAGTGGGACAAGGGGACAGTCAACTTTTTGGGCAGAGTTTCATCAGGACAGCATCTTGTGTGTGTTATCATGGTGGGGACAGCATGTTTTGATATTTTTGCAGAAGAGTTTCCAGTGCATTGCTGCACCATACACAACTGTGCCTGCAATGGTCACAGCCACTGATAGATAATTAATCTTAAGGCATTATCTGTTGAGTGCTGAGAGCAAGGCTTTGAGGCGGCAACCACGATGACCCTATTGTCATGCTCAGTTATCACCTGTGGTATTGGGTGGTCGCGCTCTTGCTTGGAAGTCTCAATACTCTCTGCGTCAGTCCTGTTCCAGAGACCTGGTATAAAAGCCATTATCCTTATGCTAATAGATTCATAGTGTACTGCACACAGAGATGGACCCTTCAGCCTATCTATTTCATGCCACACTATTATCCTGGCTAGTCCCATTGACCTGCACCTGGGCCATAGCCATCAGCACCCTCTGAGTGAAAAAGGTCCTCTCTCATGCTCCCCTTAAACATTTCACCTTTCACCCATAACCCCTGACATCTATTTTGAAACTTACCCAAACTCGATGGAAAAAACCTTATGTACACCCCTCATGATTTCCCTTCATTCTCCTACTCTACAGGATAAGTTCCTTACCTATTCAACCTTACTCTCCGCTCAGTAACCACTTTATTAGATGACTTCTGTACCCATTAAAGTGGCCACTGGGTGTAAGTTCAAGCTCTTCTGCTGCCACAGACCATCTACTTCAAAGTTCGAAGTGTTTTGCATTCAGAGGTACTCTACTGCACACCGCTGCTGTAACATGTTTTTATTCGAGTTAGTCACCTTCATGTCAGCTTGAACCAATCTGGCTTTTCTCCTCTGACTTCCCTTGTTAACAAGGTGCTTTCACCTAAAGAATTGCCATTCAATGGATGTTTTTTTTGGTTTTTGCACCATTCTGTGTAAACTCTAGAGACCGATATGTGCAAAAATCTCAGGAGACCAGCAGTTTCTGAGATACTCAGACCACCCCATCTGGCACCAACAATCAATCCACAATCAAAGTCACTTAGATCACATTTCTTGCCTATTCTGACGTTTGCTCTGAACAACAACCGAACCTCTTGACCATGTCTGCATGCTTGTATGGATTCAGTTACTGACACGTGATTGGCTGATTAGATATTTGGTTTGATAAGCAGGTGTACAGGTATACTTACAAAATGGGCACTGAGTGTACAACCGAGATCCTCAAGTCCTGGCAACATCACACTGAATTTTTATCTTTCTTCTTTATAGTGACACAGAAGGAGGCCAATCAGCCCTGCCATCCAAGCTTCCTCGCAGCGGAACAACTCATATAGTCCCATCTCCCTTCTCCTTATTTTCCTCTCAACACATGCTTCTCAACTCCTCTGACTCCTTTTGCCACTGGCCTACACCATGGTAATTTATGTTGACTACTTAATTTATGAACACACTTGTGGGAGGAATCCGGACAGCAGACACCAACACAATCCAGTAATAAGGGTATGTGACGCTCGCAAAGGTGTCACCTTTCAGACAAGCCATTAAACCAAGAGTGTAAAGGACCTCACGACATGGCATGGAAGGCAAGCAAGGATATGTTCTTGATGAGTGTGTTAATTTCTTATGCCTTAATTGACTTCACAGATTACCCAGTCATAATCACTTAACTATTTATGGGATCTTACTGTGCACACACTGGAGCTGAGTTTCCCACATGACAGCTGCAAAATACTTCATAAGATGAAAATGATGCTGGGAAGATGTTACAGAAATGTCTCAAATGCAGGCCTCGCTTCTGCTTAAAAAGACCACCTCTCTCTGTGTTGCATACACCGCCGGTGTCTGTGAGGCTTCAATTATATTTTCTTCTATTATTTTGCAACAACAAACCTGGTTTGCCACAAACACAAAAAAAAAACAAGTTCAACTTGCTGGTAAAGGGAAGAAAATGTACTGAGCTGATTGTGAAGGATGTGGATTTCAAAGGCAGAAGCATCCAAAGAATTTGGTTGGACAAAGGCCAAGAAGTCGAAGTAACAAAGGCGGTTTTGTTTATATTTTATCTGGAGTGAACGGAGAGCCCAGCTTGGCAGAACCAGGCTAAATTTCAGGGAACTTTGTATTTCCAGAGCCGCAGGACCAGGCAGAGGTCATTGATAGTTTCTTGATTCATAAAGGTGTCAAAGGTTATGGGGAGAATCAGGTTGAGAGAGAAATAAATCAGCCTAGATGAAATGGCAGAGCAGACTTGATGGGCTGAATGGCCTAATTCTGCTCCAATGTCTTATTGGTACCTAATGGCACAGTGAATGGGGCTGCACGAGGCTATGGCTATACTTCCTGGTTTCTGCTCGTGTCCAGTCATGGGGGAAGGTTAGGGTTACCACCAGTGGTTGCTGGCTTACTTGGAACTCCCACCCTAGGGTGCTCACTGCACCCAAATACTGCTTTCCTCAGCCCCAGTGAGTCTGATTAGACCCTCCCCATCAGCCATTCCTCCTCCTGAGTCCAGCTGGTTTGTAAGCCACACTGATTTTCCTACTGACTGCTCATGACTCCAAGTCATAGAATCACAGAGCACTAGATAGAGGTGAACAAGATGATACGACACATAGATAGAGTGGACAGCCAGAGACTCTTTCCCAGGGCAGAAATGGCTGATACAAGAGGGCTAATATGTGATTGGAGGATGTCAGAGGTAGATGTTTTTCACATAGAGTGGTGGGTGTGTGCAATACACAAGCCGGGGTGGCGGTAGAGGAAGATGCATTAGGGACATTTAATAGGCACAAATGAATAAAGGAGGGCTATGGAAGGAAGAATTTGATCTTAGATTAGATTAAATGGTTAGCACAACATCCGTGGGCTGAAGGGCCTGTACTGTGTTGCATTGTACTATCTTCTATTTTCTGTGTAGAATGTTCCATGTTCTATGTTCTAATGCTCTGTTTGCACTCTAACTACTAAGAACAAGTCAACAGATCCCTCATAGTCCAGAAAGCAGGGTGGACTTACAAATACCGTATCTGCCAGTAGCTTTAAACCAAACAATTTCTTTTGTTAAGACTCTATCCCTGTTTCTTTGTGGGCAGAGATTTTCAAAGAGTGCAACATGTGGTTTCACCCCTTCCCAGCTCTCAGCTATTGCCAACCCCGCATCACCACCAACGATCTGGGCCATTGTCTGTAAATTGTGCAGGGAGAATGATTACAAATGTTGAATAAGCAGAAGGTTCTTGTGGTTAGATGCTTGGTGCTGGGCTCCTCCTCGGATCCGAAGTACTTCTGCAGTGCAGGGAACACATTAAACTCTGAAATGTAACACTTTAGCTGGCCCTGACTCTCCTCTACGCAGCCCACCCCAAACCACAGACTCCACTCTTGCTGAATGCAAACTCAACAAGCAACAACAGATCAAAGGGCTTCATAATATCCACTTGGAACATTGGCATTTTAATGGTGTAAAAATGTTGTTGTCTTTAAATCAAAATGCTAATTTTAAAACACAAGAGATTCTGCAGATACTGGGAAACTTGGGCAAAGTGCACAAAATTCTGGAGGAACTCAGCAGGTCAGACAGTATCTGTGGAGGTGAATGGTTGAAGAGTCAGAGGGCATCAGAGATCACAGAGGGGGAGCAGGGAGAGAGGGTCTCACTGACCTCCCATCGAAGGGAAGATTTAAACTTCTTCAGGGTAGGCATATGCTGAAGGGACTTCCGAGTGGAGCAGAAAATCACAAAGACAAGAAGTTCTGCTTATTCTGCAACACACACAAAAACCTGGAGGAACTCAGCAGGTCCGGTAGCATTGATGAAGGAGAATAAGCAGTCGGCATTTTGGGCTGAGAGTCCCAGTGCAACCTTAAGTTGTGTTGGTTGTTATTGCAAACACTACATTTCACCGTATGCTTCGATGTACATTTAATAAATAAATGAATCTGAATCAGGAGTGGAAAGGAAGGAGGCAGAAGAAAAAATAAGAGGATGGAGGGAGAGGAAGGAGTACAAGCTGGCAGGTGATAAATGAAGCCAGGTAGAGGGAAGGTGGGTGGGTGGGGGAGAGGAGATAAAATAAGAAGCTGGGAGGGGATAGGTGGAAGACGTAAAGGGCTGAAGAAGAAGCAATCTGATAGGAGAGTGGACCTTGGAAGAACGGAAAGGAGGAGAGAAACAAAGAGATAATGGGCCGATGAGGAGAAGAAGAGAAGAGAAGGGGAGAGAGGAGAACAAGATGGGGAAGGGAAAAACAGAGAAGGAAGGGGAATATTGTCAGAATTTAAAGAAATCAGTGTTCATGCCTTTAGGTTGGAAGCTACCCAGACGAAACATAAGGTGTTGCTCCTCCAACCTGAGCCCCCGTCTACAGAAGACGCAAACAATCTCCCAGATGTAATAGTGGCCGGAGGACCTTGGGTAACGGAGGAACTGAAGGAAATTCGCATTAGGCAGAAAATGGTGTGGGGTAAACTGATGGGACTGAAGGCTGATAAATCCCCCGGGCCTGATGGTCTGCATCCCAGGGTACTTAAGGGGGTGGCTCTAGAAATCGTGGACGCATTGGTAATCATTTTCCAATGTTCTATAGATTCAGGATCAGTTCCTGCGGATTGGAGGGTAGCTAATGTTATCCCACTTTTTAAGAAAGGAGGGAGAGGAATGGAACTGGGATTGGAACTGGACTCTCTGACGGTGGTGTCTGAAAAGAGGATGCTGTCCAAGTTGCATGCCATCTTGGACAATGTCTCCCATCCACTACATAATGTATTGGGTGGGCACAGAAGTACATTCAGCCAGAGACTCATTCCACCGAGATGCAACACAGAGCGTCATAGGAAGTCATTCCTGCCTGTGGCCATCAAACTTTACAACTCCTCCCTTGGAGGGTCAGACACCCTGAGCCAATAGGCTGGTCCTGGACTTATTTCCTGGCATAATTTACATATTACTATTTAACTATTTATGGTTTTATTACTATTTAATTATTTATGGTGCAACTATAACGAAAACCAATTTCCCCCGGGATCAATAAAGTATGACTATGACTATGACTAGAGAGAATACAGGCAATTATAGACTAGTTAGTCTGACATCAGTGGTGGGGAAGATGCTGGAGTCAATTATAAAAGATGTAATAGCAGCATATTTGGATAGCAGTGGCAGGATAGGTCCAAGTCAGCATGGATTTATGAAGGGGAAATCATGCTTGACTAATCTTCTGGAATTTCTTGAGGAGGTAACTCTGAAAATGGACACGGGAAAGCCAGTGGATGTAGTGTACCTGGATTTTCAGAAAGCTTTTGATAAGGTCCCACATAGGAGGTTAGTGGGCAAAATTAGAGCACATGGTATTGAGGGGAGGGTACTGACATGGATAGAAAATTGGTTGGCAGACAGGAAACAAAGAGTAGGGATTAATGGGTTCTTTTCAGAATGGCAGGCAGTGACTAGTGGGGTACCGCAAGGCTCAGTGCTGGGACCGCAGCTATTTAGAATATACATTAATGATTTAGATGAAGGGATTAAAAGTAACAGCAAATTTGCAGATGACACAAAGCTGGGTGACAGTGTAAAATATGAGGAGGATGTTATGAGAATGCAGGGTGACTTGGACAGGTTGGGTGAGTGGGCAGATGCATGGCAGATGCAGTTTTACATGGATAAATGTGAGGTTATCCACTTTGGCGGCAAGAACAGGAAGGCAGATTACTATCCGAATGGTGTCAAGTTAGGAAAAGGGGAAGTACAACGAGATCTAGGTGTCCTTGTTCATCAGTCACTGAAAGCAAGCATGCAGGTACAGCAGGCAGTGAAGAAAGCTAATAGCATATTGGCCTTCATAACAAGGGGAGTTGAGTATAGAAGCAAAGAGGCCCTTCTGCAGTTGTACAAGGCCCTGGTGAGACCCCACCTGGAGTATTGTGTGCAGTTTTGGTCTCCAAATTTGAGGAAGGACATTCTTGCTATTGAGGGAGTGCAGTGTAGGTTCACTGGGTTAATTCCAGGGATGGCGGGAATGTCATATGTTGAAAGATTGGAGCGACTGGGCATGTATACACTGGACTTTAGAAGGATGAGAGGGGATCTGATTGAAACATATAAGATTATTAAGGGATTGGACACGTTAGAGGCAGGAAACATGTTCCCGATGTTGGGGGAGTCCAGAACCGGAGGCCACAGTTTAAGAATAAAGGATAGACCATTTAGAACGGAGTTGAGGAAAGACTTTTTCACCCAGAGAGTGGTGGATATGTGGAATGCTCTGCCTCAGAAGGCAGTGGAGGCTAATTCTCTGGATTCTTTCAAGAAAGAGTTAGATAGAGCTCTTAAAGATAGTGGAGTCAAGGGATATGGGGAGAAGGCAGGAACAGGGTACTGATTGTGGATGATCAGCCATGATCACAGTGAATGGCGGTGCTGGCTCGAAGGGCCGAATGGCCTACTCTTGCATCTATTGTCTATACATAACTCACGCGGAATCTTCATGTATTACAATCTGCTCTGATTCTTGCTGCTACATTAAAGCACTTTGTACATCCCCCACTGTGTGTGATTCCATATGTCATACTTGTGTTATCTCCCTGTTAAATGAGTCATGATACAATACTTGATACTACCATTTCAATATACAATTATACAATACAATACACAGTGTAATGCATAGTTTTGCTTCTGAAGATAAGTCATGGTCACAAAGAGGTCCTGATGAAAGGTCTCGGCCTGAAACATCACCTGTTTGCTCCTCTCCATAGATGCTGCCTGATCTGCTGAGTTCCTCCAGCATTTTGTGTGTGTTACTCTACATTTCTAGCATCTGCAGAATCTCTTGTGTCTAGGACACCAGAAGATCCTTTGCAGTGATTAATCAATCCACAGCTGATTAACTGTTACCAGTTAATGCAACTCTGACTTTATGAATGCCTGTTTGATTTGTTATAAAAAAAAAGCAATTAACTGATACCATTTACTTGTGTTATTTTGCTCCCTTTTCTCTATACCTCCCTCCCCTCCTCTCTCCTTCCTTCTCCTGGCCACTGCACCTATCTCTTGTGAATATTTAATTGGAGTCAGAACCTGCACCCTTTCCTGTTCTCACTATATACCCAGTCATTGCGAACTACTGATAAAGAGTGCAGTAGGTCAGGGGTCAATAGGCTAAGAGGCTGGGTCATGACCCTAACAACTGGTATAATCACTGGGCCACACGTGCTTGATTGACAGCCACGCATTAGGGCAGTTCACCATCCGAATGTGCCCACCTCATTGAGCAAGAAGGTGTGAAGATAACAGCTCATCTCATTGCACTTCCACTAACGTCATCACATCACTCCATCATACCTGACCCATTTTAACCCTTTCATCCAAAAATTTTGGCAAAATTTCAGCTGTCTATCAACATATGAATATAGATATGGTAAATGCAAGCAGGTCATGGGTTAAGGTGAAAGGTGAAATGATTAAGGGGGAACTTCCTCACTCAGAGGGGAGTGCGAGTGTGGAACGAGCTGCTACTGGAAGCGGTGGATGTGGGTTTGGTTGCAATACGTAAGAGAAGTTCAGGTAAGTACGTGGATGAGAGGGGTATGGGACTAGGCACAGCCTAGATGGGCTGAAGGACCTGTTTCTGTCCTGTAGTGCTCCATGATTCCATGATTCCATGACATCCCACCAACACCCATCCAGTGTTTCCCTCCTGGCATCTCTCTGCTCAGCTGGGTCGCCAACCTCCCAGGAATTCCTGGAAACTCCCAGGGTTAAACCCTTTACCAGAATCACCCTGGGGTGGTGGGGTGTTGGCAATAAGTCACTGTGGGAGTAGGGTGAGCTCCTGCAGTGGCTGGGGAGAAGGGAGGAAAAATTCAGAGTTACAAACACATGAGATTTTCCAGATGATGGAAATCTGGAGCAACACACACAAAATGCTGGAGGAACTCAGCAGGTCAGGGAGCACCTATGGAGGGGAATAAACAGTCGATATTTCAAGCCAAGACCCTTCATCAAGACTGGAAAGAAAGGGGTAAGAAGTCAGAGTAAGATAATGGAGTGAGGAGAATGAGTACAAACTGGCAAGTGATAGGTGAGGGGAATTCAACTCTCTCCTGGAATTATTGATGACCATCACATATTTACGACCCTAGGTTGTGTGGTGTTGGGGTGGGGGGGAAGAAAGGTTTTAGGGGGACAAAATGCCAGCTAAGGATATCACGACCTGTAGCCCCCACATACTGGAAGGAATTAAGAATGAGAAGATAAAAGTTTTTTTTTCCCTCCATTCCTTTGACTGAATTTACTTCAGTATGTGAAACTATGATGGAGGTTGGAACAAAGATTTAGGCTTTTGTAACTGATTCAGAGTTTTTCTCTAAAAAAGGGTAAGACAAAGATCAGGTTTATTTTGGAATCTGGAACAAAGAGGGGATTGTCTGATTTAAAGTCAGCTCCATCTTTTGTTGTGGATACTCTTGTCTTTTGTGATACCGATATTGTGCCGCGTTAAGCCCAGTCTCCTTTTCAATCACCCTTTTCTTTTAGCTTACCCAGTCAGCAATCATGTGGACTTTGTAACTCACGTCAAACTTTATGTGAGGTTGGACCCTGGCAGGAGTCCAGCACTCATCTAGCTAGGCCACCTTCTCGCCAGTCTTGCAAAGCTGGCATCAAAGGCAACGCCTCCCCCACCTCTGCCAGCAGACCACATCCATCCCCACTCGCTCTGCCATTCTTCTCAGTCTCACAATCATGTCTGCTTCCAATTTCTCTTTGAATGGGGTTCTTTTATTTTCCTTCTGATATCCAACCCTTTCCAAATTTCCTGTTCCTCAAGTCCCTGGAACCTTCTCTTGCACCCAACCCCACTGATCACCATATGTCAGTTGGCTCTTCAACCTTACGAGGCTTCACACGTTGTCACCTATCCTACTACAACCTCTCCAACAGTCTGTATTCACTGTTGCTTCCTTAAAGCCGGGGGGAAATGAGTCAAGCATGATGTGTCACCAATACACGAAAGGTGCCCATCGGTTTCTCCCACAGCTTTGTGGAGGAGGAGAAGCAGGGAGACTGAGGGAGGGTTCAGGGAGAGATCTCAGGCCAGGCCACCTCCAGTGGAGTGAGGTAGATGGGGATGCCCAGCAGGGCAGGCCAGGGTTGGGGGAGCACACAGATGCAGACAGCTTCCAGCAGGGGTCAGCAGATACCAACCAGGAGCAGAAACAGCCTCCCCTCCCCACCCCCAGGGACCTCTCTCACTCTCCACACTTATAACTGCCATTGGTGTGGATGTGAGTTTAGCTGTGTGTGTGTGTGTGTGAGAGAGAGACAGTGTGTGCTTGCATCGATATGTGACCGTGTTTTCGTATGTGCATCATGAATGATTTTGTGTGTTTCTGTTTCTATGTGTATGCATGCTTGTACATATATGCGTGTGTGTGCATTCGTGTGGGTGTTTGCTTATTTGTGTGCATGCTTGTGTATGTTCCTGCATGCTTTTGTGTGTGTGAGTGTGTGTTTGTGTTAGCGTTTGTGTGCATCTATGGCTGTGGACTTCTGCACCTGTTAAACATCAGTCCTCTCACTCTCCAGTGAAATCCTGACTCTCCCGATCTCCAGCAGCCCCTCATTGCCTTGCCAAAACACACAGACCTGTGCCATTCCCCCATCCAACAGGTTGTCCTATATACGATGCCCCACAGCCTTTGCCATGGTTGTATTTTGTGCGTAGGGGAAAAAGCAATAGCACACAGCCCATTTTCTAGTGGCATCCTGTTTGCAGACTCTGCAGTCCCTCTCCATCAGGCTTTCACGGCAGTCAAAGCTTGCTCCTGCAGCATCACCAGTCTTCCCTCTTCAGGCGCTGACACAGCCCAACAATGGCACAGCACGACCATGAGTCAGGACTCCACAGCCAAATACATTAGACACTAGACACTAGAATACTACAGCACAGTACAGGCCCTTCAGCCCTCGATGTTGTGCCGACCCATATATTCCTTTTAAAAAAAACGTACTAAACCCACACTACCCCATAACCCTCTATTTTTCTTTCATTAATGTGCCTGTCCAAGAGGCTCTTAAATAACACTAATGTTTTAGCCTTCACCACCATCCCTGGCAAGTCATTCCAGGCACCCACAACCTTCTGTGTAAAAAACTTACCCCTGATGTCTCCCCTAAACTTCCCTCCCTTAACCTTGTACATATGCCCTCTGGTGTTTGCTATTCGTGCCCTGGGAAACAGGTACTGGCTATCCACCCTATCTAAGCCTCTCATAATCTTGTAGATCTCTATCAAGTCCCCTCTCATCCTTCTACGCTCCAAAGAGAAAAGTTCCAGCTCTGCTAACCTTGCCCCATAAGACTTGTTTTCCAATCCAGGCAACATTCTAGTAAACGCCTCTGCACCCTCTCCATAGCTTCCACATCCTTCTTATAATGAGATGACCAGAACTGAACACAATACTCTAAGTGTGGTCTCACTGGAGATTTGTAGAGTTGCAACATGACCTCTCTATTCTTGAACTCAATCCCCCTACTAATGAAACCTAGCATCCCATAGGCCTTCTTAACTATCCTATCAACCTGTGTAGCGACCTTGAGGGATGTATGGATTTGAACCCCAAGGTCCCTCTGTTCATCCACACTCTTAAGTAACCGACCATTAACCCTGTACTCAGCCTTCTGGTTTGTCCTTCCAAAATGCATCACCTCACACTTATCCGGATTGAACTCCATCTGCCACTTTTCTGCCCAACTCTGCATCCTGTCTATATCCTCTTGTAACCTTCAACAACCTACAGCTCCATCCACAACTCCTCCAATCTTCATGTCATCCACAAATTTACCCATCCATCCTTCCGCCTCTTCATCCAGGTCTTTTATAAAAATCACAAAGAGCAAGGGTCCCAAGACAGATCCTTGCGGCATTCCACTAGTCACTGACCTCTAGGCAGAATACTTTCCTTCCACTACTACCCTCTGCTTTCTTCCTTTAAGCCAATTTTTTATCCAAACAGCCAAGGTTCCACTGATCCCCGCCTCATGACTTTCTGGATGAGTCTCTCATGGGGGACCTTGTCAAATCCTTTGCTAAAATCCATGTAGACCATATCTACCACCCTACCCTCATCAATTTCTTTTATTACCTCTTCAAAAACTCAATTAGGCTCATGAGGCATGACCATCCCTTCACAAAGCAAAGTTGACTATCCTTGAGTAGACCGTACTTCTCCAAATGCTCGTAGATCCTATTCTTAAGAATCCTTTCCAATAGTTTGCAAACCACCGACGTAAGACTCACCGGTATATAGTTCCCAGGATTATCAAGGTTACATTTCCATTGCACCTTCCACAAAACATGCCAATGTAGTCTTCAGCCATAGGACTACCTCACTGTTATATAGTCTCTGCTGTAGCTCAATGTAGAATGCAATAGATTTGAAACTGAGCTGTGTTACACATAGCCCGGTGACTACCAAAATCTCCAGACTCTTGTGTCTCTGCATTAGCCCAGTTCGGTTATCAGGTAAAATATCTCTACAACCTTGAACCAATTGAATCAGCTCCCTAAACACCAACTCATCAAGTGGCACTTGCTGGCTGGTTATACCTGAATCTGCAAACTGTCTTCACTGTAGATCATCATAAGAGCAACGCTGGACAGGACACGACACCAGGCCACATGGGGATGCCACAGCAGATAGAAGGAGGTGGAACTGTTCAAGAAAGGACTTCCGGAGCTGGGGGGCAGAGCAGCTGCAAACTGGACTGTCAGTAGTGGACATTTAAATCTGATACCCATCAGATCTCTCCTTCAGCTGATGTGATTTCTCCTTCATGAACTTAGTTCCCCTTTCGTGATTACTGTGCTGTTCAATTGGCCATGCACATGGAAGTCTGTTTGCATTTACTGAGGTCTGGGAGGTGTAATTCGATGCCACATAACCCTGAATCATTCCCATGTGCTGTGATAGAAGCTTTGCAAAGCTAAGATCAACTCACTTGAAAAAGAAAATCAGTTACCCCACAATTTGCTGCTTCCTGACAAGCTTCTGCCCAAAACTGGACGGACTTTGGAGGTTCTGATGGAAGCCATGGAGATGGAGAGAGGTACCAAGGAGGGTGGGTGGGGGGACTTTCCCCTCCTCCCATATAAGCCTGTGGTAGTGAAGTAAAATGAGCTGACTGGTTGCATCCATGGTCTGGAACGGTAATTCAAACTGGCAGGGATGTAAGAAGCTGCAGAAAGTGGTGGATTCTCCCCACAGCTACATCCCTCCCTCCCGTCAGTAGTATCTACAGGAGGTGCTGCCCCAGTGGGGACATTTTATTGTGTTGAAACATTGAATCATACAGTGAAACGTGTCATTTGCTTCAACAGCAAACGCAGACTGAGGGTATGCTGGGGGCAGCCCACAAGTGTAGTGGTTCATGAAATGTTATTACTGCTCAGGGCGTTCCAGAGCTTGGGGTTCAATTCTGGTGCTGTCCTATAAGGAGTCTCTGCACACCCTCCCTGTGTAATGCGTGAGTCTGCCTCGGGTGCTCTGGTTTCCTCCCACGCTCCAAAGAAATACAGGTAGGCTAATCGGTAATTGTCAGTTGTCCCATGATCAGGGCAGGGTTAATCAGGGTTGTGGGATTGCCAGGGAGGCAAGGCTCGAAAAGATGAAAGGACCGACTCCACACTGTATTGCTAAATAAATAAACACAGGTCACTAACCTTAACCCTGAGAGGAAACCGGAGAACCCGGAGATAGCCACGTGGTCACAGGGAGAACATTCCAGTAAAAGGCACATAAAAAATAAACAGTACAAAAGAAAAGGAGAACAATTCATGGTTTCATGGACCGTCACAAACCTGATGGCAGAGGGGAAGAAGCTGTTCCCAAAAGCACAGAGTGTGCTTCCTCAAGCTCCTGTAGCTCCTCCCTGATGGCAGTAATGAGAAGAGACCATGTCCAGGGTGGCAATGGTCCTTCATGATGGATGCAGTTTTCTTCAGGCATTGCCTTCTGAAGATTTTCTCAATGGTGGGGAAGCCAGCGTCCATGATCAAACTGGCTGAGCTTACAACCCTCTGCAGCTTTTTCCGATCCTGTGAATCACCTCTTCGTATCAGATGGTGATGTAACCAGTCAGAATGCATGCCATGGTACACCTGTAGAAATTTGCCAGTCTTTGGTGACATACCAAATCTCCAATTGAAAAATAGCTGCTGGCGTACCTTCTTTGTAATGCACAAGTGAGAAAGGGCAGTCTGTTGGATGGAGACTCCAAAACAGGCAATTAAATCAAGTGTTGAGACAAATGAGACTTTCATTCAATAATATTGTGGCTAGGATGGAATTTAGGAGATTGGGAATGGGAAGAAGCTGTTTAACCCCTTGAATTCTGATGTGCACCATTAGCACTTTTTCTATTTATCTCTGATCAGAGGCGAGTATCTACTGAGCTTTAGGACTAACTGAGCCTCAGCTACCATTTGTGGGCAAGTTCCGAATTTTTGTCCCCCTAGAAACTTTAGGAACTTTTTAGAATTTCACCTCAGGAAGGCTTGGTTCTAATTTTAAATCCTCATCCCTGATTCACTGCCCAGCCAATCTTCTGTCCACCAAGCCTCAACGGTTCCTATCCATCCCAGATTCAACAGTCAAATCACCCTTAACCTTCTACCTGCCAGGAATGTTGCTGTAGTTTATACCATCTCACCTTATATACCAGTCTTTGTTTTGGTCGGTAAGCTACTGACCAATTAGACAACATCTGAAATGTGTGCTCAAGTCCTACTAGGGCAGTTTGGAATTTGATTAATTAATCAATTAGATTGTCCAAGAACTTATAGTTCAGTTACGATAGTCATGAAATTATTGAATGGACGTAAATATATTCCCTCGTTCTGATGACCGATCATTCAGCTAAGATATCAGTACAGTTCTCTCGCCACTGTAGCTGCCCGACCTGCTGAGCATTTCCATCATCAAAAACCCTCAGCATCTGGGACATGCCATCTTCTCTTTACTGCTGCCGCAGGGGAGATACTGGAGCCTGAAGACACACACTTAATAGTTCAGGTACACCTCCTCCTCCATATAAAGATTTCTGAATGGTCCATGGCCCATCTTCCCTTTTTTGCACTATTTATTTATTTGTAATAAAATAGTAATTTTATGTCTTTGCACTCTACTGCTGCTGCAAGACAACAGATTTTACATATGATAATGAACCTGACCCTTATTCTGTTTCATTGTCTAATTTCATGTTATAAAAACCCAATGTCACATCAGGGCAACTGATACATTCCCTGCCACACCACTGGGTAACCCATAAGATACCATTATACTTTTAATGTGACACATCTTACAATAGACCTAGAGAAGTAATTCCAAAATTCCATGATGCGTGCAACATACTGCAATTTGTGTCATACCTCAGGATATACATGGGTTATTCTATAAATGATTTATACGTTATGTGCTAAACCAAACAAGTAAATGTATGCTCACAACATTGCTGAGTAAGTGTATGCTATACTCCATAAAACATTTGGATTTGGAGGGTGATATTCTGTATATCTTAAATATTGTGATAAACTGTACCATTAAATTTACACAGAATGTGATTTACCTTATTACAGTATTGGAGTGTGATGTTCCCAATAACATACAGGAGATCTGATCCTCCCTGTAACATGTACAGAGTGTAACGTGAGGCTATTTCCCTCTAACAGTCCATCTCATATTGTTTAGTGATGGCACCACGCATGTCTGACCACTGAAAATAGAACTCTTGATGGAAAAATGGGAAAAGATGTCAGGAAACAGAGTGACAGAGGGTGTACAGAGAAACACAAGCATGAGTGTGCTATGAGGAACAGCCCACACAGCGCGCAGCCCATTTCGATAAACCACTCAGGGTTACGAAAACATTTGCACATCAGCAAAACAAGCTCTGCATAGGGTGCCTATTCCTCCTGAAGGGTCTGCACTATCAAAGAATCTTTTTAATTCAGCATCTTTTATATATTTGGTTTTCGTGGTTCTCTCAGTACATAAACATTTCAAAATGTGTAAGAATTTGGAAATATTTTAAAGCCCATTCTGCCATCTTGTTAAGCTGCTGATAGATATTAATGCCCTCTTGGCCTTTCTCTGAAACTGCCCATATGTACCAAAGTTTCCAGGGTAACGCAGGGTCTGAAAAAGCCTGTGTCATGGTACCAGTTGGAAATCGCCGCCTCCTTGTCCAATGGTCCCTCTATCGACTCAAAACTGTCAACATTCAGTCCCAACTGCGTTTTGTTCACTTTACAGAGTTGCATTGAAAGGTCAGTGACTTTGGTAATAGGCTCAGCACCGATTCTCATCCAAGTCCCAGCAAAGACCCCACCATGCAGAATGGTATCAAATCGATGAAATCTACGCTGAGGAGACAGTTTCAAAATAAGATGTCATTAGCCTATGGTGGAAATGAGGGGGGAGTGTAGGGCAAGTTACCAAACACAGTTAGGGCTGAGAAGGGCAAGTATTGGTCTCTGGTGAAATCAAGGGTTATGGGAAGCAGGTAGAAAATTAGTCCCCACCATCGAGGGAATCTTCAAAAGGCAGGGCCTCAAGAAGGTGGCATGCATCACTGGGGACCCTTACATTTGGGGCCTGCCCTCTTCTCATTACTACCACCAGGGAGGAGGTACAGGAGTCTGAAGATGCACACTCAATATTTTAAAAACAGCTTCTATCAGATTTCTGATCGGCCCATGGACCCAAGAACACTACCTCTCTGTTTTGTTCTTCTTGACCTGTTTATTTTTATACATTTCTTAATGTAATTTATAGTTAGTTTTTGCGTATTGCACTGTGCTGCTTCCACAAAACAACAAATCTCACGTCACATGTGAGTGATAGTAAACGTGATCCTGACTCTGACTCCATTTCTGATTGTTCTCCATCCACAATCCAATAAGGTGCTTCACCGTAAAGGCACCAGATAACAGACAAGCAACCCCTCCATAATTAGCTCAGCCTAACCCTCTCCCAGATTCCCCACCTCCTCCAGCAGAGGCCGGCCAACTCTCACACACTTAGTCACACTCCATACCCAACTTCTCCATCATGACCATATCTTTACAATTAATTCACCTGACTTTCTATGTTGGCAAAACAAGCTGAATTCTGATCTTCTATATAATACATAAGGACATAGTGACCTATTACTTTTCCAATATCATTCTTAATGAAAATGTAGGACAGTAATAGAAATCAAAAACAGGGAGACATAGTTTCAGAATCAAAGATTGTCAATTTGTGATGGATTTGAGGAGGAACTTCATTATCTTTGGAATCCTCTGGCTCAGAGAGCAAGGTAGGGCAAGTTACTAGCCCCAGTTAGGGCTGAAGAGGGCAGAGTTTTGGTTTCTGGCGGAATCAAGGGTTGTGCAGAGCAAGCAGGAAATTGAATCAGGAATCAGATCAGTCACCACCTTACTGGGCTCAAAGTCCACACGTCATCCCTTCGCACTCAGTTTTAATACTTTTTCCATTCTTAGTTGTCGCTGGTAGCACATGTTAATGTGTCTGCACGTGCAAACACACAAACATACAGTTGCACATGGAGGCACATGTGGAAGTGTATACCGACCAATGCGCACGCGCACACACACACACATGCTGGCACATCACAGATATGCACACGTGTCCACTCACGTACCACAAACACGCAGTTAGATGTAACAGGATATGAATAGACAGACTTCGCTGTGGACAAATTTTTGTCCAGCTTATTTGTTGTACAGCTATAAACCTATATATAGATCTGAACAAAGTGTCCCCATAAAACCAATGACCCACACAGGGACTGTGCTAAGATCTCTGCTCTCTGCCAACCAAATGGTGCAAGGCTGTTGTGAGTGATACCTGTTAAAGAACAGGGTTAATAGGGGACCATGTTACTGCCAGATATCCAGGTGAGTGCCTGTTCTCTGGGTCAGCGTCCTGTCTCCAGTTACCTAGCTGTGCAAGTAAGTGCCCTGTCTGTAGGTTAGTGACATTTTTCCATGTTATAGTCCAGTACCCAGTTAAGATCATAAGACCATAAGATATAGGAGCAGAATCAGGTTATTCAGCCCACTAAGAGTGCTTCGCTATTTCATCACGGCTGATTTATTTTCCCTCTCAACCTATTCTCCTGCCATCTCCTTATAATCTCTGATGCCCTTGTTAGTCAAGAATCTATCGATCTCCACTTTAAATATATCCAATGCCTTGGCCTCCACAGCTGTATGTGGCAATGAATTTCACAGATTCATTATCCTCTAGCTAAAAAAAAATCCTCATCCCTGTCCTAAAGGAACATCCTCATATTCGGAGGCTGGTCCTAGACTCTCACACATTTAGAAATATCCTCTCCAATCGTGGGAAAGTCTAGGACCAGATGGGAGAGCACTAGAATAGAAGAATGTCCCTTCAGAACAGATATGGGGAGGAATTTCAGTTACATGACCTGTATCCACATTAGTGCCCGATCTCCAGGTCATTGTCCATTCTCTAGGTCCCTATTTGGAACCAGGCACAGTCCTACCCTTTCCTATCCGGCAGGTGAGTGGGGTGGACAGAGTTCAGGAGCTTGTCCTAGATATAAGCCACTGCTCAGTTGCCCACAGTTCCCTTTTAAATCTTTTCCTCTCATCCTAAATCTATGCCCCCTAGTTTTGGACACTCCTACCCTGGAGATAAGACTGTTGCCATCCACTATATCTATACCTCTTATAATTTTAAACATTTCTAAAAGGTTGCCCCCTCTCATTCTCCTCCATTCCAAGGAATAAAAACTTGATCTAACTAGCCTCTCCTTATAACTCAGGCCCTCTAGTTTATCAAGTTTAACAACTCAAGTTTTTCAATCTGCAATATTTATCTCCCACTCTACCCCTCCCCTGCTCCTCGTTAATTTTCTCTGCACTCTTTCCTACAGCAGGGTGACCAGTACTGCGCACAGTGTAGCCTCTCCAGTGACTATGCTGGTACAGAAAGAGTCCAACCCACTTTGTTAAAGTGGCATAAAAAGGCAGGTAGATCTTTTTTTTAAGCAGATTAAAAATCTTTCTCTGGACCCAATGGCGCCTGAATCCAAGAATAGCTCAAGACTTTTGGAGTTGGCTTTGGCTCATGAACAACTATCTAATTACCGTACTTCATCATATTCAGAAATCTGTGAACAAACTCCATCATAATTAAAGTAATTAAATCACTGTCGTACTTAGTAAATGCTTATTTAGAATTCCTTGCAAAGTAGATTCCTTTTTATTCAAATTAAATTTTATACTCATTAAAAGGTGAGACACATCAACTTTGAGTCTTGACTCGTACTCTGACATATGAACAGTGCCGAGAACTCCCAGATTGGGATCAGGGAAAAATGTGTCCTGCTCAACAAAAGACTACATATGGTCTATGGTCAGACCACACTTGGAACATTATGCTCAGTTCTGGTTGCCTTATTACGGGAAGGATGTGGAAGCTTTAGAGAGGGTGCAGAGGAGATTTACCAGGATGCTGCCTGGATTGGAGAGTCTGTCTTATGAGGATAGCTGAGTGAGCTAGGGCTTTTCTCTTTGGAATGAAGGAGGGTAAGATGTGATTTGATAGAAGTGTACAAGATGATAAAAGGCATAGATGGAGTGTTTAGCCAGAGACTTTTTCCCGGAATGCAACTGGCTAATACAAGGGGGCATAATTTTAAGGTGATTGGAGGAAGGTACGGGGGGATATCAGAGGTAGGTCATTTACACATAGAGTGGTGAATGCATGGAACACACTGACAGGGGTGGTTGTAAAGGTAAATATATTAGGGACATTTAAGAAACTCTTATATAGGTACATGGATGCAAGTGAACCATAGAACCATAGAACCATAGAAACTACAGCACAGAAACAGGCCCTTTGGCCCTTCTTGGCTGTGCCGAACCATTTTCTGCCTAGTCCCACTGACCTGCACACGGACCATATCCCTCCATACACCTCCCATCCATGTATCTGTCCAATTTATTCTTAAATGTTAAAAAAGAACCCGCATTTACCACCTCGTCTGGCAGCTCATTCCATACTCCCACCACTCTCTGTGTGAAGAAGCCCCCCCTAATGTTCCCTTTAAACATTTCCCCCCGTACCCTTAACCCATGTCCTCTGGTTTTTTTCTCCCCTTGCCTCAGTGGAAAAAGCCTGCTTGCATTCACTCTATCTATACCCATCATAATTTTATATACCTCTATCAAATCTCCCCTCATTCTTCTACGCTCCAGGGAATAAAGTCCTAACCTATTCAACCTTTCTCTGTAACTGAGTTTCTCAAGTCCCGGCAACATCCTTGTAAACCTTCTCTGCACTCTTTCAACCTTATTTATATCCTTCCTGTAATTTGGT
Source organism: Mobula hypostoma (assembly GCF_963921235.1). Classification (NCBI taxonomy): domain Eukaryota; kingdom Metazoa; phylum Chordata; class Chondrichthyes; order Myliobatiformes; family Myliobatidae; genus Mobula; species Mobula hypostoma. The sequence continues at coordinate 28,780,057 of NC_086125.1, forward strand.
GACCAAAACTGAACACAATACTCCAGATTCGGCCTCACCAATGCCTTATACAACCTCATCATAACATTCCAGCTCTTATACTCAATACTTCAATTAATAAAGGCCAATGTACCAAAAGATCTCTTTACGACCCTATCTACCTGTGATGACACTTTTAGGGAATTTTGTATCTGTATTCCCAGATCCCTCTGTTCCACTGCACTCCTCAGTGCCTTACCATTAACCCTGTATGTTCTACGTTGGTTTCTCCTTCCAACGTGCAATACCTCACACTTGTCAGTATTAAACTCCATCTGCCATTTTTCAGCCCATTTTTCCAGCTGGTTCAAGTCCCTCTGCAGGCTCTGAAAACCTTCCTCACTGTCTACTACACCTCCAATCTTTGTATCATCAGCAAACTTGCTGATCCAATTTACCACATTATCATCCAGATCATTGATATAGATGACAAATAACAATGGACCCAGCACTGATCCCTGTGGCACACCACTAGTCACAGGCCTCCACTCAGAGAAGCAATTTTCTACCACCACTCTCTGGCTTCTTCCATCGAGCCAATGTCCAATCCAATTTACCACCTCTCCATGTATACCTAGCGACTGAATTTTCCTAACTAACCTCCCATGCGGGACCTTGTCAAAGGCCTTACTGAAGTCCATGTAGGCAATATCCACTGCCTTCCCTTCATCCACTTTCCTGGTAACCTCCTCGAAAAACTCCAACAGATTGGTCAAACATGACCTACCACGCACAAAGCCATGTTGACTCTCCCTAATAAGCCCCTGTCTATCCAAATGCTTGTAGATTCTGTCTCTTAGTACTCCCTCCAATAACTTACTTACTACTGACGTTAAACTCACCAGCCTATAATTTCCCGGATTACTTTTCGATCCTTTGTTAAACAACGGAACAACATGAGCCACTCTCCAATCCTCCGGCACTTCACCCGTAGACAGCGATATTTTAAATATTTCTGCCAGGGCCCCCGCAATTTCAACACTAGTCTCCTTCAAGGTCCGAGGGAACACCCTGTCAGGTCCCGGGGATTTATCCACTTTAATTTTCCTCAAGACAGCAAGCACCTCCTCCTTTTCAATCTGTACAGTTGCCATAGTCTCACTACTTGATTCCCTCAATTCCATAGATTTCATGCCAGCTTCCTTAGTAAATACAGACGCAAAAAACCTATTTAAGATCTCCCCCATTTCCTTTGGTTCCGCACAAAGCCGACCACTCTGATCTTCAAGAGGACCAATTTTATCCCTTACAATCCTTTTGCTCTTAATATACTTGTAAAAGCTCTTTGGATTATCCTTCACTTTGACTGCCAAGGCAACCTCATGTCTTCTTTTTGCCCTCCTGATTTCTTTCTTAAGTATTTTCTTGCACTTCTTATACTCCTCAAGCACCTGATTTACCCCCTGTTTCCTATACATTTCATACAACTCCCTCTTCTTCTTTATGAAATGAAGGATAATGTGGGAGAGAGGAGTTGAATAGAATAGGTTAAAAGATCAGTATAACATTGTGGACCAAAGGGTCTATGCTGTAATGGTCTACACGTTTCTTCGCTTTCTGCACAAGGTTGTGCCTGATGCTCACTCTCACAACATTAGCACACTTCATTCTTTTTCCTATTCTCGCCTTTGAGCTAGAGCACGCTTTTAGTGTGAAGGTGCATTCGGTTGTTGTTTTATCATGAGCCAAGCTTAACAAACCTTTACAATGCACACAAAATGTTAGAGGAACCCAGCAGGCCAGGCAGCATCTATGGACCCTTCATCAGGGCTTTTTGATGTAGAACTGCAGGAATGTTTCACCAGTCCTGATGACGGGCCACAGCCTGAAATGTCGATTGTTTAGGCCCCTCCACAGATGCTGCCTGGCCTGCTGAGTTCCTCCAGCATTTTGTGTGTGTGTTGCTCAAAATAGCCAACTCCACTTTCCCTTTCCTAGCATGGTCTTCTTAAAAACTGGTCATTGACAAAGAAACCATCCACCTCAGATTTAAGCTTAACAATTAACTTGGCATCAACTCATTTAACAGAAAAGGAATCCAAACTATAACTTTTCTGTAGAACTTATTCTACCCACTTCTGAAAGATCTAATTTTTACTTCATGTGCCCCTGTTCCAGACTCAGTCTTTGGAATCATGTTCTTTTCTCTCTACAACGTCAGTTCAAATTGTCTCTTAACCCTCTAAATTACAGGGAATATACCTCTAGTTTGTTTATTATATACCATATATAATACTTTGTTTATTATATACCATAATCCTTACACTCAGTGGTCACCGTATCAGGTACCTCCTGTACTTAATAAAGTGACTACTGAGCGGTATGTTCATGGTCTTCTGCTGCTGTAGCCCATCCGCTTCAAAGTTCAATGTGTTGTGCATTCAGAGATGCTCTTCTGCACACCACTATTGTAATAAGTGATGATTTCAGTTACGTCATCTTCCTATCAGCTTGAACCAGTCTGGTCATTCTCCTCTGTTATCTCTCATTTTCTGCCCACAGAACTGCTGCTCGCTGGATATTTTTTGTTTCTTGCACCATTCTCTGTAAATTCTAGAGACTGTGTGAAAATCCCAGGAAGTCAGCAATTTCCAAGTTACTCAATCACACCAGTTTGCTTTTGTCAGTGTAACTTCAATAACTATAAAAATCAGTCCCACCTCTAGTTTCTTCGAGGCTTCCTTGCTCCCAGCTATGGAAAGATGAAGTAACATTCTATCCAGTGATTGTACGGTTTTGGATTTCTCAACAGCAGATGTCAGTGGTTGAATACATTTGAGACCAGAATTCAGCGGATTCAAAAGGTATGGGCATCAGGCACAAAACTGACAGAGGAGGATTAGAGTTGAGCAGTTTTAGGCTTCTTATCTAAGAAAAGATGTGCTAGCATTGGAGGTTTAGAGGAGGCCTAGTTAGAGTGGGCATGGGGAGGATATTTCCTATAGTGGGGGAGTCGAGGACCAGAGGGCGCAGCCTCGGAGTTGAAGGATGTCCCTTTAGAACATAGATGAAGAGGAACTTTTTTAGCCAGAGGGCAATGAATTTGTGCAATTCATTTCCACAGATGGCTTTGGAGGCCAAGTCATTGGCTATATTTAAAGCAGAGGTTGGTAGGTTCTTGATTACTAAAAGCATCAAAGGTTACAAGATGAAAGCACGACAATTGTGGTGAGAGGGATCATAATCAACCATGATAGAAAGGCAGAGCAGACTTGATGGGCCAAATGGCCTTATTCTGCTCATTTGTCTTATGGTCTATAGCCTTATTCATAGTTTAAGAGGTGATTTCATTGAACCTTTAAGATATCAAGAGAAACTGAGTGGTAGATAGAGATAAATCATTTCCAAAGAATGGAGGATGGATAATTAGGGGACTGAAGCTAAAAATTAGACTCAGATCTCTTGGGAATGAAATTATGAAACATTGCACACGAAGGGTGCTGAATCAGTTTTGATCTTTTATTTACAAGGTTTGTTAAGGTAGAGTCAATCATTAACGTTAATCTGTATTTGATAAGAGTTTTGTCAATGGAAAAGGAAATGGGCAAAAGCTAGTTGGATGGGGTTGGGTTACAGACCAGGCATGATTTCACTGAGCGCTACTGTGGTTTTGAGAAGCATCGCCCATGCCCATCCCATTTTTTATGTTTGCATGATGACCAGTATTCCATTGCTTGCACTTTGGCTTGTGACGCAGTCTGATTCTTGCAAGGTATGAACTCCACAGAAAAAGAAACCAAGTTCTCTCTTCACTGCACAGACAGCAAATGCATTTCTCATTTTGTTCTTCAAATCACCTGTTCCAGAACCAAATTAACATCTCAGAAATTGATGGGTAAAATCCGTCAGTTCTCACCCACAGATGGAAAACATTATGATCTCCCCATCATTTCCAACCTCAGCTCTTGGACCTCTTTTGTAGAAATTTAGAATGGAACCTCTGATAGCATTACGGTTTCAATCCCAACCTGGGATGAGCTCATAACCCTAGCTCACTAAACCAAGATGTCAGAAACTAGTTCCAATGGCACAGATGCTTTTTAAGGACTTGACGAAAGGTGCAAACTTCTCCCAAAATGCTGTTTGTCATTCCTTGCTTAACTAATGCCATGCAAAATGAATTTGCTAATCTCGTAACATGATGTGAGATCACAATGGGGCTTAATCCACATAACAACATCCAGTGTCATTTAATTTAACTCATTATAAATAAATCTATCATTAAATATCCCCACCATCACAGCCACCATCAGGCATGAACTACAGAAGACTGAAGTCCCACACCTCCAGGTTCAGCAACAACTTCTTCTCTTCAACCAATCATTACAACCCTAATCACTACAGTTTAGAACACTATAATCACTTTGACCACTTTGCACTAAAATTAGTTTTGTTTGTCTTGCTCTTTCTTTCAAAAACTGTGAATAATTTATGTTAGACCATAAGACCATAAGACAAAGGAGCAGAAGTCGGCCATTCGGCCCATTGAGTCTGCTCCGCCATTTTATCATGAGCTGATCCATTCTCCTACTTAGTCCCACTCCCCCGCCTTCTCACCATAACCTTTGATGCCCTGGCTACTCAGATACCTATTAATCTCTGCCTTAAATACACCCCATGACTTGGCCTCCACCGCTGCCTATGGCAACAAATTCCATAGATTCACCACCCTCTGACTAAAAAAATTTCTTCGCATTTCTGTTCTGAATGGGCGCCCTTCAATCCTTAAGTCATGCCCTCTCATACTAGACTCCCCCATCATGGGAAACAACTTTGCCACATCCACTCTGTCCATGCCTTTCAACATTCAGAATGTTTCTACGAGGTCTCCCCTCATTCTTCTAAACTCCAAGGAATACAGTCCAAGAGTGGACAAACAGTCTTCATATGTTAACCCTCTCATTCCCAGAATCATTCTGGTGAATCTTCTCTGTACCCGCTCCAACGTCAGCACATCCTTTCTTAAATAAGGAGACAAAAACTGCCCACAGTACTCCAAGTGAGGTCTCACCAGTGCCTTATAGAGCCTCAACATCACATCCCTGCTCCTATACTCTATTCCTCTAGAAATGAATGCCAACATTGCATTCGCCTTCTTCACCACCGACTCAACCTGGAGGTTAACCTTAAGGGTATCCTGTACGAGGACTCCCAAGTCCCACTGCATCTCAGAACTTTCCCCATTTAAATAATAGTCCGCCCATTTATTTCTTCTGCCAAAGTGCATAACCATACACTTTCCAACATTGTATTTCATTTGCCACTTCTTTGCCCATTCTTCCAATCTATCCAAGTCTCTCTGCAGACTCTCTGTTTCCTCAGCACTACCGGCCCCTCCACCTATCTTCATATCATCAGCAAACTTAGCCACAAAGCCATCTATTCCATAATCCAAATCGTTGATGTACAATGTAAAAAGAAGCGGCCCCAACACGGACCCCTGTGGAACACCACTGGTAAACGGCAGCCAACCAGAATAGGATCCCTTTATTCCCACTCTCTGTTTCCTGCCAATCAGTCAATGTTCTATCCACGTATGTAACTTTCCTGTAATTCCATGGGCTCTGATGCTGCTTTCCGATGCTGTGTGCCTGTGATGTTGCTGCAAGATTTTCGTTGCACCTCTGCAGACCTGTACTTGTACATATGACAATAATCTCTACTTTGAAGGTTTCTGAGGTGTGATACAATTTGTTTTGTTTTCTCCATTATCCTCACTGTTAGTATCTATGGACAATGACAGGAGGAAAGAGACCCTCTCGACGATTCAGTGTCCAAACAATAGGAGGTCTAAGGATCAAAACTCTGACATACCCTCCATAAACCACTCCACCACTCTACTTGTTCCCCTTGATCTGGCAATCCTTCAGCCTGACTTACTGAATTGTATTTTTTTTTACTGTGAGTTAGCATCAAAGTTTGTTTGATAAAAACCTGTGAATAGTTTTGGGATGTTTCACAATGTTAAGTCCACCACAATGCATCACACCATTTTACATCGCCACTGTTATCCAGCATTCAACCATTCGTCAGAATATCAGCAGGACCTGACTGTGGAACAGCCACAGTCCTCTAATATGTACTCAGACAGGTCTTCCCCAGAGCAGTTTGCTGCTTCGGGAACCCCAAAATTCAGATTTGAAAAGATTAAGAAAATTGTAAAAAATGTAACTTCTACAACCATCACCAAATACCCCTGTCATGGATGAAATATCTCTGAAGGAAGGGTTTTTGGTCTGCTTTCTGTTCCTTGCATCTACAGATATCCAAAAACTCTCTTATTTCAGTGACACAAGAGTTTCTGTGGATGCTGGAGCAACTCAGCAGGTCAGGCAGCCTCCAATGAGAGGAATAAAGAGTCAACGTTACAGGTTTCATCAGATTTGGAAAGGAAAGGGCAAAAGACAGAATAAGAAGATGGGGAGAGGGGGAGGAGTACAAGCTGGCAGGCAGGTGGGGGGCCAGCTTGTACTCCTTCTACTGAACCATTGAATGTTTTAATGCTGCAAAGCTTTACACTAAGAGTAAGATTAGCTTTATTTGCCATATGCAATCTGAAACATGTAGTAAAATGTGTCACATATAGTCAAACGCACCACTAGGCTACCATGCCACTTATTTGCCTCTCGCAGAGTAACAGTTATGGATGAAACACCTTTTTCCAAACCTATGAGAACAGCCTAGGCTGCACCCAGTTCCTGGGTGTCAAGATCTCTGAGGATCTAACCTGGTCCCAACATAATGATGCAGATATAAAGAAGGCAAGACGGTGGCTTTCATTAGGGACGTCAGGAGATTTGGTTTGTCACCTAAGACACTTGAAAACTTCTACAGCTTCTTCAGAGCATTCTGACAGACTGCATCATTGTCTGGTATGGGGGGTGGGGGGTGGGCTACTGCACAGGACCAAAAGAAACTATGGAAGGTTGTTAAATTAGTCTACTCTATCTTGGGTACTAACCTCGGTAGCATCCAAGACAATAAGCAGTGCCTTGGAAAGGCGGCATCTATTATTAAGGACCCCCATTCCCCATACATGCCCTCTTCTCACTGTTACCATCAGGTAGGAGGTACAGAATCCAGAAGGCACACACTCAGCGATTCAAGAACAGCTTCTTCCCCTCTGCCAAGCAATTCCTAAATGAACATCGAACCCATGAACACTACCTCAATTTTTAAAATATTATTTATATTTTGCACTATTTTTAATTTAATATTTAATATACATATTTATACTTACTGTAATTGACTGACTGATTTATTTATTCTTCTATATTATCGTGTATTGCATTGTACTGCTGCCACTAAGTAAACGAATTTCACGGCATATGCCAGTGATATTAAATCTGATTCCAGTTCTGATTCTGATTACTGACAGTGGGCAGCACCTCAGATATGTGGTCATTTGGGTGAGAGTTTAAACAGAGTCCAAGACTGCGAATCTCTGCAAGTCTGTTAGGGAAGCTGGAGCTGGGAGTCTGCAAATGCACAAGTCCATCCTTTGAAGGCTGGTGGCTGAAGACAGCCTGTCCTGGGGTTAGAGGACCGTGTATGTACTTAGGTGGGTGGGTGTGAGGGAGGGAAGAAAGGGACTTGATTCACTGCTGTTGCTTTGTTGCTTGTTGTGTCCTGTGTTGTTCTGATGATCATGGCGGGCTGCTCTGTTGGTAGCAGAGTGTGCGGCAACTCTTGTGGGCTGTCCCCAGCCCATCCTTAGATTGTGTTGGTTGTGTTGTGCTATTTTGGTCGAGCAAATGACACATTTCACTGTATACTTTGATATGCATCCAATATAAAAAAAAACCTGGATCTGAATCTGAACTAAGGTACCCTCTGACCTCTCCTTAGGAAAAGGGTAGTTGAACTAACCTCAGTGTCCTGACCTCAATTAACATTGTGAAAACAGATTATCAGACCATTGTCACATGGCTGTTCCTGGGTGATTACAAATTGGCTGTTTCCTATGTTACAATGAGTACCCTTCAAAAACTACTTCACAGATTGTGAAGTAGATTGGATGGTCTTGAAAGAGATCTAAAAGGCACTGTAGACATGAAAGTCTTTCTCTTTGAAGAGCACTCACTGTAGTTACATGGGGAAATGCCACATCCAATTGTGCACAGCAAGGTGCCACGAACTGAAAAGAATGATGCACCGGATAATCAGTTTTTGATGGCGTGTCAGGTTTGGAGGCGGGTCTGAGAGTCTAAACAAGGGCACACAGGATGGATGTAACCATGGCATCCCAACTGTCCTTCAAATACTTTCCAATGCCAAGCCTAGTGACATCTAGTGGCAGAACATCAATGCATCAGGAATCTTTGATGATACATCCAATTTGGACAGCCCCTATTCTTTCTATAATGTCCAGATGGAACAAGCAGCAACCAACCAGGGGGTCGAAAGATGCTGCAACCTAACCATGCCACTGCTGGCTGATTGGAGCTGAACTGTGTTCTCCTCACTGATCTCAGAATCTGTCCATACTCAGCTTTAAGCTGCTGGAGTTGGTGGTATCCTTATCCCTGACCAGACAGGTGTTGACCATAAACATTATGGACTCCCAATCCAAATCCAACATCAAGATAGCCTCATCTCAGTTGATGATCTTGAGCTGAGGGAGGTCCTGATGGCAAAGCTGAATACCTGCCCAGTCACTTTTAATGCCTTTAATTGAGGTTTACCCAAAGAAGGGCAGATCAGTTTGCTCAGACACCTGGACAGCACAAACAGACTCCACTGACTGGTCACAGACTTGGAGTTAACAGCTGCTGCATTTTCTGTCAGCTCCTACAATAATATTCCCAGTGTTTAATAAGATCTAAGGGTATCCATGCAACGAGAGGTGTGATAAACGTGGATGTGTATGCTTTACATTTGTGGCACAGGAACCTTAGGTCCCACACCAGCAAGTTATCAGCCTATAATCATCAGACTCCTGAACCAGCATGGATCATTTCACTCACTCTGAAACAAATGGGCCTCAATGAGTTAACAAGAAACTGTATTCATAAGGCTCGTCCCAAATTTGGCCATGGTTTCGCCTATCACGTCTCCCTGACCAGCTCCTTCACACTGAGAACAGAGAGTCGCAACATCCAACTTGATGCAGGCAAAATGGAAATTCTTGCTTCTTCTGAGAACTGAATTCTTCAAAACCTGGTTTTGAATCTGAATGAAAAAGTTGATAATGATGCTGTGGTGGGGCAGAGGGATCCGTTCATAAATTGCAGATATCTTTTGAAGGTGACAGGGCTTATTGGTAAAGCAGAAGTTTTTCAACTCCAACTTACTGGAGGAAATGGGCCTCAGGGAAGGTTGTGAGATTTCATAACTAAATAGTCACACCCTGTATGCTGCTTGTGACTGTATGTACTGTGTTTTCCACCTTGACCCCAGAGGAACAATGTTTCATTTCATTGTATACACGTGTATGGTTGAATGATAATTAAACCTGAACTTGACAGAGGTAGACAATATCACAAAGTGTTCGGAGAAAGAGGTTCATGAACAGAGGCAAGAAGCTTCAACACGATGGCAATTGATGGGGGAAGTGAGGTCAGGAGGGAATGCAGGGAAAATTTTTAGACAGAGGGTTGATAATCTGCAACTCACCAACTGAAGGGTGGTAGAAACAAAATTAAGCAAAGCTTTGGAAGGGAATTGGATTGGCATCAGAGAATTCTTCACGGAGTGTGGAGTAAGATCAGGGTAATGGGATTCAGACGTTTGCTTTACTAGAAGCTAGTACAAACTCAATGGACTGAATAGCCTCCCATACCATAATGACTCTACAGAACCATCGCTCTATATGACTGCTTATTTTGTACCTGGATATTGAGTGACAGAGATTCATTCCAGCAGGAAGGCTGAATGGCAGGGGCAAGCCTATACCCGTTTTCTGCAGTCAGCACTGTAGTGGTGGGCAACAGTGAAAGTGTCGATATCATTCTGCCACAAACTCAAGGTTGACAATGGGCAGGGATCATGGCCGCACTCCTGCCTTTGGCTCACTGCAGATTGGTTTAATCCCTCCTCAAATTTCTGCTCTGGGGGACCTGGCTGCAGCACTATCGAGCTTGAGGGAGTGCAGCCACGTCTCTTGAACATCCGACATCTTGAGCAGCAGTGATATGTTGGGAGAGGGACTCAGAACATGGCTCATCCTCAGCTTTGATAAACCCAAGCACGCTCATTCTCTTCCTGAGCACTACATCACAACCACAGTCTCTGAAGGATTTCCTATCCTTCACCGAGAAAGCAAAATATGTTATATCTAACATATTTATTTATCAGTAGAATGATATTATAAATATATACTAATGGTTTTATATATATAAATTAAATTGAATTTGGGTATATAAAAGTGGGAAATCAAATATTTAAATAAATAGAAAAGCTTTTTTAGCTCTTAATTTATTTAATGATGAGGTTTTTTTGCTTTTTGTATACATAGACGTTCCAACCTTGAAGAGGCCAATATGCCCCTCAGCTTGAAGGGTCTCATAGCGATGGGTCATGAGACATCAAAACCGGCTGTCAATGAACCACTATGTATAAAGACCACAAATCAAGATATGCAACAAGGCATTGGCAGAAACAGCAGTGACAAGCAGCTAACTCATACGGCCGTTTACTTCAATCTGCACTGTCAAGCCTTGGCACTCCCTGCCCCTGCTACAGGTCAGGTCTGCACCAGACCTGTGCTGAGAAACAGAAGAGTCTATCATAATTTTTTGTGGGGATGAGGAACCAATAATACCCTCCTAGTTTTTTCACAGGAGAAACTCGACCTTAAGTTGCAAATTATCTTTATCATCCATTGGCTCTAACAGTATTTCCAAATTTCACTGCTTAACCCTTTGCTCAAACACTCTTGACAAGGTGCTGGTTTTGAAGTCATTATGTTAACACTTTCAGGAGTGTAGTTTTGTCTCTGAACCACAGTGTTGCTGAGTTTTAATTTTTGTTGACTATTGTGTGTAGGTTAATTTTTTTATTTCTATTTGTCTGTTTGGCAACCCTGACCTGGAAAATAATTTACTTTTACCCACAACAGGTTGAGCCTTAAAGCACAATGTACACACAAGATTTTCTTGGTTTTTTTAGATGTACAGTACAGGTTAATACTTTAGCCAATATCATTTGTTCATCTAATGATGTGACTAGACTGCACCAGCCCAGTGCAAGAAAAAAAATCGAAGGAAATATTGATTGACCTAGCAATAAGCCACTTATTCTAGTGAAGAGAGACAGACATGTCAGAGATTAGTCTGTTATTGAGTCCCACAACACAGAAACAGCCCCTTCACCCGTTCAGTTCACACCCGATACCAACGCTATCCTATTCTCCCCACATCAGCTCCTTTCCCCCATCCCATATACCCACACGCTCTGGCCATTCTACAATAGCTAGTCAATTTCCCAAACTGCATGCCTTTGAGATACCAGAGAAACCAGACCATCCGGGGAAAACCTACGCGGGTCACAAGGAGAATGAAGAAAAGCCCCCGCACAGACAACACCAATGGCCAGGATTGAACTTGGGTCACTGGAGGCTCTGCCACCTGCTCCGTCAATGTCAAGAAAAAAGGAGATGTCATCCCACTACAAAAACACAATGACACCATAACAAGTATAGGGTGTTGACGATAAGATCTCATCTCTTGCCCTGTACAAATAAAATCACGACGAACAAATCGGGCTTCAAAAAAGCAGCTGGCTGGCATTATGTAAGATACATGTGACTTAGAAGGACAGAGCTAAAAGAGAACTAACAAAAAATGTACTCTTAGATGGACTTTCTTTAAACCCTGCTATCAGCTCTATTATGTCCATTACATGGAGAGGACAGAACCTCACGCCATTTTAGCAACCGCTTTGGTGGAGTGAAAATGGCGGGATGGAATAAGCTAAGAAGCTGCTTTCTAGGCATATTTCATTCAATGACATACACAGATATCAACAGGCAAACACGACTTTTGTCTCACATATCTCAGATACATAAATTCATAGCAAATGTACGGAGAAAGTAACGATTAAATACTTTGAAGGTTTTTCAACTGATCAACACTATTACATACACCTGAATTATTTTGCTATTATTTTAAAAGTGAATGCCTAATTTCAAAGACTTACAGAGATAAAAATCAGGTTCATGAAACAGAAGGAATAGTGGACCGTTCGGAGGATGAAACATCATTTCTGGACAAGGTGGCATTGTGGGCAAAAACAATTGTTAGCGCCGTCTCCCCAGGTGGGGCCAAATAAAAATGGAATGTTTTTCCCCGCTTTTCATTGTTGTAGGCTGATTGTTTTAGGCTGCTGTGTCCGTGTCCTGACAGATTGCCAATGAAGAGAGAAAGAGAGAGAGAGAGAGAGAGAGAGAGAGAAAGAGACACACACACAAACAAGTCTTTTCCCCCCTTGTTTCTCTACTTCTCTGTTACAATTCAAGCTTATTAGTAGGACATCTGTTGCAAAGAACACAACCAAAGCTATTGCATTGAACCACATTTCTAACAAGCAGTATTTGCTTTGTCAATAAAATATGTTGACAACTTCTTTGAGGACAGTAAGTAAAAATTTTACTCCTTAACTTGAAGATTGTATTTTAGCTGTGCCTGTATTAAATGGCATGAAATTGTACAGTCAAGTGAGACTTGGCACTGACAAATTTCAGCCCTACGATTTGTGTCCCTGTCTGGTTCCAGCTACTCCATTCCCAACCCCGCAACAGGATAGCAGTGTGCTGGGCTGTAGAGGGAGAGTTAAGAGTTACTTACCAGTGTTACTTGATTCTGTCTTGGGAGCCGGTGCTGCGAATAACTCCGCACTCCCTATATGTGATCCCTATGCAGAGTGACAATATCTCTCATTGCTCTTAAAAGCCCCCAACCTTTGGAGCCTCACTCAAGCAAAAAGAAGAAGGTTCAAGTGCAATGCCTTCACATATAATACCCAATCACCTTGCAAATTTTAACACATCTACTTCACAGCTCTGCCGCAGATATATACTATAATTCACACTGAGAAAGTAGGATGATCAATTCTAATAATAATTTTCATTTGTGCAGCTAATTCTCTGATTTTTCTTTCAATTCATGTGTGCAAAAAGGTGCAGCCCTTTTACATAACAGCACCACTAAAAGTGCCCAGTGAAAGTGAACCAGTGCACTAAAAGACTAGGAAACACAATGTTTATATTGCTACTAGGATTAGGAGTAGCATGTAGCTGGACAAAGCACACGTCATTATGGAGTGCAAATCAAACATTCACTTATTTCTATTGCAATGATACACACTTCATAACATTCAGTAGCCTGTGGTCACAACATTACCAGATACACTTCCAATTTCTCTTTGCAGCAAGAGATTTCAATTGAGATTGTGAGCAGGGATATCGGAATCTCCGAGTCCGAGCATTTACTGACAACACATGGCATTCATACTCCAAACAAGTTGTTGCAAGTAAAAATTGGCTCAATTCAAGCAGCCTCTGCTTGTGGAGCTTTGGCTCAGTCACTCTCTCGCTCTGCCTTTGTCACAAAGGCCGTGGGTCAAAGCCCAACTCGGAGCAGGCGGCTGGTGTCCGACACCCTGATACACAACGGGGTGAGCAGCACCGAAGGCTGAGATATCACAAATCAAGAGGCCGGCTTTCCTTGTGCAAAGTGGGAAAATAAACCAAAGGAAAGATAGCACATTGTCACTTTGCAGGAACAGATAAATAGAGCTCGAGGGCCCTCTACTATTAATTTAATTATAATTTTTTTTAAGTTCTATTCCTTCACCTTCAAATCTTCCAGTGCATGCAGCTACTAGCTTAGACTAGAATTTTTAAAAAAAGAAAAACCAGGAATAATTCAAACTGCAGACATGCACTGTTTAAGGAGGAGAAAATAAAATTTGTAATGCTTTAATTAAGGAAATTTTTTATTCTACGTGGGATTTTAAATGAACTCACATTTGTACACTCACTGTAATGGTTTATGACTGGATAAATTTCATTCAATTAAAATTTGAGTTCCTTCAGCATTTGGCAATTGACATCATGACGAATGATATTCATTGAAACCAATTTAATTTATTGTTAATGCAATATTTCCCTGAAAAATTTATATGCCGAGCATGGCACACTTTACTGAAAAAATTTAAACTGTGTTTTCACTAAAATGAACCTTGTAATAGGTTAATGGTCAGAATGGAAATGGGCATTTTAATACTTCAATTCATTTTTAACAAAAATAATTGTCTTTTTCATTGGCGCATATTTCCCCTTTAATTCTGTGTTAGGCAAGACTTTGCTCTGCTCATTGGAAAGGTTTTAAGTGGAAATTGTCCAAACATGGTATAATTGTTCCACAAATTGACCAAATACAAACAAGGGTGCACATTCAGAATGAGAAGATGTAAACAACTGAAGCAAATGGGCAACTTACCTGGGTTGTGTACAAAATAGGCCAAATATAAGTCAAGTTCCTTTACAGAAACTCCAATGTGGTGTGGCTGAACGCACAGGCCTTGGTTACTGCACTGAGGTGACTTCACCAGCCGTTCACCATCAGTACTTTCTAAAGGAGTCCCTTTGAACAGTATGACCATGACCAGGTCCAACCTCCAGACCTTGTCTGCCTGCCTCAAGCAATCGATCCGACGGATTTTGCCCTTCTGGTCGGGATTGGAAAGGACGCAGCATGGAGCTTTCTTGCCTGTGATGGTCAGCACGAAATCTTCCCGGAATTCAGGCCGGATATCTTTCCGCAGTTTCGCCAGGAGACGGGACGCCCATTTCTGCTTGATTTCAGGCTTTTCTCCCAGGAGTTCGTCCTTGACCACCCTCTCCTCATCCTTAGACATACGCTTCTCGTGTTTCTTGAAGTACTTGCGCTTACGAGCCTGCAGGTTAAACCATGTGTACGAGAATGCTCGGACATGAGGGAGAAGGGCTTCGATGAACGGATGAAATTCATCCTGTTAGCAAGAGAGGAGGGTGGAGGGGAGGCGGTGGAAGAGAAGGAGACAAAGGAAAGAAACCAATCAATACCTAGGAAACCATTGAGAAGATGAGCAAGAAAAAAAAGCAAAAATAAAACACTATGGCTTCAAAAAATTAGTGCGTGCGCACACACACGCATACACACATACAGACACGCGCGCACACACACATACAGACATGAACACACAGTGGTAAAATTCAATACCATTGCATCTGCTCTGGCATGTTTTTTATATAGTTACCATTTCGAACTCTCATTAAATTGAGTGCTGCTCGCCGATCAATGATTGTACTCAATACAAGGCGAATGGATACTCTGTCTCACACACATACACACACTCACAAAATGTGACACTTCCAGCAAACGGCTTTATATATTTAAAAAAACAGGAGTTAATCATGCACAAATGGCCTTGGCCAAAAAAAGAAAGTTCGTCCGAAAGCAGGTCTCTTCCGGCCTATTTGGAATGAGATACCATAGTAATGGAGGGATGGATTCCCGTATTGGAGCTTGGAGCAAGTATGAAGTGCTGGCAGAGAGGATTGCAGCCTTCTTTCTCTCTCTCTCTCTCTCTCACTCTCTCTCACTCTCTCACTCTCTCTCTCTCTCTTTCTCTCTCTCCCTTCTCTCTCTCGCTCGCTCGATCTCTTTCCCCACACAATCTCCAACCATTTGCTTGAGTTCTTGCCAACAGAAGGCCCACCTATTTGGCAAAGTCACGCCTACCAGCCAGCCAATCGACGTTCCTTAAGTAGGGCTGTGCAGTTGGAGAGAGCACGCAATTTGCCAAATCAAAATCAACTATCCGTATGCAATGAAGAAGCAAAGTCCAGCATTTATGAATTTTTCATTTCTGCCCACTCTGCACTGTGGCAGAATGGGATATTTCACAGCATTAAAAACACATTCAGTTCCTCTAGACCCCAACCAGCTGCAGCCCATAATAGGCGAACGAGATTAACCAACAAACAATTTAAATTTGATTCTTTTGTAAAAATAAACAAATACCCTCACTCCTAAATAGACATTGGAGGGTTGAGGGTGATGAGGGTGTGGTGGAGCGGGAAGAGTAAGCACTCACATACAAAAAACTAAATAGGCAATGGTAGCATTTGCGTTTGACGGCATAAATACGATAGTGCATCTCATGCACCAAAATTAAAATTTGTTCATGTATTTTAAACATACTTTGTTTATTAAAATATCTCCCTAGAAAAGAATGTCTTAAAAAGTCAGCTTTTAAAAATAGGAAGTCTTCTATAACGTGAAAGCGTTTGCCCTCCCCCAAGCTGCGAGGTTCAGCAAACTCCGAACTATGATTCAACTTCCCCAGCTTCTTTACAAAGCTCCTCTCTACATTCACAAGGCCTTGTGCCAACCTTATCTCCCCACCTAGAAGTAGGTCAACACTGGCTACATTCTCGCTTTAACATGCCCCTCACATTCTGCCAATTTAAAACTTGGTCCTAAAAAAAAATAGTCTGTTGTAGCTGAAACGCAGACCTGTCATTTTACAAATATGGCAACATTGACAGTATACACACTCCTTGTCTCCTCTCTCTCTCTCTCTCTCTCAGTCATCCCACAAAACTTTATTTCATTCCACGAGCAGTTGGATTTTAAAAAGAAAAACATATGTTGCTTCAATCCAGTCAAATTCTTCTGAAGGTTTTATTGTTGAATATTTTTTTCTCTCTCCGTCATGAAAAAAAAATATTTCTTTGTGTGCAAGGGGACGATTCAAGGGAAATAAAACATCTGAAATCACAGACAAATTGTAGTATTTGTGATTGTGTGTCCACATTTATGTGTGTGTGCACATGCATGCATTGTTTTCCTCGCTGGATTAGGATATTAAGATTCAGGAAATGCTGTACCTCTCATGGGCACTTTACGGCTTGAATAGTTGCTTCATCCCACTGATCAAAAACCAATGGAGATTTCCAATCCCTCTAAATTTAATTTCTCTTGGAGCACCCAAAAGCATATGAACAGCAGAAAAGCTGTATGAATGCCAGTGCAGATTGGTTTTAATTTTACTTATAATGTGAGGCTGTTTTGACTGGTGTTGGCTAATGGTTTTGAAAAAGTTTAGAATTTAATCTGCACAGGTAAAATGAGAGGACACATATGCACGAGTGTGGTCTGATTCTGTGTGTCTACACATGGCGTAGGGTGCAAGGAGTCATTGCAGTGAATTTATCAGACTTAATCCCAAAGCGGCCTTGACTGTATTTATGTTGGCACAAGGCCCCATTTGCTTATAAAATAATCATTTAATATTCTGCAATATAATAGGGAGAAAATCCCTCAGCTTGATCTACCAGGCCTTTGCACACAACTTCAAGTAATTTTTTAAATACATGTCTTCACTTAGCATGAAGTCCATCTATGTTTCTCAAGATACTTTATAGATCAACATTGTCTACCACTGTCCATACTGCAGCTGACTGATACCCGCTGCACGGTATTTTAGGAATAATTTTTAAATTATTTTCCCTCCTACCAACAAGTTCCATATTTAAAGCACTCTAATTTACTTCGATGCTTTTTTAAAAAAAAATTAACTTGGAAATGAATAAGTAACACCATGGAAAACCGTTGCTGATGTAACAAAAATATATGTGATTTTGATAGTAAGTGAGTGGAATTAATAAAGTACCATCTCTTCAAACAAAATAAAATACCACAGCCATGCAGACAAATTAACATCATTGCATGTTTTCCAAATGGGTATATCACATTTAAATGTAATGCATATATATAGTTATAATAAAAATATCATATGTATCTTATTTAAATAGACAAGAAAATCAAAAAATGAAAAATTGCAGTTGCTAGAAATTTAAAACAAAACTAGAACATGCTGGAAACACTGGGCAGGTCAGGCTGCCCTATGTTCAGTGAAACCAAGTTAAATATTTCAGTTCAAAGTTCTGACAAGTCTTCAGCCTGCAACATTGTCCCTGTTTATTTTCCCACAGATGCAGACTGGCCTGCAGAGTGTTTCTGGCAATCGCGCTTTACAACTTTTATTGGATATACATAAAAACATTTCTAGGCATGTACACATGTATTGTCCATTGTACATTTCATGGATGTACACAACGATGTATATGAATTCCATTTTTACTTATATTGTGCATGGGATGCAAGGCATTGGTACAAATTTATTTTTGAAGTGAAAATATTATTCATGGCACTTGCCAATGTTTGTATCAATTTCATAAATATATATCGCAGCACCTAGTAATCTGTTTCACTGAGGTTTCCAACAGACCAGCAATGGAAAAGAAAATCAGAGGTAAAATATTTTGAAAGAGTTAATTCAGATATTTTAAGTTCCAGTTCAAGTTTATTGTCATGGCTATATACACATAGAGTATAAATGCCATAAAAATTTCCACTTTATAGCAGCAACACAAGTTTGTATAAAGGACTATTCTCTTTAAAGATTTAGTTAATTCTTCTGTTTTTATTTCATCCCTTGCAGAAATAGCATATATCCCTTTCATAAATACAGGGGGTTGAGGGAAAATGAATCAATAATGCACAACTAAGGATTAATGCAAAACGTGCAGTAACACACACGCACACGCACACGCACAGGATTTTTGCAGGGACAACTTCCATGTTCAGTCCATTAAAGGATGCCACATTTCATTGTGCAGCCAGGCAGTATTGTCCCTCCTTTGTCAATCAGCATTACCGATCTCCAACTGTACAGGCGCACATATTCAACCAGTTTAATAAGTTAACTGTTGGCTTTTGGGGGGGGGGGACACATCAAGTTGAAGTAATTTCAAGAAATGTTGTCGCCAATGAATTGTAAAGGTATTTGTAAGTACACCGCATACATTACAGTTATTTCACATAAATTATTTTACTCTCTCTCTCTCTCTCCGGTCCACTTAAACTGTTTGAATTTACTACTCTATATAAATTCCTAAACGGTATTTTGCATTGTTCTGAAAGGAAAATCCACAAAGCTGATAAAAATCACTACTTTATTTTTTTCACCCTTTAAAACAGAAAGTTAGCAAGAATCCTTTGAGTTTAGAAAGAGCCCCTTTGTGTGTATCGACCAGCTGCCTGGTTGAGTTCGCTCTGTGTATCAGCCAAGTAAATAGTTTGTTTCCGTTTACAAAGCAGTCACGGTTAGCCAAGATCTGAAACTCTGGAGGGGTTGAACCTTTGGCGTCAGCCCAGGGAGAAGGCGAGGTACCTACTCTAGCAAGGCGGGGTGGGTGAGTGGGTAGACAATATATAAAATATAGTAAAACAAGCAGCCAGAAGTCCGGAAGCGAAACACAGGTACATGGGCAAAATATTTCCAAAGAAGAGGCTTCACTTCTATATTTTCCTTTGTGTGTGTGTGTGTGTGTGTGTGTGTGTGTGTGTGTGTGTGTGTCTGTGTGTGTGTGTGTGTGTGTGTATGTGTGTTGTATTTCTGAAAGTCTTTTGAAACATTGTTTCTCTTTAGAATTGGAGACAGTGGTCACCGCCAGCATCTTCTGAGAGGGAAGTGGTAGAAATCAGAGGAGAAACAACGCGCTACAAGTTTTGTATGAAAATAAAAACACGGTTTAATCCCCACTCAAGTTCGCGCAAGTGTGTTTTCAATCGACTCTTTTGTTTTAAATTCGCCTTTGGAATTACTTTTTTTTAAAGGGGAGACTTGTGTTAAGGGAAAGACGACGATAACATGAATAAGGTGCAGCGGAGGCAAGAATTCAAAGAGAAAGTTTCCTCTTGCGCTTCAAGATATGGTTGGCAAGGGTTCGGTAAATGTCTACTCTGTACGGCGCTGGGCTGCGGTGCCCTTGGCCTGTGGTGTTAACAAGTACACAATCCTCTGTGAAACCAGAGTGTGCTTTTGCCGTTCACTTCTTTTTTCCCCCTATTTACCGCGTTCTCTCCCCCCCCCAAACATACAACCATGTCTCGCCCATGACGAGGGCAGGACTCTATTCTGTGCCTCTCACGCCACGATCTAATTTCACACGACTGCCTTTCAATTCACCCTCAATATCTTTTAACTTTGATCAAAACCTACATTTTTTTTTGCTTTTGCCTACACATCGAAGAAACCCCGTTCAGCAACGCCTAAGTATGCCGAGAAATGTGTAAACTTAAATAATATAACTCCCCTTAAAATATATCAAACTGGGGCCCACGTGTGCAGTTCTCAGCGTGTTCTGTTTATATTAAGCTGAACATTAACTAGTTGTGAACAGTTTGGGAAATATATACTTTTCAGAATTTAATACAGCATTGGTTTGCATCAATGCGCCGTTCAAGTAACTTAGACGCAGGGGCTTGATCTTGGGTCGGTAAAGGACATTTGGGCAATTAATGGCTGGTATGATTTCGCCGTTCAGACCCCCCCCCCTTGGAGTTTTGTGCACATTTACCCCTGCGGGAGGTTGATGGGGGGTGGGTCTTAATGAATGTCTGAAGATTTTAAATATGTATGTACATATTTATTCGCGGCACTGTTGTCCTTAATTCCAGGAAAGGGGTTACCCTGGTTGGGAAAAGATCATGGAGGGAAAAATTACCCAGGATTGTGCAGCTTTGTACCGGTGGGTTTCTGTGCTGCCTGGGATCACTGTACCCCGGGAGAGATGGGGGTCGATGTGGGAGAACAAGCAGAACGCCCGATTGCCAGTAAGGTGGTCCGAGAAAGCAAACGAGGATTCGTGCCACATGCGTCTGTATTTACCACACGCGTACATACACAGATATTATACATCACACATTCTGAATGAACAGAACCACTTGCTTCTGTAAGCACTCTATATAGTTCTGCTACCAATGAAACGGGGCGAGGAGATAACACAGAAGAGGCAAGATATTAAATACAAACCAGAACTATATAGGACAAAGTACTGGTGTAAGTTACAAGTTGCAATCTGCCGGGTTATTATAGAATAAATATTCTGCCGGTGGTAGCCCCCGTGTTCTCGCGATTCCGGAAGTGCTTCATACCCCGCAATTAAATTTGAGGCCGCTCGGGCAAAGGTAGATCTCGGCCCAGGAATAGCCGAATGCGGTCACCGCACTTGGTTTGTGGCAGGTACGGCGGTCATCCCTGAATCCCGGGGACACTGCGAACAATGGGGGGGAGGAAGGAGGAATCGGAGGAGATTCTCTCCCCACAAGCTCGATTACTTTGTCCCTGCTTTCTTAAGGCAAAGAGCCAATTCGCGTGGAATATATTTCAGCACTTTTATTTTTGCAGATCGCCCTCACCCGTGTTACCCAGCGCTCTCAAGTTAAACCAACACTGCGCCGACACAAGCGACACACCTCGCCTCCTACGCGCTCACTCAATCTGCCTCTCGGTGTTCAGAACAACTGTAATTTTAAGTTCCACTTTTTGTATAGTGATCATGATGTCGTTTTAGTTTTGTTTTCAATTTTAACTTGATGTTTAAATTGATTTTAAATTGGAGGCCGTCGGCGTCCGAGATAGGAAAAGAGGCCGTCGCTCTACTTCATCAGTTAACATATATCACAGGGAGGGGGAAAAGCGCGGGGAGGCGGTGGGGGAGTAAAATCAGCTTCCATTCCAAGTAGCCTGCAGTGATGTCCTCTCTGCACTCTGCTCGGAACGGGCTCCGCTCCCTCCCTTTCCCTCCGTCCCGTTGGCCGGCCTCTGCTTTTAGCTTGTAGGAGATCCAGACGTCGCTTCTCAATGAGAGTCTGAAAAGTTGTTGAATTTGGGAGGGAGGCCGTGATACATGGTTCCGTTAACCATTCACTCCCGAACGCAATTATCTGCTCTCCCGCCCCCGCCCCCCCACACACACCACCACCACCACATCTATAACAATATTCTATAAAACACACTTCTGAGACGTCCGCCTTGAACAACTAATTATGTTCGCGAGTATAATGGCGTGATCCAGGCGCACCATCTGCGGGAGGGCCGGGATCTTTCAAGGAACCACTTGGGGCTCACGGGGTAAACAGGAGACCCGCCACCGGCTGAGACTCGGTTCACGGGAGACGCCGTCCACTCAACCAGCTTGGGACATTCAGGGAACCGTGCGTGCGGAGTGGACGGGGGGGGGTAAGGGAACGGGGGATTGGGGTGTGGGGGACATCAGGGTTTGAGCACACTGAGTAAGACGCTTAGTGGGAGTGCTCGAGTCACTTTGTAGCGGGAGGGTGGAGATGAGGGTAGGTGCCCGAGAAAGAACTGAGGTAGAAAGGGGAGAGGGAACTCGACACTGGGACCGCCCAGACTCAGTAGCAACTGCTTTCGAGAGGAGCCTGCAGTCTAAGCGCGCGCATTTAATTACCCAATGATTGATTGAAGTGACCAACCCAGTGTATTAAACAATATATCTCACACTGATAACACAGACCACCAGTTCTGTGTCTGTGTAACAAAAGTGGGTGAGTTTAACCCCTCTTACACACGGTGTCTTCCTACTCCCGGTTAGAGGTGAGATCAGCCACTCTCTCCATGCATTATTCTCATTTATCTCAGAGGTGTACTGGTACCCATTCCTTCCCATTCGTCCCCACCACCTCGCCGTTCCCGCTCACACAGTCATGGGAAATACCTATCTTCCAGCTGCCTTTCATTAGATCCCTCGGCCTATTGGACCGTATTCCAGGGGCAATTTTCTTTATTCCCCCCGCCCCCGAGCCACTACCCACTCTGACATTGTTCCTTTCGCCCTTCGCATCTCTCCCAAACACCCAGTCTGAGGATTCGAGGCCAAATCCCACACCCTACTCCACGGAACTCCTGCACAGACGCCAGTTTTTATACCGATATGTGTGTGAGAGAGAATGTTTAACTCTGTTTCTCTGCCTCTGTTTTAACATAGGATCCCGCCCTACCTCACTATACTGATGTAAACAAACGCACATTCTACACAGTAGTCCAACACACAAGCGTACAGCAGGCGCAGATCTTTTTGTCCATATATAAATGCAAAATGATTTTGCATCTACAGTCTGTATTGGCAACTGTCCTGTTCAAGAAATCCTGACTGGTATAAAACAATTCGGACTAACTAGGTGTAGCAAGTAAGTAGCACCCAGCTGAGATTCTCTATAGGTATAACAACATGTCGGGATGTGCAAGGAAATCTTATTTAGTAATAATTAATACCTGCGTTCACCACTCCATATCAAATACATTAAAACTTCTACAGTGAACTACAGTCGTTAGGAATCAGTGCCAAAATCCTAACATTAGGTCCAGGTCAACTCAAGTATCAAGGCATTGATTTTGAACTGGTTCATGAAATAGCAAACAAAGAGGATGTCATGTGGGGTAATTTGGAACGGAGATCATTTCACTCACTGAATCTCCTGAACTGTTACGGTCCGGAGAAAGGAAGAGGAGTCGGCAGAAGTGAGAACCAATTACTTGGAATTATCGATTTCTGATATCCCGTCACCGCCTGTTACCTTGCCCCTGTCCTCCAGAAACACGTCCCTTCTGGTTGTAGTAGAAATATTATTATCACACACACACACACACATAGATGCAGAGACTCACACAAAGAGCTGCACAAACAGATAGACAGACATCCTTCCACACACAAATTACAGGCAGACACATAGAAAAGCACGCATGCAATTACAGGCAACACCCACATACATATACACAGACACAAAATTGATCACATTCTCCCATAGATACCGACTCACTCTCATAGACACACGCTCATAGGCACCATCACTTTAGGTGCAACAGACTGGTGGTCACTTTCCTTAAAGTGACTAAACACATACAGAGATGTCGGATTTTCCATTCTCTTTGCTAAAGATGCTGTCTCTTTCCAAAAGCTCAGTGTCATTTTCCACACAGTTCACCTGACAGAAACACACAAGCAAGGAATTTGGAGCAGGGGTAGGCTGTTCAGCCCCTTGACCCCAGTCCAACATTGAATAAGGTCAAGGAAGGCCTCACTTGACCACATTCTCATCAATCTACAGAAACCGCCCACCCCCTGGCTGTCAGGTATCCACCAGGTTCTGTCTCAGACATGTTCATAAGCTCTCTATTGGGAAAGAGAATTCTAGAAATCCAGGGCTCTGAGAGATATACATCAGAATCATCTCATTACTATACTGAGTGGGCAGATGATTCTCCTTATTGCTTAAATAGTAACCCCCAATTCCAGGTACCCCACGTGAAAAATTATCCTCTCCACAGCCAGCCAACCTGCCAAGACCACTGAATGTGATAACAGTCCCATTTTAGTATGGAATCAAAGAATAAACTTCATTGAGCATTTCTTCATTACCTGCCTGCAGTGTGGACAACCAGATCTCTCAAGTTTCAAGATTCAAACTTACTTATCATTGGTACATTGAAATGTGTTGTTTGCTTTACCAACCAAGAATGTGCTGGAGGCAGCCAACAGCGTTACCACTCATTCCGGCACCGATATTGCAGAACAACATGGAAACACAACAAGCAAACCAAACTCTATACCACATACCACATACCCATGCACATACACAATCCTCCAACCGCAGGACAGGCCATCTTAGGCCTCCAGCCTCCAATGGACTTAGATCTGGACTCATAGGCATTGGGCTTTCAACTTCCCCAACACACTCACGAGATTTGCAGACTTGGGGCTCAGGCCAATGGAACTCAACTTCCAGATTTCCAATCGATCCTCAGGCCTCGGAACTGATCCCAGGACTCACTGATCACCGAATACTATGCGTCAAACTCTAGTCTCACCGATTCTTGAACCCAGTGTCTTAGAGACCTACAAACTCTCTCCAGTCAAATGCTACAGTTTATAAAATCAAGCCAAATTGGACAAGCTCCAAATTTGCACATAATACTCCACATACCTATTCCCATTCACTGATCCTATCTCTACTGCCATGATGAAGCTACACTGATTGCAGGAGCTAGACTACATATTCCGTCTGGGTTGCCTCCAACCTGACAGTATGAACATCGATTTCTCTACCTTTCCCCTTCTTTCTTTACCATTCCCCATGCTGGTTCCCCTCTTACCCCTTATCTTCATCTCATCTGTCTGATGCCCCTCCTCTTTCCCTTTCTCCCATGGTCCACTGCCTTCTCCTATCAGATTCCTTCTTCAGCTCTTTAACTCTTCCATCTATTACCTTCCAGCTTCTCACTTCATTTCCCCTCCTCTACTCACCCTCCTTCCCCCTCATCTGGCTTCACCAATCCTGAGCAGAATGATTACAGATCTGCCAGATTGTACTCCTTCCTCTCCATCCCTCCTACCTTCCTATTCTGACTTCTTCCCCCTTCCTTTCCAGTTCAGCTGAAGGGTCCTGGGCCAGAACTTCAACTGTTTATTCCCCTCCACTGATGTTACATGACCTACCGAGTTTCTGCAGCATTTTGTGTGTATGTTGCTCTGGATCTCCAGCATCTGCAGAATCTCTTGTGTTTGCTCCAAATGGGATCACTCTGTACTTTGCAACATAGACCATTCTTAAATCAGTTTATACTCCACAAAACCTACAGAAATGTTTGTCATAATGATCCAATTGTCTGGTTTAATTAAGTCCATTAGGAAATAAATAGTCCCCTCAGGACACAGCACAAAAATCTTTTTAGACCATAAGGCATAGAGGCAGAATTAAGCTATTTGTCCCATTGAATCTGCTCTGTCATTCCATAATTGCTGATTTATTATCTTTCTCAACCCACTTTCCTACCTTCTCCCTACAATATTTGACACCCTTGCTAATCAAGAAACCATCAACCTCCACTTCAAATATACCTAATCTTCGTCTCCACAGTCATCTGTGGCAATGGATTCCACAGATTCAGCATTCTCTGGCTAAAAAGGTTTTTCCTCATCTCTGTCCTAAAGGGGCATTCTTGTATTCTGAGGCTGTGCCTTCTGGTCCTAGACTCTCCCAATATTGGAAACATCCTCTCCATGTCTACTCTATCAAGGCCTTTCAATATTTGATAGATTTCTGTGAGTCTACCCACTCTGCACACACACACCATTTTTCTAAACTCCAGCAAGTACAGCCCAAGAGCTTCTTATACATTAACCCTTTCATCCTAAGGATTATTTATATGAACCTCCTCTGGACCCTCTCCAAGACTAACACATCTTTCCTTAAATAAGGAGCCTAAACCTGCTCAAAATACTCCAAATGGGGTAGAACATCAGGTAGAGCACTAGGCAAGATTATTACCCTCCAACCATCAGGCTCCTGATCTGGCTGGGATAACACCTCTCACTCAACTCTGAACTGATTCTAGGACCTTCAGACTCACTTTCATGGACTGTTTAAAACTCATGATCTCAGTATTACTTTTACTTGTAAAGTTTGTCTTCTTTTGAACAGCAGTTGTTTATCAGTCCTATGTATAGTTTTTTCATAAAATTTCTTTTTTTCCTCTCAATACCTGGAAGAAAATGAATCTCAAGGTAGTGATGATGATGATGATGATAATCATGATGGCATCCGTCTGTTTCAAAGGACAATGGAGAAGCAGCACTAGAGTGACCTCTCCAGGGCACAAGCCTGGGTGGAAGATATGGAGATCCTGACATGCCCAGTCATCAAGATACCCCTCTCGCCTTCACCAGTATAGTCTAAAGGAAAGCAATATGTTTGGCACTAGCTTGGCTGTAGGAGCTACCGGAAGGATGTTCAGTGACGTCCAGCTGCCTTAGGGGCTCCACTCTGGATTTCCTGCCTAAGCCTTCATCTCTCCCAAGGCAGCCTACAAGGCTGTGGAGCTATTTACCCATAGCAGAGGATCTGGTTCACAAGGTAGTATATGGTAACATATCTATACTTCGGTAATAAAATTTACTTTGAACTTTAAAGTCTTCGTTCAGATTATCCCATCATTTGCTGTCATGATGTCAGAGTGTAGAGGATTACCATTCCTGTACAGTGAGCTAGCTCACTTCTAGTTCCCAGCAGTGATTTTCTAACCAGGTCTGGCCTAACTCTGGCCGGGCTGCATCTTCTACCTCCTAGACCCCTCAACCCATCCGATCCTCCCTGATATCTCTGCCTTTCCCAATCTGGCCCGCTGAAGATCCCTGAATTCCTTCATGTTGCCAGTGGTGGAGATGAAGGTTTGGTGGCATCATTGCAGGTGAGTAGATTTCCCCAAAACTTTAATCACTTCTTGGTGGTGTAGCGGTTATCATACTGCTATCACACTACCAGCACTACCAGCGGATTCAATCCCACTGCTCTACATTCCCTCTGTGACTGTGTTGATTTCCTCTGGGTGCTCTGGTTTCTTCCCACATACTGGAGACAGACTGGTTAGAAATTTAATTGGTCACATGGGCTCAATGGACCAGAGAGGCCTGTTACTGTGCCGAATCTCTAAATAAAAAAAACAAACTCCTTTCTTGTATGATCACCAGCCTTCAATTCCTTTAAGTGGCTTGGTGCCAAACTGCATTTGATAATACTTCTGTGATTCGCTCTGGGATGGTCGACGATATTAAAGTGACTAAGTGAATGCAAACTGTTGCTTCTGTTTTTCCTTACAATGCAAAAAAAAAATCTGAAGTTATTTGAAACATTTAATCAGCAGTTCTATCTCCATAAACAATTTGTCAGTCTTTACACAACTTTTGTGCTTTCTATGTTGCAACATTTAGCTTGTTTCACAGTATGGCCCAGTAGCATTCTAACACCAAGGAACTTGATTATATCATAGAATCTAAAAGGCAAGGATGCAATGCTGAGGCTTTTTAGCCATTGGTCAGACTAGTCTTGAGTATTGTAAGCAGTTTTAGACCCTTTATCTGGCATTAGAGAGAGCACAGAGGAAGTTCACAAGAATGATCCCAGGAATGAAATGGTTAACTATGAGGAGCAGTTGATGGCACTGGGTACGTACTCACTGGAGTTTAGATGAATGAGTGGTAATCTCATTGAAACCTATTGAATATTGAAAACCCTAGAGAGAGTGGACATGGAGAGGATGTTTCCTATAGCAGGGGAGGGAAGGACCAGAGGGCACTGCCTCAGAACGGTAGGATGTCCCTTTACAACAGAGATGGGAAGGAACTTTTTTTAGCCAGAGGGTGGTGAATCTTTCAAATTCATTGCCTCACATGACTGCCAAGGTCAAGCTTTCGGTACATTTAAAGCAGAAGTTGATAGGCTCGTGATTACCAAGGTTGTCAATGGTTACAGGGAGAAGGCAGGAGAATGGTGCTGAAAGGGATAATAATGGAATATTGGAGCAGACCTGATGGAGCGAATGGCCTAATTCTGCTCCGATGCTCTATGGCCTTATGGTTACTCAAAGCCATGAATTTTATTTTAACTCAGCAATATTGCTTCTGATATTAGGCATCAGATGTCTCCAACTGCAGTGGGACTCCTCTCACTCTTGAAAAGTACCTACAGCCTGAAGAAATACTTTTCCATCCCCACAAAAGATTGATCCAACTCCAGAAACACTCCAAGTGCCTTCTGAGATATCTCATCCACAGAGAGTTTTCTCTAACCCCAGTGAGACCCCTGTCAGCTCATTCTACCATCTGCAAACCCACTGCATCTGCATCTGCATCTGCATCTGCACTGTACTGCATCTCTACCCACGGTGCACACTTCCAACCCACAACGATTTCCCATCTCTAATGAGACTCCTCCATCCTGACAAGTGCTGCTCCAACCACACATTATCCCATCCCCAAGGACATTGTTCTAACTGCAGAGGAACTCCTCTCTCTCAACATCTCCAGGGAGATATTTATAAGCCCACAGAAATATTCCGAGCCTCTGTATACACCTCCACACCCACAAAGATTGCCAAAATTCTGTGAGACTCCTCTATCCCCAAAGCGATACCTACATCCACAGAAATACTCCGTCTCACTGATCCTCCTCATCTCCTCAGAGATACCTCCAACTCCACCGAGACTTTTCCATTCCCAAAGAGGTACCAATAATCTCACAGAAGCATTCCCATTCCTGCAAACCACCCCCAACCTCACCACCACTTACAGGATATTTCGACAGAACCATTTCATGGAACATAGAACAGTACAGCATAGCAAAAGCCGTTCAGCCGATGATGTTGTGCTGACCTTTTAGCCTACTGTAAGATCAGTCAAACCCTTCCCTCCTACATAGCGCACTATTTTTATATCAAAAAATTGTCTATGCTGACCCAGACCCAGCGGTAACCTCAGACACAAGACCATAAGACATAGGAGCAGAATTAGGGCATTCAGCCCATAAAATTTGTTCTGCCATTCCTTTAAGGCCGATTTATTATCCATATCAACTCCACTCTCCTGCCTTCTCCCCATAACTTTTGATGCCCTACTGATCAAGGACCTATCAACTTCTGCTTTAATTACCGTATACCCAATTTCTTGGACTCCACAGCCATCTGTGGCAATGAATTCCACAGATTCTCCACCCTCTGCTAAAGCATTTGCACCTCCTCTCTGTTCTAAAGGGATGTCCTTGTATTCTGAGGCTGTGCCCTCTGATCCTAGTGTCCCCACTACTGGGCGCATCCTCTCTACATCCACTCTATCCAGGCCTTTCAATATTCGAAAGGTTTCAATGAAATCTCCCTTCATTCTTCTAAGCTCCAGTGAGTACAGGCTCAGAGGTTAACCGTCCTTCAAATTCTTTTGTTTCAAACCCTCGAATGCCTTCACTTCAGTCTTCTTCCTCTGTAAATTATGAAAATGAAATAAAGAAACTGTGGTCACACAGAAGCATATAATTAAACACAGCACTTTATTGAAAGGTTCAACCTGTGTCATCATCCCTTGAGCTTGGTCTCCTTGTTTATTACTCACTCCACTCTCCTGGTCCATTAATGCTTAATTAAAAATTAAAATAATTACAGGTTCACACCCCAGGACCTTTATTATCTATAATCTGTGTATCTTACCCACTGGTTTTCAATAGACCCAACTATGGAGCTGTCCTTCCAGCAGAACAGGAACGTGAAACCACAACACAGACAACAATGAACACACACAGAATGCTGGCGGAACTCAGCAGGTCCAGCCTCGATGGAAAAAAAATAATCAGTCGACATTTTGGGATGAGATCCTTCATCATAAAGAGGACTGAAGAACTTGAGGAACAGTCTTTATACCGGAGGGTTGTTCGTGTATAGAATGAGCTGCCAGAGGAAGTGGTTGATGCAGGTACTTTAACATCATTCGAAACACATTTGGATAGGTACATAATATGAATGGCTCCAATGGATGGTATGGGGGAGGGAGGGCTACTGCACAGGACCAAAAGAAGTTGCAGAGGGTCGAAATTTAGTCAGCTCCATCGTGGGTACTAGCCTACAAAGCACCCAGAATATCTTCAAGGAGTGGTGTCTCAGAAAGACAGCATCCATTATTAAGGATTCCCAGCACCCAGGACATGCCCTTTTCTCACTGTTACCATCAGGTAGGAGGTACAGAAACCAAAGGCACACACTCAGCAATTCAGGAACAGCTTCTTCCCCTCTGTCATCCAATTCCTAAATGGACATTGATCCTGTGGACACTACCTCACCTATTTAATATATATTATTTCTGTTTTTGCATGATGTTTAATCTATTCATTATATGTATTCTGTAATTGATTTATTATTTATTTATTACTATTATTTTTATTCTTTTTCCTCTTCTGTATTATGTATAGCATAGAACTGCTTCTGCTAAGTTAACAAATGTCACGGCATGTGCCGGTGATAATAAACCTGATTCTGATTCTGATTCTGGATATGGACCAATTACGGGCAAATGGGACGAGCTTAAATAGCAGTTGTGGTCAACATGGACCAGTTGGGCTGAAGGGCCTGTTTCCAAGCTGGATGTCTGTATGATTCCTCATCTCCACAACCAACTAAGTGTATAAAAAAAATACACATCAATACTGTTAATGTCTCTATGGGTTCATTACATTTACTGTTAGGTAAATGACTTAACAAGAACAAGTAGATACAAAACTCAAGAGAAATAGCAACCAATTAAACTAAAAAAAAAATCCTCAGCTCATTCTGAATAGGAGGATGTAAAACTGCACATTCCAAACCCATTCACAAAACTATAATTCACACTTAGAAGTCATTTACATTCAGAACTGATTCACATCCCTGAAGGCTACTCTGTCTTTCATCTCCTGTCTGGAGGTTCTCACACTAAGCAGTTCAAGATATACGATTCAGATTTATTTATAATGTGTACAGCAAGGCATTCAGTGAAGTGCATTGTTTGCGTTAATAACCAACACACCCAAAGATATGCTGGGGGCAGCTCACAAGTACCACAACACACTCTGGTGCCAACTTCACCTGCTCAGCAGAACAACATAGAACACACTAAAACAGAAAACAATGGATAAAGCGACAACAGCAAAACAAGCCCTGCTCTTCGCTCCCACCCACTCATCCACCCATGCAGATTTGGCCTCCAGCAGACCCATGTTCAATTTGTTCCAACTCACTATCTGAACCTACCCGTGACCTTGGGATTATTTCCCCTCTGCATAATTTTTACAAGTCTTTACTGGATTCACTTCACAAGCAAACGTTTGGAAAAGGTGCATAAGAGATTTACTAAAATGATTCACGAATGAAATATATGGATTGACCAGGGATACTGGCATTGTTCTTGATTTGATGCAAATCTACAACAATACACATTTCACTGTATGTTTTGATTTTTTGATGTACATGTGACAAACAAAGCTAATCTTATCTCTTTAATATTTTGGTTACAAGCCCTCCAACTTCCCTGACTTTCAGATGTCAGAACATCTCTCCAAATCTCCCATTTTGTCTGCTGCTATACATTCGGAACAGGTTGTTACCACCTCTCTACAAACCTAATAAGATAGTGGAATCTTTCTACCTTTCTTTCCTATCCTGAGAATTTTGATTCCTGTCGCTGCGTCCACTCTATCTATGCCTCTTATCATCTAGTACACCTCTATTAAGTCACCTTGCATCCTCCTTCACTCCAAAGAGAAAAGCCCTAGCTCACTGAAGCTTTCCTGATAAGGTATGCTCTCTAATCCAGGCAGCATGCTGATAAATCTCCTCTGCACCTTCCCTAAATCATCCAATCCTTCCTTTAATGAGACTACAAGAACGGAACACAATATTCCAAGTATGGCCTAACCAGGGTTTTATACAGGTGCAACATTATTTTGTGGCTCTTGAACTCAGTACTTCAACTAACGAAGGCCAATACACCAAAAGCCTTCTAAACGACCCTATCAACATGCATGGGAACTTTCAGCGATCTATGGAAGAGATTCCAGACTGCCAAGAAACCTGCCATTAACTCCGTATTCTGCCTTCAAGTTCAACCTAGCAAAGTGAATCACCTCACACTTTTCCAAATTGAACTCCATCTGCCAAGACTCCATTTTGGGGGCAGCCATCTTCTGTGGCTGAACCACTTAATACAATTGCATGTAGATATCCAGCCATGCACAAGGAGCTACAAAATGCCATGAGAGTGTCAGCAAATAAAGAGCATGGTCAGACAGATAATGTTTAGGAAGACAGAATGGTTGTGGAATATAGCTGGGAACCGGGTGGCTGATGGTGAAAATTGGTGTGTCACTGAGCCCAGAATCTGAAGAGTACAGAGATCCCAGAGGGTTGTTGATTTAGACCATAAGACCATAAGAGATAGGAGCCAAATTAGGTTATTCAGCTCACTGAGTCTGCTCTGCCATTCCATCATGGCTGATTTATGATCCCTCTCAAATTCATTCTCCTGACTTTTCCTCCTTATTAATCAAGAACGTATCAACCTCCACTTTAAATATGCCCAATGACTCGGCAGCTGTGGCAATCAATTTCACAGATTCACCGCCCCCTGGCTAAAGAAATTTCTTATCATCTCTGTTCTAAATGGCCGTCTTTCTATTC
Source organism: Mobula hypostoma (assembly GCF_963921235.1). Taxonomy (NCBI): domain Eukaryota; kingdom Metazoa; phylum Chordata; class Chondrichthyes; order Myliobatiformes; family Myliobatidae; genus Mobula; species Mobula hypostoma. Next base: position 28,812,961 of record NC_086125.1, read on the forward strand.
TGAGGTTGTGCCCTCTGGTCCTAGATTCCCCCACAAAAGGAAACATGCTCTCCTTGGCATTCCTGGGATCATTTTATGAACCTCCTCTGGACAATCTCCAATGCCTGCATATCCTTTCTTAGATAAGAAGTCACAAACTGCTTACGATACTCCAAGTGCAGTCTGACCAATACCTTACAAAGCCTCATCATTACATCCTTGTTTTTATATCCTAATCCTCTCAAAATGAATTGGCAGAGGCTATGGAGATTAGTGAGGCTGCCTTTAGCTTTAATGAAAAAAATGCCTGAGCTAGCATGTACCTTAGGCAAATATGAATGGTAACCAAGTGCACACGTTGGATTTTCATACCATTTGCAATGCAGACTCCAGAAAGCTCTGACAGTCCCTTCTCCCTGAATGCCGTTGGTGAACACACCCATGAGGGAGGAACAAAGGATACATCAATAAAATTGGAAATGAGTTAAGAGAAGGCTTGTGGATGGCATAAGCACCGACACCAAGCGACTGGGACAAGTATCTGCTCCAAGGGTGTGGTTTCTATTTGCTTTCCCAGCGTGTTATCTCCAGAAGACACAGGCACTGGGAGATTTGGCTTGGACACATCTGGTCCAGTAAATTAAATCAACTCCACGCCTGAAGTGATATTGCACAGTTGCTCAGTGGTGAAGTGTTACAGAGCCTCACTGCACCGAGAATCTGCCAGAAACAGGCACTTCAGACCCCACCCATGTCAGTGCTGCCCATTTACCCCTATCTGGTTGATAACATGCTACACCTTAGTGAGTCAAGAGCTTGTCAAGCTGCTTCTCAAATGTTTTCAGAGTCTCTGCCTCCTGCACCCCATGAGGTAATTCACACCACTCTCCCTCAGTTATCTTTAAATCAGCTCCACTTCACCTTAAGCCGATACCCTCTAGTTCTTGATACTCCCAGCCTTTTAACTCTCTGCTCCATCTATGCCTCTCATGTACTATTTATTAAGTACTGTTCAGTAAATACTATATATTATTTTACTAAGTATTATTTATGTACTTATTTATTATTATTGTATTTACCCAGATTGTTTTCTTTTGTCCATTGGTTGTTTGTCAGTCTGGCTGTAGTTTTTCATTGATTCTATTTTTTTTTTGTTTCTATTATAAATGCCTGTAAGAAAATGAATCTCAAGGCAGTATATGGTGGCCACTTTATAAGATACACCTGCATGTCCGTTTGTTAGTACAGATATCTAAACAGCCAATCATGTGCGAGCTATTCAATACATAAAAGCATGCAGACATGGCCAGGAGGCTAAGTTGTCATTCAGCCCAAAAATCAAAACGAGTTAGAAATGTGAACTAAGTGACTTTGACCTTGGAATAATTGTTGGTGCCAGGCAGGGGGATTTGATTATCTCAGAAACTGCTAATCTCCTGGGATTTTCATGCACAACGGTCTCTCGAGTTTACAGAGAATGGTGCAAAAAAAACAAAAAAGAAATTCAGTGAACGGCTTTCTGGAGGCAAAAAATGCCTCATTAATGAGAGAGGTCAGAGGAGAATGGCCAGACTGGGTCAAGCTGACAGTAACTCAAATAACCACGTGTTACAACAGTGGTGTGCAAAAGAGCATCTCTGAATGTACAACATGTTGAACCTTGAAATAGATAGGCTACATCAGACGAAGACCAAGAACATACACTCAAGAGGCCACTTTATTAGCTGCTGATTAATTAGATTTATTAGTTCCTCCAGCATTTTGTGTGTGGTTGCTCTTGATTTCCAGCGTCTACAGAACTTGCTGTGTTTGTATACCTGCTCTGGTATTCTTTTCTACAGCTGATGAAGCGAACCATCCCAAGTGCCTACTTCACTATCATCTCCACTTCTGCAGCAGTTTATAAAGATATACAGGCTTGTACTTCAAAGATCCTCTGTTTGCAACAGTCTGCAGGGCCTGTATATGCCTTACCATTGTTTGGCTTTCCAAAATACTTCGCTCCAGAAGGATACCCATCCCTGTGTGACTCTACTGATCCATTCCCACTTTCACCTCTGACAAGACAAATCCTGGCAGGCTAATATTTCAGCTCCCATCTCCACTCCTGATCCAACAACCTGGAACTCAGTCAAAGCCTCACGTCCACTGACCTCTGCAGGATGATGTTCTAGATTGCCACTGTTCAGAATAAACACTCAAATGAAGAACTCTTGCTTTATGCCCTTGACCTTTTATTAAACAATTTTCTACGAAGAAAAATAATTTCTCCCCCATCAAATCCTTTTCAACACTTTAGGTACCCTGGGTGCCATCATGTAATAAACACAATTTTATTTAACAGCTTGTATTTACAGTATAAATACAATAGGACAATAAATAAATCAATGGTAAATGTTGGGGGAAATGTCCAATTGCAATCAAAGATCTAGTGTCTGAAGATGCTCTAGGTTTGAAGTGTCGCACTCCAGTGTAGCAGCTAGAATAACACTTATCAGTGATTACTGTTCAGATCCTGGGGCTGTCTGTAAGGAGTGTGTACATTCTCCCTGTGATTGCATGGGTTTCCTCCGAGTATTCCACTTTCCTCACACATTCCAAAACATGTACGTGGGAATACTACGCAGGATCGGAACAAGTAGGTTTTACACTTAACTTTCTTCTCAAGTTGATTTTCCCTTTAAGGTTGATTTATATTAGAAACCATAGAAACTACGGCACAGAAACAAGCCTTTTGGCCCTTCTTGGCTGTGCCGAACCATTTTCTGCCTAGTCCCACTGACCTGCACACGGACCATATCTCTCCATACACCTCCCATCCATGTATCTGTCCAATTTATTCTTAAATGTTAAAAAAGAACCCGCATTTACCGCCTCGTCTGGCAGCTCATTCCATACTCCCACCACTCTCTGTGTGAAGAAGCCCCCACTAATGTTCCCTTTAAACTTTCCCCCCTCACACTAAACCCATGTCCTCTGGTTTTTTTCTCCCCTTGCCTCAGTGGAAAAAGCCTGCTTGCATTCACTTTATCTATACCCATCATAATTTTATATACCTCTATCAAATCTCCCCTCATTCTTCTACGCTCCAGGGAATAAAGTCCTAACCTATTCAACCTTTCTCTGTAACTGAGTTTCTCAAGTCCCAGCAACAACCTTGTAAACCTTCTCTGCACTCTTTCAACCTTATTTATATCCTTCCTGTAATTTGGTGACTAAAACTGAACACAATACTCCAGATTCGTGCTCACCAATGCCTTATACAACCTCTTCATAACATTCCAGCTCTTATACTCAATACTTTAATTAATGAAGGCCAATTCTAAGAAAAAAACTTGTAGGTAAATTGCTTAAGGACAATGTTGATGCAAAATGATTCACTCTGGTAAACTGAAGTGAGCTGACATCTGTCACTTCTGTGAGATTAATCTCCTTGGTGTGGTCAGGCTAATCTATGTTTATGAAGCCCAAAACTGGGAGAAGAAACTACCACTGCATTTATTACTTAAATGCTCACAATGTAATATGCTTCATAAGTTAGTCTGTGGTGCTTGCTTCAGAATCAAACAAGCCACAAGTCTTACAAATCTCCAAATCCTCCCTCCAAGACCACTTCCCTTTAATATTTTCCTTCTTCATCTACAGGAGCTGGGCATCACTGGGAACAATACCCTGACCTGCCACAAACTCCATTTTATTTAGATTTAGTACGATAACATGACCTTCCAGTCCAATTAGCCCATGGCACCCAATTACTCCCATGTGACTAATTAACCTACTAACCCATACATCTTTGAAATATAGGAGGAAACCCACATGGTCACAGGGAGAACATACAAACTCCTTACAGACAGAGGTAGGAATTGAACCTGGGTATATGGCACTGCAATAGTATTACACTATCTGCTACAGTATTGTACCCCCCTTTCAGCCAAGACTTTCAAAGTCAAATTAAATTACATATATGTTACTATTTGCTAACTTAATTTTCTTGAAAGCATTTACAGGAGAATAAAGAAATACAATACAATTCTTGGAAAAACTGTAGATAAACAAACACTAACAAACAACCCAAGTGCAAATGAAGATAAATTGTTTAAAAATAAATAAATAAATAATATTGAGAACCTGAATTGTAGAGTCCATCAAAGTGAGTCTGTAGGTTATGAAGTCAGTTCAGAGTAATGGTGGGTGAAGTTATCCACACCGATTCTGGAGCCTGATGCTGGAAGGGTAATAACTGTGAATCCACCTTCAGGTTCCCCCAAAGCATCAGTACCTTTGTACCTGCAACCCATTAACCCCTTGGACCAACTACCTCCCAACTAAGAAAGGGTGTGCTGGGTCCAGAGGGGTTGCATGAGAATGATCCTGGGAATGAAAAGATGAACACATGAGGAGCATTTAATGGCTCTGGGCCTGTACTCGCTGGAGCTTAGAAGAATGACGGAGCAGGGTGGCTGTGGGGTGGGCAGATCTCATTGAAACCTATTGATTAGTGACAGGTCTAGATAGAGTGCATGTGAAGCATTCTAGGACCGGAGAGCACAGCATCTGAATACAAGGACATCCCTTTAGAACAGAGATGAAGAGGAATTTCTTTAGCCAGAGGGTGGTGAATCCATGGAGTTCATTGCTGCAGATAGCTGTGGAGGCCAAGTCATTCAGCACATTGAAAGTGGAGGTTGATAGATTCTTCATTAGTAAAGTAATCAAAGGTTATAGGAGAAGGCAGGAGATTGGTTTTGAGAAGGATAATAAATCAGTCATGATGGAATAATAGAGCCAAACAGTCTAATTCTGCTCCTATGTCTTATAGTCTTATGGATTGTCTCCATTGTATCCCTCTCCTGTTCTGTGCCTCCAGCTATTCCGGGAGGCAACGCTAATCCAGAAAACCCTTTCCCTGGGTTCACTCTCTAGCTACTGCCCAGCCTTGGTTCAAAACCCACCACACTGTGCTTCCCAGTCCTCTGCCACCGCTCGGCACACCTTCTTGCACTTCTGGCACAGTTTCTTTTCTGATGTTTAACACACAACACAGCAAGCTGGCGGCTGCTCAAAGATACCATACAATACCATTTTTGCCTTGATGCAAATCGGCTGTGGCCGCAGGTCCCTGCAAATGAAGTGGCTTTGTTTGGGTGTGTGGCATCATCTAAAATTCCCAGTGGCATTAGACAAATTTCACAACATACGTCAATGATATTAAACCTGATTCTGATTCTGAGGAGTGAGTCTTGCAGTGCAACAGTTCTGCATCAATGTTCTATGGTAGATATCAATCAGAGAGAGAGACAGAGAGAAAGAGAGCACCAGGGGCCTTTTCATTTAACTGGTATTTGGATGATTGCACCCATGTAGGTTTTCATGTGAATATTATGCAAACACTTATTGAAACCTGGCCCTTCCCCAGAATCCCCAACATTTACCTCTTGGCTTTAGGCATTGGGCACCATTCCACCTAGACCTGTTGGTCACATCCTCACTGTCAGACTGAGTATTTTGTCATGCCTATCTGTCAACTGCCATGCTAACCTTTTGGAAGAAGCACCTGGGTGCAGCACAGTTTGGCATAGCAACGGTTCTGCACATGACCGCAAGAAAGTGCGAAGAGTTGTAGACACAGTTCAGCACATCACAGAAACCAGCCTCCCCCCCATAAACTCTGTTTATCCTTCTCATTGTCTCAGTCAACATAATCGAAGACCCTACCCACCATAGACATTCTCTCTTCTCCCTCTTCCATCAGGCAAAAGATACAAGTTTCTAAAAGCAGGTGACACCAGGCTTCTACCCTGCTGTTATAAGATTATTGAATGGATTCCTAATGTGATAAGATGGACCCTTGACCTTGTAATTTATCTCATAATGATAATTTGTTTTAATTTGCATTTATGATGCACTTTCTCTGTTACTGTCATTCTGACTCCAGGTACCACAAGGAAGAAGCCATAGAGGGATCTGAAACAAGGACTTGAGAAGCTGAGTTATAGGGAAAGGTTGAAAAGTTTCGGACTTTTTTTACAAAATGATGAGGGGTATGGACAGGGCAGATGAAATCAGGCTTTTTCCCCTGAAGCTGGGTGAGAGTACAACTAGAAGTCATGGGTTAAGGGTGAAGGGCAAAATGTTTAAGGGGAACATGAGGGGAAGCTTCTTCATTCAGAGCATGTTGAGAGTGTGGAACAAGCTGCCAGCAGAAGTGGTGGATCTGGTACGATTTCAATATTTAAGAGAAGTTTGAATGGGTAGATGGATGGAAGGGGTATCGAGGGCTATGGTTCTGCTACAGGACAATGGTACTAGGTAGAATAATACATTGCATGGAATAGATGGGCTGAAGGGCCTGCTTCTGTGCTTTAGTGTTCTACAACTATAACTCTAAGAAGGGAGATCTTTAAAATCTTCAATGCTAAATCAATAAAAGTTGACAGTGATGAACTTTTCTCAGTTTTTTAGGTGAATTTTGTACTGGGTTATGCTGTGTACCCCATTAAAATTTACCACTAAGGGTTATTAATGCTGTACAGACTCACAAAATCAGACATTATCTGTAGGTAGAGAAATCAAGTTAATAAATCAGGCCAATTGTTTATCTTTAAACTTCGGGCATCATGAGTTCTCCCAAGTTTTGCAAGCTAACACAGCTGGGAATTCCTTTGAATTGACTACAATATAAAAGAAGCTATATTGGAAATGGAATTACTTTATTATTGTCACATGTACCAAGATACAGTGAAAAACTTGTCCTACATACTATTCATACAGATCAAATCATTACACAGTGCACTGAAGTAGAACAAGATAAAACAATAACAGAATGCGGAATACAGTGTAATAGTTACAGAGAAAGTGCACTGCAGGTAACCAACAAGGTGCAATTTCATAATGAGGCAGGATGTGAAATTAAGACTTCATATTTCGGTACTCGAGGACCATATCCCACTCAGTCAGCACATTTGGTGCAGCATTCTCTTTCAATATACGAAAACTATAGTGAACTGTCAGGTCAGCTATAAAGGTAATTGGCTGCGTTCTACCAACATTGCAGGTCTTATGTGTGTCCTGGACAACAAAGCAGGCAGAAAATGCACTGCAAACATTCCCCACCCTGCAAACTGCCTTTTCCAGAAGTTCCCTTCTGGAATGTGCTATAGAGCTTTTAAAACAAAAACTTCACATCAGTTTAAAAGTTACTTCCCCCATGGTACTAACTATTCTAGTTTGCCCCCACCCCCTCCATTGATTTCCTCCCATCAATATACTGCACTAAAAACATGCTTTATAATGCTGTTTACATTGTGAATACATTCAGGTATTTTGAATTTATGCTCATTTTATTCCATATGCATACTACTAACATCATGTTTATATAATTCTTTTTCTTTTCTAATTGTTGAAAGTTATTGTTTTTTGTTGTATGTCATGCCAACACATCAGAGCAAATTCCTAATACATGTAAAGGTATTTGGCAAATAAAGTTGATCATTGATTTAACATTGCAAGTTGGTGTTGTTGATAATGCAGACAGACATTCTGCACAATGGGACATGCATTGTACCTATGATACAATGCTGCACATTTAGAATGATAGAGTCATAGAACGCTACAGCACAGAAGCAGGCCCTTTGGCCCATCCAGTCCATGCTGAACTATTATTCTGCCTGGTCCCATCGACCATAGCCCTCCATACCCTCCCATCCATGTACTTATACAAATTCCACTTAAACCTTGAAATCAAATCTGCATCCACAACTTCTGCCAGCAACTTGTTCACACTAGCACCAACCTGTAAGTGAAGAAGTTCCCCCTCAGACTCCCTGTAAACATTTCACCTTTCACCCTTAACCCATGACCACTAGTTGTAGTCTCGTACAACCTCCATGGAAAAAGCCTGTTTGCATTTACCCTCTCTATATTCCCCATCATTATATATATATATATTGTAGGTAAGAACAAGTTTTCTTGTTCTCCCTTGAATAAGACTATTTTACACTATTTCTAACACACACACACACATATATATGTGTGTGTGTAGGGAATATCTAAATCTAAATTTATGGGCATTTAATAATACCTTAAAAGGTCATGAATTTTATTGACATATATAAATATTTCCATATATGTAGGAAGTATTTCTGTACATTGACTACTCATGGTCTTGTAAGGATTTTATCACTTGATTCCATACTTTATTCCATAGCCATATCTTATCGTATCATATCTTATTGCTATGTTGTCTTTCTTTGTTAACAACAATGATGTATTTCACTGCATGCTTCGATGTACGTGTGATAAATAACTCTGAATCTGAGTTATCAAAGCCATGGTGTTAATTCTACTTCCAAAACGCCACAGAGTCACCCAGCGGAGAAATAGACCTTTCGGCTCAAGTGGTCCATGTCAACGAAGATGGCACATTCATGTTCGTTCCATTTGCCAGCTTTTGGCACATATCCTTCTAAACATTTCCAATCCATGCACTCATCTAACTGTCTTGTCAAAGTTGATATTGTATTTGCCTCAGCCACTTTTTCTGGGAGCTTCTACATACACACCACCCTCTGTGTGAAAAAGCTTGTGCTTCCATTCTAATTAAGTCTCTTCCTCTTCACCCTAAATCTACACCCTCCAGTTCTTTATTCGCTAAACCTGGGGAAAAGACTGAGTGCATTCACTTTACTGGAGGAGGACTGTATGGATAATAAGGAGGGCTAATGGATGGTCTTCTTCCTGCCTGCAACTCAAGACCACTCAAACCTCTCTTACCCCGAGCCAACACTCAGTGCCTCAATTCCTGCTTCTGCTTGCCCAGATCTCTTCCTCCTACAGTTGGTCAGCTTGCCATCAAAGACCCACTACCTCCCTTGTCACCCTAGTTTGCTGAACCTATCCATTAAATGTCTCAGTCTCTCAGAAACAACAGGAGAGATGGTGAGAATACGGACTGGGAGTGTGGCATGTTGTAAATAGTAAAGACGCAAAAGATCAGCTTTATTTGTCACATGTGCATCAAAATTTCAAAACATGCAGTGGAATGGGTCGTTTGCATCAATTCAAATCAGCGTGGTAGAATTACTCAGGAAGCAGACAGCAAAAGTTGCTATGTGTCTGGCACTAATGTAACATGTCTGCAACTCACTAACCCTAACCCGTACGACTTTAGGTTGTGGGAGGAAAATGGAGCATGAGGAGGAACCCCACGCAGTCTCGGGGAGAACGTACAAACTCCTTAAAGACAGCAGCCGGAATTGAAGCCCCATTTTTCCGCTAAGGTCCCAACTGTTGCACTAATGGCTACGCTACCATGCCACCACGCACGCTACTTTGTTACCGTGCCGCTCCAGCTGAAGGTGCTAGAATGTCTGAGGAAAATTCTAGAATGTATCATGCCACATGTGGACGATACAAAGATAGATGGAGGGACAGGTCGTGTTGAGAAAGAAGGGAATCTTCAGAAAGACTTCGACAGACTGCGAGAATGGGCAAAGAAGTGGCAGATGGAATATAGTGTAGGAAATTGCCTAGTCATGCACTTTGGTAGAGGGAATAAAAGCAGATGGGAAGAGAATTCAGAAATCGGAGGTGCAAAGGGACTTGGGAGTCCTTGTGCAGGAACCCTAAAGGTTAACTTGCAGGTTAAGTCGATAGTAAGGAAGACAAATACAATTTTCACATTCATTTCTATAGAATATAAAAGCAAGAATGCAATGCTGAAACTTTATAAGGCGTTGGTCAGATCACACTTGTAGTTATGTGAGCAGTTTTGGGCCCTATATCTCAGAACGGATTTGCTGGTGCTGGAGAAGGTGCAGAGGAACTTCACGAGAATGATCCCTGGAATGAAAGGGTTAACGTGTGAGGAGTGTTCAAAGGGTGTGGGTCCGTACTCATTGTAGTTTAGAAGAATAAGGGGAAGATCTTATTGAAATCTAATAAATAATGAAAAGCCTAGATAGGCTGGACGCAGAGAGGATGATCAAAATGTGGCACAGACCTGTCAAGTGTCCTACATAACGATGTAAACATTATGTCCCTGTCCCTCCACACTGGAGAGAAGGTCATGGCCAGCCTGGTCTCCTGTCCCGTCTCACCTCCCAGTGTCCTGTGGATGAGATTCCAGCTGACGTACTGGTATCATAGTCGAGCATCCAAATGAATTCGACAATCGAGATACACCAAACAGAATGAAAGATTTCACATGCATATAGAACTCTCACTCTTCTCGGGATTATCTAAAGTCCATTCTAGCCCATTAATTGCATTGGAGATGAGGTGACTAATTTGTGCCTAGCAAGCCCTGCGGTCAGTGTTCTCCCTTACAGAGATGGTGTTCGAGGTATGAAGTGGCGTGGGTGAAATATCACTTTACCCCATGTGACCTATTATGTCCAATTCATGGACGAGACAGAGCAGAGGTGAACATCACACAGAAGGGGATACCGCTGGGAGAGTGCAGACTGCTCTCGATGGACCAACTGCCACTTTCCTCCTCAGAACTCCGGGTGGAGATGTGGATCTACAAACTCCTGCCTCTGAGATGAGGGTTGACCCGCCGGCCACAGAATGGACCCGTATGGGCCAGAATTCCATCAGCTAGGGACAGTCTCTTACAAATATATGGGGAGGGATGAGAAGGAGAGGGGAGGAGTGATGGAGGAGGGAGAGGTGGAGTATTGAGGAAGGGAAGAGTGGTGAAAGGGGAGGAGGTGTGGGAGATGATGGACAGGAGGGATAGAGGGAAGATAGGGAAAGTAGGTAGGGAAGAGAGGAGAGATAGTGGGGAGAAGGAGGATGGACAGAGGGGGATGAGGGAGAGGGAGGGGAGAAGAGATAAAGGGAAGGAGCGCTAGGGCAAAGAAAGGAGGAAGGTTAGGGGGCAGGATAAAGGTTAGGAAAAGAGGAATAGAGGGAAGGCGAATAGGTGGGAGAAGGAGGGAGGGAGGAGTGGAAAGGTTTTCTTCGAAGGAACTTCCCTCAGTGGCCGGTTCACGGTGTAGATGACGAAAACACTGGGTTAAACATTCGATAGCAAACAGTAAAACAGCACAAAGGGGGCAAATCCTCTTCACTCTTGCCCAGTAAGGCTAACAGTCTGAGGAAATTCGGCTACCTGTCCATTACCCTGCCTGCCTCCTCCGTGCCCAGCAACATCAGTCATCTGTGGGTCATCAGATGTCGTCTACCGGCTCCACACCTCTGGCTCTTCATCATAACATAGAACATAGAACACTACGCCCACGATGTTGTACTAACCTTTTAACCCCCTCCAAGACCAATCCAATCCTCCGCCCTCCATAGTCCTCTATTTTTCTTTCACCCCTAACTACCAGTTTCTTTTAAATGTCCCTAATGTTCTCGCCCGTACGCCAACCGTGGCAACACGTTCCATTCCCCCTCCACTCTCTGAGGTGCTTCTCCCTCTCCAAACAGCTTAATATTATAATCCCCTATAATACCATTTCCGCCCTGGGGGAAAATGCTGACTGTCCACCCTATCTATGCCTCTTATCATCTTCTACACCTCTATCAAGTCATTTCTCATCCTTCTTCGCAAATAAGTAAATCAACTGCGTCAAATATTTAGAAGCTGGGTATTTAAAATGCGCACTTCCTCCAAAAAGGCTTTGACGATTTTCCAAGAAGTTATTTCCCACTGATAGGGCCGCGTAGAGACTTGACTCTACTGTCGACGGTTTATTCTGCTCCATAGATGCCGAACTCCCCCAGTATTTTGCGTGCGTTGTCTTTACTCTGTTTCAGATACGGTACTGGGACTGTACTCTGGCTTACTAGGAGTGGAATGGAGGGCAAATGGACATTGATTCTTGCCTCTCCCCACGCCCATCCATGCGCGTCGCAATTTCAGTACCTGCCAACTAGCTTTCGCAGTCTTGCAGTGTCTTTACCCAGTTGTCGCTCCCTTTAAAAGTCACCTGAAACCCTCACTGTCTCCGCGACCGCATCCCAGCTGAGAGCGGACGCGCGCCTCGCCCCCAACATCAGAATCAGGTTTATTAGCACTGACATATGTTTTGAATTTTGTTGTTTTGTGCCAGCAGCTCAGCGCAAGACATAAAAATTATTATAAGTTACAAAAAGTAGTGCAAAAGGGAATAATAAAGTCGTGTACATGGACCGTTCGGAAATCTGGCGATGAGAGAAAATATAAAGCTTCAAAATTTTCGCCCGAAATTCTTGTTATTTAGCACCGGAGCTTCCAGATGCAGGGGACAATGTCTTCGATTAAATCAGACATCAGACAATGAACACAAGAGATTCTGCAGATGCTGGGAATGCACACTGTGATGGTCCGGCAGCATAGATGGAAATGAATAAACAGTCGACGTTTCCGGCCGAGACTTTTCCATCATATTGGGTGAAAGGTCTCGGCCCGAAACGACAACTGTTTATTCATTTCCACAGTGGCTGCCTGAGCTGCTGAATTTCTCCAGCACTGAGTGTGTGTTACTTGAGAGATCGGGCAGTTCTGCACCGAGATGTTAAGCGGAGACACCCAGACCTCACGGGTGCACTTCTGTCTGAAAATTACCTACAGTTACACAACTAATCCGTAAACCGTTACAGAATGTTTTGTGCCTAAAACATCATTACATAAAACTTTGTTTAAACCTCCCGTGTATAAATCTGAGCTGTCTGTAGGGAAATTGATTCATAAAAGTCTTAAATTGGAGCAAATCCTCACCTCAGTGCATCCTTCACCCATTGTTTAACGTAGGGGGTCGTTATTAGAAAACGTAATTGATATTTTCGTTTTGTTTTGTTTGGTGATAAAATCATGTATTCTTATGTTACGGGCACCATCCATGCAAAGGACTATTATGGTAGCGATGCACTGTAGCATCGCGGGGGACTTAGCGATTATTACCGGCAAGGCTATGCTGGGCGGTCGAGGAAAGAAACGATGCCGACCGGTCGCTCAAGGAGTTCACCCAGCGAATAGCCAAGTTCGCGGGATGATTCCAACAGGGAGGAAGGACATTCGGTCCGCAGAGTGGTTGCCGGTTCTAAGAGTAGAGACACAAGAGAGTATAGATACTGAGTGCAGAGGGAGCCAGACGAAACGAACTCTTGCGAAACACACATAAAAGTTGCTGGTGAACACAGCAAGCCAGGCAGCATCTCTAGGAAGAGGTGCAGTCGACGTTTCAGGCCGTTTCAACTCGTTAGTCCTGACGAAGGGTCTCGGCCTGAAACGTCGACTGCACCTCTTCCTAGAGATGCTGCCTGGCCTGCTGCGTTCACCAGCAACTTTTATGTGTGTTGCTTGAATTTCCAGCATCTGCAGAATTCCTGTTGTCTTGCGAAACACAGTGTGTCAGTCAACACCTGTGGAGGCAGATGGGTGGCGAACCTTTCGGGTCCAGTTCTGATGCAAAGTCTCGACCCGAAATGTCCACCACGCTTTTCCCTTCAGAGATGCTGCTCCACCCGGTGAGTTCCCTCAACAATCTGTTTTTCGGCTTGTAAGAATAATAAGAATAACTGGGTTATTACCAGTTTCCCGCCTTCTCCCCTCACCCCGTGAACGATGCAAATGGATCTATCTCCTGACCCCCTCTGAGATCCTAGACCCTTGAGCGTTCACTGAGTGAGATCATTTCTCATCATGTCCCTTTCTGCCGTTTTTCTCTGCATCCCCACCCCCACACCACCGCCAAAGGAAGAGATGCCTTCTCCATCTATCCTGTCCATAAGCTTCAAGTCCTTCTGCCAGATTCCCGACCAACTCCTCTGCTCCAATCTGAACAACCTTGTCTGTCCAGTCCGTCCACGCTCAACCCTGGAACTATTTTGGGAAACCTGTTCTGCGCCGTCTCCAAAGCCTTCGTACCTTCCCTGAAACTGATGTTGGGAACCCGGGCTCTATGGAAACGGAAACAAGAGTTGGTCCCTCGGTCCCGCTCTGTCGTCCAATGAGAGCGTGGCTGATCCATGATCAGTCCATCGAACCCCTTCCCATCTACAAGGAGTGTTGTCACAAGAAAGCAGCATCCATCATTCAAGACCCCAGCATCCAGGCATGCTCTCTTCTCGCAATTACCATCGGGCAGGAGGTACAGGAGCCATAGATCTCACGCACTAGATTCAAAAACAGTTACTCCAGTTCAACCATCAGGCTCTGAGCCAAAGTGGATAACTTCATTCATCTCGACTCAGAACTGATTCCACAACCTCCGGCCTCACTTTCAAGGACTCTACAGCTCATGTTCTCAGTATTATTTATTAATCATTTGCATAACTTGTCTTCTTTTGTACATTGTTCGTTCGTCACCCTTTGTTTATATGTGTTTTTTCATAAATGTGATAGCATTTATTTATTTTCCTGTAAATGCCTGCTGGAAGATCTTTCTCAAGTCAGTGTATGGTGACGTAATGGTACATTGACAATAAATTTAGTCTGACTTTGGTATCCCAGAAGATAATATTTCCTACATTATCTTCATGTCCATTTCCAACCTTAACTTGCAACTGAAAATCATTGTCTCTTTAAACAGTCCACTATAGTCCAGCTGATGCTTATAAAATTTCACCGTCGTTCTGGCAATCTTCTGCCGTACTTGTAAAATTAGCAGGCGATCAGCAATCTTCACTGTTTTCTCAAACTGCCCAACATCTCCCAAGCTCGTCCGTCCATGATTTGCGCTAAGTTCGCGACTGCTGACCCACGGCATAACCCTATCCTTGGCCAATGGTCCCACACCTGCCAACCAGCCAGCAACACCCCTTCTCCTCCACACCCGCTCGCATCGGAGTACAAACCCACTTGGCTGTGATTCCTAATTGACCGATTAGCCCGCGACGCCAATGTCAACATTCCTGTGTGTCAGAAAGTTCAAGGGTGCTGAGAGGAGAACAAACATTGGTACATTATGCTGGTCCCAGTGATGTTAGAAACGAGCATGGTACAAAGATTGGCCGGTTAAGTTATTACTTGCAGGGCAGGGGATCCTGGAGAAAAGGGGAACCCGATTAATAAAGGCAATGAAAGGTCACCGGATCGGAATTAAACAGAGTGCTGAATCATTAGAACGCAAGGCACAGAGAGAGAGGAACAAGCCCCTATATCCAACTGAACTATGTAGGAACTTCTGGCAGAGAGTGATAAATTTCTAGTAATTAGTAATCGGTTTGTTCTTGTCATATGTACCTGGATACAGTGACAAACTTTTATTTGTGCGTCATCGAGACGAAATCATTAGGGTCATAGATGTTAGATCACTGGAGGGAGTTCAGAGTTCAAAATAAATTTATTATCAAAGTGCATATATGTCACCAAACACCGCTCTAACATTCATTTTCTTTCGGGATTTCACAGCAGAACAAAGAAATACAATAGAATCAATGAAAATCTACACACAACGACTGACAAACAACCAATGTGCAAAATTTGACAAGCCGAGCAAATACAAAGAAAAACAAACAATAATAGCAATAATTAGTAAGTAATGTCACCACATGCTACCTTGAGATTCATTTTGTTGCAGGCATATACGGGAAAATAAAGGAATACAACAGAATTTAAGCAAAGACCGAATTGCAAAGGACGACAAATGGTGCACATTTAAACAAATAATGCTGAGAACACGAGTTGCAGTTTTCTTGAAAATGAGTCCATTGGTAAAATCAGTTCATTGTTCTGGTGAGTGAAGTTACCGATACTGGTTCAGGAGCATGATAGTTCGAGGATAATAACCGTTCCTGAACCTGGTGGTGTGGGACCTAAGCTCCTGTACCTTCTTCCCGATGGTAGTGACGCGAAGAGAGTTGGAGAGGGGTAGATAAATTTTGCAAGATCGAGGATTTGAGGACCACGGAAAACAGGGACAGAAGAATAGTCTCGGTTTGGGGGAGATCGGCCGCGGTAGGGCCCAGAGGCCTACTTCTTTCTGTATCTTTATGTCCTTCAATAAAATAACGGTTCATCTTTTCCTCTCGACACAACGCCATACACTTTCACTTAAGAGCGTCTATCAATCACTGTCGTGGCTATTCGGCAGTTCTGCAGACTTCTTGGGAAGAGAATCTCAGAGGGTCTCTGCTCCCTCGATGAAGTCGTTTTTTCCTCACATAGTGGCTAGCCCATTTATTTGCAAGACTGTTTCACATTGCACGGCTTCCTCTTCCTTCTTGCAATTCTAACCATGATATAACTGGTTCACTGCATCAAGAATGGACAGATATGCGCAGTGAGCCTGCCCACCTCAGTGCTTTCTAAACTTCATTGCAACAAGAGACCAGTTACTAGAATCTGGAGTGAAAACTACTGGAGAAGTTCAACGTTCAAGCATTTGTGGAGGCAGAGGGATGGTCGACGTAACACATACAGCATGCTGGAGGAATTTAGCAGGTCAGGTAGCATCTATGGAGTGGAATAAAGTGTTGACATTCCAGGACGAGACCCTGATCAGAAACCTTTTGCCTCCACAGATGCTACTCAACCGCTGAGTTCCTCCAGCAAATGACTTCTTTGCTTTGATGTTAAATTAACCCAGGTTTATACTTAAACAACAGGAATTCTGCAGATGCTGGAAATTCAAGCAACATACATCAAAGTTGCTGGTGACCCTTCGAAGGGTCTCGGCCTGAAACGTCGACTGCGCCTCTTCCTATAGATGCTGCTTGGCCTGCTGCGTTCACCAGCAACTTTGATGTATGTTGCCAGGTTTATACTTTCGGTTTAGAGAGATCTGGCACGGGAAGAGTTAAACGACAGAGCGCTCTCGCAAACCCACGCTCCCCTGGACTAAATATTCTTGAATGGAGAGCGGTTTAGCGCTTCACGTCAGAAAGGGAATCTAGGATTCACCCCAGTTTCTCATCATCACACATTGTAAAAATAGGCGCATCAGTCACCGAAAGGACGAGTTCACATTATTAATTTAGATTCGCCGCAGATAAAGAAATTATCCGCACATTAATTAATTAATGAGCAATTAAATAAGTGGAACTCACAATAGGTGTCGGTGTCCAAACACCGGTTACTGGATTCAAACTCAAACAGTTAACGCATGTACACCAGAAATCTTAGTGAAACTAAATTTTAAAAAGCAGCCCAGATAATTTTGGCTTGCTTTAAAAAATAAATGATGTTCAACATTGAGATCCCCACCGCCCCCCCCCCCCGCCAGACCCAGACCCACCGGAGACAAATAACATAACTTATTGTCACCTCCTCTATGTAAGCTTCTAACGGATAAACAGACAATGAAACGGTCTGTGGGAGCCCAGGTGTTTAATGCTATGGTTTCCGCAGATTAATATACTCTTTAACGGGCATTCTATTATTGATTTTATTTCTTAATCGGCCATTGTTTTACCAAATTAGTAAATTCAGCCTTTTAAAAATCAACCAACTTTACTGATTCCAAACCAGACACTGACCCGAAATGCAGATAAAGGAAGATATAAATTCATCCGCATCTGAATGCAAATGTACAAGCAAACGGCAGGTAGATAAATAATCACTTACACCTTTATTATTTATCATAAATTATAGCGACCTATGCAGACGTTTTTAAAAATGCAACCCCGAAAACAGCGTTCAGAGGCCCGTGTTTGGGTGTTGCTTATCGGCATAATTAGCATTACTACATTTCCCCATGTATCTTAAAATAAGGAAGCGCAGTTCAGTCTTGTAAATGTAGATTTTTCTTCACAAACAAACTAACATGCGAGAGTTGAAATCCGTTTTTACTCTTAAGTCCACGTCCCAGTCACAACGAGGAAGCAACTTTAAACTTTCAAACATCCAACACTAACCACTGCCAGCTGCCTTCATCCTCGGTGTTAATCAGGACGAAGATATAATAATTATATGTGGTTAGGATAGATTCTAATGAATGGACTAGATTGCAGTGTGAAACACAACCAACCAGGCACCGGAATTGTAATCAGAAAATAGTACTAGATTAAGTTATCTACGCATCAATTATGCGAGCATCTCGCAATTCCTTTCTATTCCCTTTCCACATCTACATTTCCACCGCATTGTCAATACAGGCACAATTCATTTTTCTATATAATAATATATTAAAATCACTCAATTACACAAACAGGGAGTAACACAAAATGTTCAAGGTATGCCCGCTACTAGACATGAGATATTAAATGTCTCATTATAATTTTAGAGGTTTCATGTCACATTTTATTTTTTTGGTTGTCTTTGATCAGAAGTTACCAAAACTTTTACCCATATTCTCATACCGCCACACAGAGACAATTGCGCACAGAACAGAGGGAAAGAGAAGGAAATCCGGCCAGAATTACATGTCCTTAACAATCAATATTTCCCCTTCCAATTCACACATCGCACAAGTCAGACAACGGCACAATAATTAACAACAGCTCCTCAAATACACACAGTTATCCCTGAAAAAAATTCAATAGGGAAAACATGGCTTTAAAAGCAAATTATAAAGCAACATAAAAGAACAATAATTCAGACAAATCATTTCCTGTTTTCCCTTCTGCGCCGAGAATGTTGATAATTCCAAATAACAGCAGTATTTAGATAAATTTGAGGTAAGCGCCATTTTCTATAAATGACAACATGTGCAGGAGCGGAGAGAGGGGGGGGGGGAGTCTGGATTGATGCCATGTCTCCTTCCAGAGAGAGAGAGAGAAATACAGATACACGCGCGCGCGCGCACACGCACACGCACACACTCTCTCTCTCTCACACACACACACACACACACACACACAGACACACACACACACACACAACCAAGGGAGGTGGCGAGAAGGGAAAACCTAAAACAAAAGGAAATATACAATCGCATATTGCATTCACTAATAACATTATTGATTAAAAATGCCGAGCCAAACAGGCGTTACCTGAGTCAGGCAGAGCGGGGAGTACATAGTGTAAGCGGAGAGAATGATTCTGGGTTGTGTGAGAATGTCGCTTCACACTCTTTGTAACAGCCTATTTTCCATGGTGAATTCTAAACGCGGCCGCGGAGTTCTGAAAGCGAAAGTTGACAGCGTTGGTGCGTATGTGTGTGTAAATGAGTGGCTACACACATAAAAACAAAAAAAAGCTGTACTGTACCAACTCACCGTTTCCCTAAGTCATCCCCCACCCCCTTAAAAAACTGAACAAAAAGAAGAGATCCAGCCGGGGCAGACCCTTCAAAAGCTGTTGTCAAAATTTTGGTTGTGTGTGTGGTGTGTCAGTTACACGTGACGCAATGTAACTGACATCGTAGTGCTGACTTGAGGGAGAGAAAGGGGAATTTTAAACACACACACGGGAAAAAATAAACAGGACACAACAGTTCCAGAAGCGGCGTTCGACTTGTCAAACTTTGCAAGATCGCTCGGCGAGATCTAATGCTTTGAAAAGAAAGGGCTCTCTCTCTCTCGCTCGCTCGCTCGCTCTCCCCCTTGGAGAATTGACACGGCCGGCTGACTTAGTCTCTGTCTGGCGATTCGCTCTCTCATGTTGTGGGAGTCATCCAACAACCCCTCTCTTCCCTTTCCCTCCCCTTCCCCTCCTCAATCACACACAAACATACACACACACACACACACACACACACACACTCAAATATAAAATCTGCAGTTTGGTTTTGAAGGTTGTTCCGCCCTACGCAAGGGTTAGATTTTTTTCAAATAACCCGGCGGTGGAAATGCGGAAGTTTAAAATCATTAAAAAAAAACTCTGCAGAAAGTTTTCTTTCAGCCAACCCCGTTTTCCCTTCTTAAAATTGAATATAAACCAGCGTTTACACATTTTCTTTATTATTTTCTCACCGCATAATATAGATAGATAGATAGATAGATAGATAGATAGATAGATAGATAGATAGATAGATAGATAGATAGATGGATAGATAGAGCTAGAGAGAGAAGAGAGAAAGCGAGCGAGGGAGAGGAAGGGAGGGAGGGGGTAGGGAGAGAGAGAGGAAGAGAGAAAGAGAGAGAGAGCGAGAGAGAGAGAGAGAGAGAGAGAGAGAGAGAGAGAATTTGGCACGTCCACAGTGGGCGACTGTAGCTGCCTTTAAAACGGGATCTGCACAGTCGCTCTCTGCGAAGTGACAACAGCGTCCGTTCCTGAAACTTTGTCGTTTTTGTTTGGTAAAAGTTAACACTCGCGTAAACACTGACAGGACACATACATATATATGGACTTTAGTTTATAAAAAATCAAACTCGGAGAGAGAGAAATTGTTGTCCTGGAGGGGTTTATTTTGAAAAAGAAGAGCAAAAAATCAGAAGGCGAAACTGTACGTAATGTGAATTTGGGGTTGATACGGTGAAAAATATCGTGCGTGCTTTTTGTTTTTATACGGAGAGTGGGGGCGGGGAGGGAGACGGTCTCTGTTGTAAATGAGTTAAGTGATTTGTGCCGCTGTTTTTTTTATCCCGACGAGTTTTAGTGGGGCTGGGAATTCTTCGAAATCTGCGGCGGTCTCGGTGTCTGGTTTTGTCGTAAAATCGTCGCTTTCTGCTGCACGTCCACTGTTAGCCTCCCATTCCGATCGGAGCTGTCAATCACCCGGGGAAGGGCCGGGGCTAGCGATAGGGGCTGCCGTTCGGACGGGGCTGAGGAGGTTAAACGAGGGGTGTGGGGACGGTGGAGTGGGCTGGCACTGACGCTCCCCCCACCCCCACCCCGAGTCCCACAAATACCCTGCATAGGGTCATTTTGGGCATCCTTCTCTAACTCGCAACCCTCGCCCTCTCCTCCAGCCTCAATAGCATTTAAAGCCAGGGTAATTATTAAATATATGCACATTGTTCTGTGGGATCGGAATGTTTCCCTTCAGATCGTTTCAGATCCCGTTGTGAGAAGGGGCGCCGGTCACACCGGGTGCCAACTGGGCAATCCACCTTTCCATCGTTTCCGCAACCGCTTACCGTGGAAAGGGGCTACTGAGCAGGGGGAGGGGTTGGTTGTCGGCGTGACTTTAGGGGAAATCAAAAGTTGTGGTCACATTTCTAGCATGGTTAATTTAGACGCCTATGAGCTTTGTGAAGCGTGCTCTGACTGGGCAATCCGCCTGTTACATACCTGGCACAGGGTTGTACAGGAAGCGTTTCGACTCTGGATTTGGTGCTTACGTACAGTCCTCCCAGACTTCCAGCTACAAAGTTATAGTGTCCGCTTGTAAGGGTGGACAAATATATTGCAGGCGCGCACACACGTAAACAGATGGACACATAAACGTATGTGCCATTCTTAACGCAAATAGCAAAATATTTGACAGAAGTATCAATTCCAAGAAAACGATTTTTTTTTAAATTTTTGGATAACTAGCTTGTGTTTTAATAGCAAAAATACCTGCAGTTGCTGGGAAATCTGGAAGTAAGAGAAAACGTTGGAAACACTCAGCAGGTCATGTGGCATCCGGGAGAGAATTCGCGCGTTGGGTGAATGACATCTCATCAGAGTTCTGACGAATGGTCGCCCGCATGGAGCTAAAATCTGTCTACTTCTTCACAGATTCTACTCGACCCTCTGAGTGTTTCCACCATTTCGTTCTTTTTATTTAATTTGTGTTTTATTTTCCTTATTTCCATTATTCTTAATTATATCTGTATATAAATATTTGCATATATTATATAGGATTGCACTATTTTAATATAACTATCGACGTATTCAAAGCTAAAAGCTGAATTAAAATGGGGGAACAAAGTGCTTGAGCGTTGGCAATGTGCCGAAAAACAGCTCGGGAAAGGAATTCAGCCTACCTACGGAGGTTGAATCAGCGGTCGGGTGAGAAATTGAGGTTAGAGTCCAAGATAAGGAACAGGAGAAGATCCACATTCCTAAATTTATCAAGAACCATTGCTGATCATTCTCTGCTCTGCTTTCCTTTACTATCCATACACATGATTTCTCCGATATCCACAGGTTTATTGATGCCAGTTCTGAATGCAGTCGGTGACTGCACCCACTCTGTGGTGGAGAGCTCCAGAGATTTACAATCCTCTGGGAGAGTTTTCTCCTCAGTTCAGTCCAAACTCCACAACCTATAGAACCACTTTCAAGTTCTCTACAACTCAGTTTTATTTACTTGCCTTTAAAAAATTATCATCTGCATGATTTTGCATATTGAATGTTTGTCAGTCTTTGTTAAGTATAGTTGTTTTCATAAATTCAATTAGATTTCTTTATACTTCTGTAAGCGCCTGCAAGGAAATAAATCTCAAGGTAGCATATGGTGATATTTACGTGCTTTGATAATAAATTTCCTTAGACTTCGCCTTGACTGAAATCTTGCTACAGTTGTACACATACCTCAAACATTGCACTCAGATTCAATCAATAGGACAGAGGAACAGGCCCTCCAGTCTAACTGGTTCATGCCAGCCAAGGTGCAAGTTACTCCTAATTGCCCACGTTTTTAAAAAAAATTTGCACAATTTGCATTTATTCATGGTGTCAATGCTTACAACAAGACAGAAAAATGGGATTGAGAAGGATAATGAATTAGCCATGATGGAATGCTGGCACAGACCCGACAGGCTGAATGGCCTAAGTCTGTTCCTATGTCTATTAAGGTTGTTTATCAGTCTTTATGTATAGTTCTTTATAAATTTGATTGCATTTCTTTATTTCTTTCTTTATTTTCTTGTGAATGCCTGTAAGAAAATAAATCTCGTGGTCGTAAATGGTAACAGATACTTACTTTGAATATAGTACATAGAAATTTATGGCACATTACAGGCCCTTCGGCCCACAATGTTGTGCTGACCGTGTAACCTACTCTAAAGGTCTGCCTAGAATTTCCCTAGCGCATAGCCCTCTATTTTTCCAAGCTCCACATACCTATCTAAAAGACTTTAAAAATATCCTATTGTATCTGCTTCCACCACCACCACCAACAGTGCATTCCCCACACCCACCACTCTCTATGTGAAAAACTTAGTCCTGACATCCCCTCTGTACCTATTTCCAAGCACCTTAAAACTATGTCCCCTCATGTTCACCATTTCAGCCCTGGAAAAAAAGCCTCTGGTTATCCACATAATCAATGCTCCTCATCATCTTACCTCTATCAGGTGACCTCTCATCCTCTGTCGCTCCAAGGAGAAAAGGCCAAGTTCATTCAACCTATTCCCAATAAGGTACACCCTCCAATCCAGGCAACATCCTTGTAAATCTCCTCTGCACTCTATAGTATTCACATCCTTCCTATAGTAAGGTGACCATAACTGATAATGAATTTAAAGTAAATTTGACAACTGGCCTACCCCATGACTCCTCATTCCTGATTTCTCAGGAGGGGAACATTCTCCCCACACTTACTCTCTCCTGACTGCTGTTAGTTTTCTGTTTCGGTGACATGCGCAGAGTTGGCTGCCCAGCTGATGGATCACTGATTCTGATGTTCTCAGGCTAAACCCTGCTAAACCCTGGGCTTCTCCTGAACATTACAGGTGTGTTATTGTTGCTCATTTCTTCCCACATCTCCCTTCCAATCAGGTTCCTATTCACATTTTTTCACTTCATCTGAGATAGTGATAATAAGCTTGATTCTTGTTCTGATGTCTAAAGCAGTAAGGTTGAGATATGGGGATATCTCCAATGGTCTTCAAAGGTCACTGTAAAAGGCCTCTCAGCTTATACCTGTCCCTATCATTCAGCATGGGCACATATAGGCTGAAGGGTCTTTTTCTGTGCTGTACAACTTTGTGACTCTATATAGCTAATTGCCAAGGCTGATTTATTCAGTCTTGGCCTGGTGTCAATCCTCAAATTTAAGCATTCAACTACTGAAAGTCTTCCCTCAGGAATTCCTTCCCTTTTTCATTCCCTCCCCTTTCCATCTTTCTGTCCTCTCTACCTCTCTCTCACTCTCTCTATTCATCTTTCTTTCTCCCTCTCTCCATATCCCTCACCTTCCTTCTCCCCCCTTTCTCTAACCTCTATCTTGACCTCTTTCTCGCTTTCTCCCTCCCTGATTCTCTCTCCCTTTCAGTCTCTCTCCCTCCCTCTTCCCTCTCTCTCCCTCCCTTCCTCCTTCTCCCTCACCCCTATCTCACTTGCTTGCTTACTCCCTCCCTCCTTCCCTCTCTCCCTGTCTCCCTCTCCTTCTTTCTCTCTCTCATCCATTGTTCCCTCAAAACTTCCTGAAATCCAGCAACTGTCTAGGTTTTTGCCACTATTTCTCAGTGTGTGACTCAGTGTGATACTTTCGACTAGGTGCCATTGGGACAATTTGCTACATCAACAAGAAACTGCCAAGGAATTTCCCAGATTTCGTTTCCTGCAGATAGACACTATTGCTCTTCCCAGTATTGTTAAACCCTGCTGAACCCACTCCATTGTTATTAAGGTACCATTACCCCATAATCTTGCAGCACCATTACACATTGTCTCTGTCTGCAGTGGAGAGATATGTTTCATAACACGCTTCTAATTCCAGGTTATCGTGGTAACATAGTGGTTAGCATAATGCTTTACAATACCAGAGACCCAGGTTCAATTCCTGCTTCTGCCTGTGAAGAGTTTTAATGTTCTCCCCATGACCATGAGGGTTTCCTTGGGGTGCTCTGGTTTCCTCCCACAGTCTAAAGACCTACCAGTTGGTAGGTTAATTGGCCATTGTAAATTGTCCCATGATTAGGATAGGAATAAATTGGGGGATTGCTGGGCAGTGCGGCTCAAAAGGCTGGAAAGGCCTATTCCATGCTGTATCTGAATAAGTAAATTTGCTTAGTTCAGTGGTCTAAATGATTTTTAACCACTAAATATTTTTGATATTAACAGTGATGACATTTCTAGGTAAAATGGTTTTGCTTATCTTAATTTTGCATTTAAGAACGTGCCCAGGATGCTGGTTTCACAGTTCCCAGCATCACTTTGCAGAGATGCCCATCCACATAGCATGAGCCATGCAGAATGAACAGTGACAGACCACAATGGGATACCACAGTGTGGAGTCTGAACTTGCAATTCCCTCTCCCCCACCCCACCCCAAATCCACAAGTCTTGCAGCTCCAGCAATCTGGGGTCAGTCGTGGTCACCCACACTGACTCTGCGGAGTTGGCACATTCTTGCTGTGTCTGCATTGGTTTAAGACTGTTAGACCATAAGACATAGGAACAGAATTAGGTCATTTAGCCCAGTGAAATTGCTCTGCCAGTACATCATGGCTGAGTTATTATCCCTCTCAACCACATTCTTCTGTCTTCTGCCTGTAAACTGACTAACTAAGAACCTATCGAACCTCTGCTTTAAATATACTAAATGACCTGGCCTCCACAGTGGTCTGTGGCAATGGATTTCACAGTTTCACCACCCTCTGGCTAAAGAAATTCCTTCTCATCTCTGTTCTAAATGGACATACCGCTATCATAAGGTTGTGCCCTCTGGTCCTGGATTCACCCTCTGGATTCATCCTCTCCACGTCTACTCTGTCTGGGCCTTTCAATATTCATCAAAGTTGCTGGTGAACGCAGCAGGCCAGGCAGCATCTCTAGGAAGAGGTACAGTCGACATTTCAGGCCAAGACCCTTCGTCAGGACTCGGCCCGAAACGTCGACTGTACTTCTTCCTAGAGATGCTGCCTGGCCTGCTGCGTTCACCAGCAACTTTGATGTGTGTTGCTTGAATTTTCAGCACCTGCAGAATTCCTGTTGTGTGCCTTTCAATATTCAATAGGTTTTGATGAGATCCTCCTCTCCTTCTTCTAAACACCAATGAGTACAGGCTCACAGCCATCAAATGCTCCTCATATATTAACCCTTCCATTCCCAGAATAATTCTCGTGAACCTCCTCTGGACCTTCTCCAATACAGGCATATCCTTTCTTAGATAAGAAGCCTAAAACTGCTCACAGTACTACAAGATTCTTCAGTTTCCTCCCAATCTGAAAGAAGTGCATGTTGGAAGATTATTTGGCCGTTAGTAAGTTAACCCTGGTGTGTGTGTGAGTGGTACAAGCTTGGGTGGGTGGGGCAGTGGTGGTGTTGGGAGCAATTGATGAGAGTGTGGGAAGAATAAAATGAGCCAATATAGGAGTAGTGTAACAATGGGCAATGGTCTTGGTGGACTAAATACCCTGCAATTCTCTATGACTGTATCTATGAGGTGCACGGTCACTGGGATGACAATATTATCGTCACACTGAAAACGGAGAGTCTATTCAATCAATCAGCATGATCTGAGCTGAGTTGAAACCCAGTACCATTTACTGCCTCTTTCCCATATATTAAAATACCTTTAGTTATTGCAGAGAATAGTTGGTCTTCTAATTGGTAAAATGATTGATTTAGTATAAGAATAGTATTTCTTATACAAGATTTTTTTTTACTTTAACCTTTCTATGTTTGCAAACTTTGATAATTCTTCTGGGGAAAACAATCGTGTTGCTGGGCCTGACTTTTTGAGAGGTAAATTTTTATTCCTTCAGATACCACCACAAACTGAAGGAAGACTCAGCAACAGGCTTTATGTGAATCCAACTACCATGTCCTCGTAGGTTTTGAAACCGGTAACAACACCAGCAGTACTCACCATCAGATAAAAGTACTCAAAAATATCTGAAGTAGGTAATCCAACAGGTTATTGTTAATTCTTTGATACCAGTTTTTTTTTGTTATAGAAAGGAATACACACACTCTCTCTTTTCCTCCCACAACTTGCTATCTCACAGTCACAAACCATCCATAATAGTTGGTGTTATAATTATAAAATAATTGATAGTATTCTTATAAAAGACTCCTTTTATTGTAGTTTTTCTATGTTCGTAAATTTTTAACATAGATGTTTTGAAAATTCTTCTTTGGACAATAATTTTCTTGTGCACCATGCCAGTCAGGTAATATTACAAGAGGATCAAAGTGAAGATACCTCACTCCACTCATCCCTCTCATAAAATGATAAGGCATAGGAGCAGAATTAGGCCAACTGAGTCTGTTCTGCCATTCCAATATGGCTGATATTTTATCCCTCTTAACTCCATTCTCTGCCTTTTTCCCCATAATCTTTGATGCCCTTACTAATCAAGAAACAAATACCTTACCATCCAGAGAGGCAGCCATCTCTTCCTCTGCAGCTTAGAATGAGGTAGAGAACTTGGTGGAGGATTCAATCTACGCCCATGGATCTAGCCATTGGTTCTTGAGGTAATGGCTTTCAGCTCGTTGATGGATTTTAATCACAATGTTACTAACTTGGGTATGAAGAGGTGTACAATCCTGAAGCTTTTAAGTTAGTGGAGCACTTTCAGGGCATTGGCTTGCATTTTTCCCACTTCTTGTCTTTCTCACATTAAGCCAAGTGCCGGAGTGGAAAAACCAAGTCTTCATCTACCTCCATACCAGGATTCATCTGCCAACCAGGCTGATCTTCCAAGGAGGTAATGCTGAGGCTTCACAGGACATTAGTCAGACTGCATTTGGAGTATTATGAGCAGTTTTGGGGCCTCTTATCTAAGTACGGATGTGCTGGCATTGGAGAGGGTCCAGAGGAGATTCTCAAGAATGATCCTCGGAATGAAAATGTTAATATATGAGTGGCATTTTGTGGCTCTGGAACTATACTCGCAGGAGTTTAGAAGAATGAAGGGGAGCTTGCATTGAAATCTATCGAATATTGAAAGGCCTAGATAGAGTGGATGTGGAGAGGATGTTTCCAATGGTGGGGGAGTCTAGGATCAGAGGGCAAAGCCTCAGTATAGAGGGACATCCATTTAGAATAGAAATGAGGAGAAATTTAATTCACCAGAGAGCGGTGAATTCTGGACTTCATTGCCGTAGACAGCTGCGAATGCTAATTCATTGGGTACATTTAAAGCAGAGAATGATAGGTTCTTGCATCAAAGGCATCAAAGGTTAAGGGAGAAGGCAGGACAATGGGGGAATGGGGTTGCCAGGAATATTAAATCGGCCATGATGGAATGTAGATGCAGACTCAATGGGCTGAATAGCCTAATTCTGCATCTATATCTTATGTTTTTATGCTGTTATGGTCCTGAGAGTCTCTGGGGCAGTGGTGTTCCCTACTGTCCTGGGTGCTTCAGAGACAGAAGCTCTCTTCTGTCTGGTTTTTTTCTCCCCTTGCCTCAGTGGAAAAAGCCTGCTTGCATTCACTCTATCTATACCCATCATAATTTTATATACCTCTATCAAATCTCCCCTCATTCTTCTACGCTCCAGGGAATAAAGTCCTAACCTATTCAACCTTTCTCTGTAACTGAGTTTCTCAAGTCCCGGCAACATCCTTGTAAACCTTCTCTGCACTCTTTCAACCTTATTTATATCCTTCCTGTAATTTGGTGACCAAAACTGAACACAATACTCCAGATTCGGCCTCACCAATGCCTTATACAACCTCACCATAACATTCCAGCTCTTATACTCAATACTTTGATTAATAAAGGCCAATGTACCAAAAGCTCTCTTTACGACCCTATCTACCTGTGACGCCACTTTTAGGGAATTTTGTATCTGTATTCCCAGATCCCTCTGTTCCACTGCACTCCTCAGTGCTTTACCATTAACCCTGTATGTTCTACCTTGGTTTGCCCTTCCAACGTGCAACACCTCACACCTGTCTGTATTAAACTCCATCTGCCATTTTTCAGCCCATTTTTCCAGCTGGTCCAAGTCCCTCTGCAGGCTTTGAAAACCTTCCTCGCTGTCTACTACACCTCCAATCTTTGTATCATCAGCAAATTTGCTGATCCAATTTACCACATTATCATCCAGATCATTGATATAGATGACAAATAACAATGGACCCAGCACTGATCCCTGTGGCACACCACTAGTCACAGGCCTCCACTCGGAGAAGCAATTCTCTACTACCACTCTTTGGCTTCTTCCATTGAGCCAATGTCTAATCCAATTTACCACCTCTCCATGTACACCTAGCGACTGAATTACATGAAGAAATTACAGGTGGAAAGAGGAATGCCCCAAGGTGGAAGAGTCACCACACAGTGACTCTGCCAGGACCTATGGAGCACTCGCTATGTCACTCAGACCTTTCTGTCCGTGCACTGGGAGATGAGTTGAAAGATCACATTCTTTACAAATTAGCTGCCCACCTGCCATGTCAGGCACCCCCTATCCCATCTACAGCAGACCCACAATAGCGCTTTCAGTCACCTCAGAACCAAAGTGGACCCAAGTCATTCTCGATCCTCCCTCAGGAGGAGGAAGAGGGGCGCAGTTTGTTCAGGGACCTTTGTCTCAGAGATGCTGAATGAAGTCAGTTCACTCAAGTGGTCTAGTGAAAACACTAACAGTGAGTTAGAGCTTGGTGTTGTGAGCACACACACACACACACATGCAAGTGTTGTTCCAGAGCAGTATAGACTCACTGAGTTGTACAGCACCACAATCATGGCGAACTATTTATACCCTTGTCACTGATCCCATTTACCCACACATTAGGGCTAAATCCTATACTGTGCACTTTTAACTGTCTCTTAAGCTTTGACTATCTCTGATTCTACCATCTCCTCTGGCAGTGAGTTACAGATATCAACCACTCACTGTGCTAAAGAGAAATTGCCTCAAATGCCTCTCAGATCCCCTTACTCTCAGTTCAAGCCCATGCCCTTTTGTTTGTGTAAGTATTTAACTACCATGTAGAAAAGATTTTAGCTTTCCACCTCATCTATACCTCTCATAATCTTATATACCACCACCAATTCACCCCTCAGCCTCTTTCCCTCCTGGGAAAAGAAAGCCCAGTCTACAACTAAAATCCTTCAGCGTCCTGATGAATCTCCTCTGCACCCTCTCCAGCACAATCACATCCTTCTCTTGCATGGTGACCAGAACTGCATGCTGCACTCCAAGTGTGTCCGAAACAGTGTTTTGTGAAGTTGCAGGATAACACTTGAAGTACTGTGTTCAGTTCTGGTCACCACATTGTAGGGAAGTTGTGGAGGCTTTAGAGAGGGTGCAGGGAGATTCACCAGGATGCTGGCCAGGTTAGTGAGCTTGTCTTATGAGTAAAAGTTGAGTGAGCTTGGGTTTTTCTCTTTGCAGCGAAGAAGGATGAGAGGTGTATTAGATGATAAGAGGCATATTGCTGGTATCTTCCACAGTGAAGACAGATGCAAAATACTTGCAACACACACAAAATGCTGGAGGAACTCAGCAGGCCAGACAGCATCTATGGAAAAAAGTGCAGTCGGCACTCTGGGCCGAAATCCTTTGGCAGAATCCTGGCCTGCTGAGTTCCTCCAGCATTTTGTGTGTGTTGCTTGGATTCCCAGCATATGAAGATTTTCTCTTGTTTACAAAATACTGATTATGTTTGTCTGCCATTTTTTTCTCTCCCACTACTACCACTAAAGCATCACTTTCCAGCAGTCCAATTGTCCATTTTCATCTCATGTACTTTTTATATATCTGAAAAAATGTTTGCTATCGTCTTTTGTATGGCTAGATAGCTTACCTTCACGCTTCACCACTTCTCTCCTTATTGCTTTTTAGTTGCCTTCTGTTGGTTTTTTTAAAGCTTCCCACTAAGTTTTGCTATATTGTATGTCATTGCTATTGCTTTTCTGTTGTCTTTGACTTCCCTAGTAGTTTCATTCTCCCTTTAGAATGCTTCATCTTCAGGGTAAACCAATCTTGTTGGCAGTTGCTGTTTCCAAAGGGAAGAGACTATGTTGACTTTTTGATTTCATCGTGGGTTCTCCTCTTGACAAAATTAAACCTCTCAACTGTTTTTGAGACCTCAGCCCTTCACAATACTGATTAATTGCTTGTCAACATTGACATATGTTATTTGACCTTCTACGTGTTACCCACACGCTCAATTTGCTTCAGCAGCATACAACAAATGTACGTAAAAACTTACTGTATTCAAGCATTGTTAAACTAGCAGATATACAAAGAGGTCTACCAGTCTTTATATATTCCCTCATTATTGGCCTTTCATTTGGAGTCAATTGTTAAGGATGCGGTGATGGAGTACTTGGTGACACAGGACAAGATAGTACAAAGTCAGCATGGTTTCCTTCAGGGAAATTCCAGTCTGATGAACCTGTTGGAATTTTTTGAGGAGATTACAAGTAGGATAGATAAAGGGGATGTAGTGGATGTTGTCTGTTTGGACTTTCAGAAGGCCTTTGACAAGGTGCTACACATGAGGTTGCTTACCAAGTGTTCTGCAGGGGTCAGTGTTGGGACCACTTCTTTTTATGCTGTATATAAGTGATTTAGATGATGGAATAGATGGCTTTGTTGCCAAGTTTGCAGATGATACAAAGCTTGGTGGAGGGGCAGGTAGTGTTGAGGAAACAGGTAGGATGCAGAAGGACTTAGGCCGATTAGGGGAATGGGCAAGGAAGTGGCAAATGAAATGCAATGTTGGAAAACGCATGATCATGAACTTTGGTAGTAGAAATAAATGTGCGGACTATTTTCTAAACGGGGAGAAAATCCAAAAATCTGAGATGCAAAGGGACTTGAGAGTCCTTGTGCAGAATACCCTGAAGGTTAACTTACAGGTTGAGTCAGTGGTAAAGAAGGCAAATGCCACATTAGCATTCATTTCAAGAAGTCTAGAATACAAGAGCAGGGATGTGACGCTGAGGCTTTCTAAGGCACTGGTGAGGCCTCACCTTGGTATTGTGAACAGTTTTGGGCCCCTCATGTTAGAAACGATGTGCCAGCATTGGAGAGGGTCCAGGGGAGGTTCACAAGGATGATTCCAGGAATGAAAGGGTTATCATACAAGGAACATTTGATGCCTCTGGGTCTGTACTTGCTGGAATTCAGAAGGATGAGGGGGGGGATCTTATTGAGATCTTTCAAATGTTGAAAGGCCTAGACAGAGTAGATGTGGAAAGGATGTTGTCCATGGTGGGAGAGTCTAGGACAAGAGAGCACAGCCTCAGGGTAGAAGGGCCCCCTTTCAAAACTGAGATGCGAAGAAATTGCTTCAGCCAAAGGGTAGTGAATTTGTGGAATTTTTTGCACAATCTGGGGTTGAGGAGGAGAGAGAAAAAGGATCAGCCATGATTGGATGGCGAAGCAGACCATAAGACCATAAGATATAGGAGCAGAAGTAGGCCATTCAGCCCATCGAGTCTGCTCCACCATTCAGTCATGGGCTGATCAAATTCTTCCAGTCATCCCACTCTCTTGCTTTCTCCCCATACCCTTTGATGCCCTGGCTAATCAAGAACCTATCTACCTCCGCCTTAAATGCACCTAATGACTTGGCTTCCAAAGCCACCTGTGGCAACAAATTCCATAGATTTACCACTCATTGACTAAAGTAATTTTTCTGTACGTCAGTTCTAAATGGACGTCCTTCAATCCTAAAGTTGTACCTTCTTGTCCTGGAGTCCCCCACCATGGGAAGTAACTTTGCCATAAATAATCTGTTCAGGCCTTTTAACATTCGGAATGCTTCAATGAGGTTCCCCCCTCATTCTCCTGAACTCCAGGGAATACAGCCCAAGAGCTGCTAGCCGTTCCGCATATGGTAACCCTTTCATTCCTGGAATTATTCTCTTGAATCTTCTCTGAACCCCCTCCAATGTCAGTATATCCTTTCTAAAATAAGGAGCCCAGAACTGCACACAATACTCGAAGTGTGGTCTCATGTGTGCCTTATAGAGCCTCAACATCACATCCCTGCTCTTATATTCTCTAACTCTAGAAATGAATGCCAACATTGCATTCGTCTTCTTCACAACCGACTCAACCAGGAGGCTAATCTTTAGGGTATCCTGCACAAGAACTCTCAAGTCCCTTTGCATCTCTGAATTTTGAATTCTCTCCCCATCTAAATAATAGTCTGCTGGTTTATTTCTTCCACCAAAGTGCGAGGAATGCCCCACACAGACTTCCAATCTGCACCTTGTAAGGCATGAAAATGCCCGACACAGGCCTCTCATGGTCTGAGTCGATGTTCCCTCCCCAAAGTGCATGACCATACATTTTCTAACATTGTATTTCATTTCTCACTTCTTTGCACATTCTCCTAAATGATCTAAGTCTCTCTGCAGGCTCTCTGGTTCCTCAACACTACCCGCTCCTCCACCTATCTTTGTACCTTCATCAAATTTAGCCAGAAATCCATTAATCCCATAGACAAGTCATTGACATACATCGTACAAAGCAGCGGTTCCAACACCGACCCCCTGTGGAACTCCACCGGTAACCGGCAGCCAGCCAGAATAGGATCCCTTTATTCCCATTCTCTGTTTTCTGCCGATCAGCCAATGCTCACCCATGCTAGTAACTCCCCTGTAATTCCATGGGCACTTATCTTGCTAAGCAGCCTCATGTGTGGCACTTTGTCAAAGGCCTTCTGAATATCCAAATATACCACATCTACTGCATCACCTTTGTCTAACGTGCTTGTATTTTCCTCAAAAAATTGCAGTAGGTTAGTCAGGCAGGATTTTCCTTTTAGGAAACCATGCTGGCTTTGGCGGATTTTGTCATGTGCCTCCAGGTACTCCGTAATCTCATCCCTAACAATCGATTTCAACAACTTCCCAACCACTGATGTCAGGCTAACAGGTCTATAGTTTTCCTTCCGCTGCCTCCCACCCTTCTTAAATAGCATAGTAACATCTGCAATTTTCCAGTCATCCGGTACAATGCCAGAATCTATCGATTCTTGAAAGATCATTGTTAGTGCCTCCACAATCTCTCCAGCTACTTCCTTCAGAACCCAAGGATGCATTCTATCAGGTCCAGGAGATTTATCCACCCTCAGACCATTAAGCTTCCTGAGCACCTTCTCAGCCGTAATTTTCACTGCACCTACTTCATTTCCCTGACACACTTGGAAGTCCAGTATACTGCAGGTGTCTTCCACTGTGAAGACTAATGCAAGATACGCATTCAGTTCCTCTGCCATCTCTGCGTCCCTCATTACAATATATCCAGCGTCATTTTCTATTGGTCTTATATCTACCCTCAGCTCTCTTTTACCCTTTATGTACTTAAAAAAGCTTTTAGTATCTTCTTTGATATTAATTGCCAGCTTCCTTTCATAATTCATCTTTTATTTCTTAATGACCTTCTTAGTTTCCTTCTGCAAGTTTTTAAAAGCTTCCCAATCCTCTGTCTTCCCACTAGCTCTGGCTTCTTTGTATGCCCTCTCTTTTACACTTACTATGGATCTGACTTCACTTGTCAGCCATGGTAGTGTACTTCTTCCATTCAAAAATTTCTTCTTATTTGGAATATATCT
Organism: Mobula hypostoma; assembly: GCF_963921235.1. Lineage (NCBI taxonomy): Eukaryota > Metazoa > Chordata > Chondrichthyes > Myliobatiformes > Myliobatidae > Mobula > Mobula hypostoma. The sequence continues at coordinate 28,847,109 of NC_086125.1, forward strand.
GTTTTGCACATCCCTCATTTTTTGCAGAAACTCCAGCCACTGCTGCTCTGCTGTCCTTCCTGGTAGTGACCATTTCCAGTCAACTTTGGGCAGTTCCTCTCTCATACCATTGTAATTTCAGACTTGATGGGCCAGATGGCCTAATTCTGCTCCTATGTCTTATGGTCTTCATTCATATCATACCATCTTAAAATATTTTGTGTTGGATGCATATAGAGAGACTAGTTGTCTATAGTCTGGGCACAGTGGTCTTGTTAATAATGAAAAGTGACTTTGTTTGTTGGAATATTGTTTTGATTGCCACAATTCAGGGCAGCACAGTAGCCTAACACCTTACAGCACCAACAGCTGGGTTTCAGTTCCCAATGCTGTGTTTAAGGAGCTTGTACATTCTCCCCTTGACTGTTTGGATTTCCTCCAAGTGTTCTGGCTTTCTCCCACATTCCAAAGGCAGGTTAGGATTAGTAACTTGTGGGCATGCTATGTTGGTTCCAGAATTATGGCAATACTGGCAGGCTGCTCCCAGCACAACCTCAAACTGTGTTGGTCATTGACACCAATGGCCCATTTCACTCTATGTTTCAACAAATAAAACTAATCTTTAATCTTTATCTCTTTAATTCAGGGATGTTGCGGATGTGGTGGTCATTTTTACTGGAATGTTTCTGAGGGTATTTAGTTCCAGTATTGGACTAGAGAACCTGAGGTTGGAGCTATGAAGGCAAATATACAGGAACAGGCCCTTTAGCCTACTGAGTCTACACTAACTATGAACTCCCCACGTACACTGATACAACACTAATCCCATTTTATTCTCCCCACATACTTGGAGCAAGGGGAGCTATGAGGAAATATGATGGTGGTGCCAATGATCATATCTGGTTTAGAGAAGGTGGAATCGAGGAAAGAGGATGTCGGGGAACTGGGGGTGCAGATTCAAGGTGATGAAAAAAGATACAAGATGGTTGCAAAGTAAAGCTTTTTTAATGTGCCCTGTAACTATGATGTGGAGCTCAATGTCTGTGGAAGTCAAGTCAATCAGGACATTTAGAAGGGAATTTGGTCAGGGTAATGGGTCAAACATTGCTTCTTTGTCTGCACAACCTTTGTCACAAAGGAGAGAAGTAGAATAGAAGGAAACTTACAATCGTGTGCAAAAGGCTGAAGAGTCAGAAAGTGGTCAGTCCAGCTCAGGCTAAGTCCTCCCCATCATTGAGCACATTTACATGTCACACTGCCAAGGAAAGCAGCTGATATTATCACCATCCAGTCTACGCTCTCTTCTCACTACTACCATCGGGAAGGAGCTTTTGGAGCTTCAGATCCCATGCCAACTGTCATTACCCTTCAACCATGAAGCTCCTGAACCAACATGGATAACCTTGCTCACCTCAACACTGAGTTCATTCCACAACCAACAGACTCACTTTAAAAGACTCTGCAACTTATGTTTCAGTATTATATTTTTTTAAATTTGCACAATTTATCTTCTTTTATACATTGGTTGTTGTCAGTCTTTATGTATGGTTTTTCACAAGTTCCATTGTATTACTTTATTTTTCTGTAAGTGTCTGCAGGAAAATGAATTTCAAGTTAGTATATGGTGACATGAATGTACTTGGATGATAAATATGCTTAGACTTTGAAAGCTTGCTACAGTTGTACACCTGTTACACACTGTACCTCAAACATTACACTCAGATTCAGTCGACCGATCATCTTATTGAGTTACGGAGACAGGCTCTTCAATCCAACTGATCCATGCTGATCAAGATGCCCACCTAAACCTGTCACATTTTCCTGTGTTTGACCCATATCCCTCTAAACATTTCCCATCCATGTACCTGACCAAGTGCCTTTAAAATTGCATGTGTGCCTGCCTCAGCCACTTTCTATATGCAGACCACCCTCTGAATGAAGAAGTTGCCACTCAGCGTTTTACTAAATCCTTCACCTCTCACTTTTAAACCTACTGTGTGCCCGCTAGCTTTTGTTTCCATTGCCACTGTGGGCATTCACCTTATCTATAGCCCTCATGATTTTGTACACCTCTATAAGGTCATCCTTCAGTCTCCTGCAGTCCAAGGAATAAAGTCCAACCTCTCTCTGTGACTCGGGCCCTTGAGACCTGACAACATCCTCCTAAATCTTCTAACTGAGATTCCACATGGGCTTCTCCTACTCATGTTCTTGTCCTGAGGTACTTATTCACTCTTAAATATTATTTTAGAGGGCTGTTAACAGCTGAATTCACAGTAGATTCAGGCAGATGCCACTGCTGGGACGGTGATTTCAAATTCTCAAACACTACAGATCAGAGAGGAATTGGTTATTGGATGTTTACTTCACGGTTAATATGGACATGGTGGACTGGAGGGCCTAGTGCCTCACTTTATAAACCTGCTCTACACAAGCCAAAACCTATCCCCAAAATGTGAACATTTATCTGAGGTTTTCGAAAAATCTTCCAAGTTCAATGTGAATTTATTATCAAAGTGTGTTTACTGAGATTCATTTTCCTGCAGAGAAAACAGAGAAATATAATATAATCAACAAAAAATGGTAAACTACGCACAAAGACTGACAAACAACCGATTTGCAAAAGAATAAATAAATAGATAGATAGATATATGATAATGTGATAAGTGTATCTGTAGGTTGTGGAATCAGTTCAGAATTAGAGTTCAGGTGAGTGAAGTTATCCATGCTGGTTCCAGAGCCTAATGGTTGATAATGCGTAATAATTGTTCCTGAACCCGGTGGTGTGGGACCGAAGGCTCTTATACCTCCTTCCCGATGGCAGCGGCGAGAAGAGAGCATTGCCTGGATGATAGGAGTCTTTGATGATGCAAGTTTTATCTAGGCTTTAGTGAAATAAGTTAGTCGCACTCGGTCTGAGATATGGTCATTTGGGTTCCTAATTCAAAATCACAGCCACCTCTTGCTGATGGTGCTTTAATATATATGGATGTCCTGTGCCTTTAAAAACTTCCACTGCCAACCTGGAAAGTCTGACAAAAGGAAACCCTTGCCATTTCTAATCAGGCTGTTTGAGATTACCTCATCGCATCCAGTTACCCGTGTGTCAGGCTGAATTTGTTAATATACAGAATTTACTATTGAAATTACTGCCACAGCATTCACTGGGGGATCACAGGCACCAGCTGCCCTGGGTCAGCTGGTTGGATATCAGGGAACCTCTCTGGTGCTGAGCAGTCCTGGGTAGCAGTGTGTTTTTGCCTGTTCACAGTGTATTGTTCACCCATTAACAGCTTCACCCCCTCTATTCCTAGATTCTAACACGCGCCACCTCCCCCCCACCCGACCTTACAAGGATGCTGAAATTCCTCAAGAAAGAAGTCACATCAGTCAACAATGCCAAAAGGTAGCTGTGCTTTCATTTAAGAGCAAACCGACAGGTGTGTGATTGACTTCTCGGGATGCATTGTCGACTGGCTCAGAAGAGCAAGTTGTTGGCACAAGTGTTTCTCACTGGCATCACTGAGAAATGCTATTTCTGTCCGGAAGCCCCTTTTAAGGAGGGTGTGCGCGCGCGCGTGTGTGTGTGTGTGTGTGTGTGTGTGTGTGTGTGTGTGTGTGTGTGTGTGTGTGTCTCTCTCTCTCTGTCTGTCTGTGTGTGTGGTCTGTGTGTATTTGCTGTACGTGTGTATATATACATATACGATATGTTGATATGTAGGTGTGTGCCTGTGCTGTATGTGCATGTAAGATTATGTACTTGTGTTATCTAAATGTGTATGTCTGTATATCCATTAATGTCTATATATAAATGTGTATATCTCAGTATGTCTATATGCAGTATGTGTGCACGCATATGTATGTCCGTGTGTGTGTATGCATGTTGCTCTGTGTGTGTTGTTGTTGTATGTGTGTCTGCCTGTGTATAAATATGCATATCTCAGTATGTGTGTGTATGCGTATGTATGTATGTATGTCTGTGTGTGTGGTGTCCCTGTGAGTGTGTGTGTGTGTGTGTGTGTGTGTGTGTGTGTGTGTGTGTGTGTGTCTGTGCCATTACAGATTTGCTTTTGTTAGCATGATAACATTTAAACAGATGGTCAGAATGCCTCCACGTTCTGTAATGCAGTATGGATCAGGGTGGAGATGATGTGATTAGATTCTATCGCATTTGCATTCGGTTCTGGCTGATGCAGTCTTCCTCCTTTTCTAAGAGACGTGTTGTGCCGACCCTGACTTTACCTTCTGGTGCATCGCATTTTGCTGACGCTTGTCGTTGAGGGTGCTGTGGCCGGACCCGGCTGGATTTGTGGGTGGCACGGCAGATGGCACCCGAGGGACCCTGTGGCGGGAAGTTGGGAAGGTGGGGAGAGTGGTGGAGGAAAGGAAGGAGAGAAATTGGTAGGCCTACTCCTGTCCTCCCACATATTGTACACTGTGTGTGTTTGCTAAGTGTGATTTGCTATTGAGAAGCCTGCAGTTGAAATGTCCATTTTGGCCTTGAGCCGGCCGACAGTCAGAGCCAGCATGCACGAATCTAAAATGGCACTGCTGATGATTGGGCAGTGTATGGGGGAGAGGGGACCATGGATACACAGATCAGGGAGCCCGCCCCCTGTCACTTGCTGCTGCCCATCCATCAATCCTCAATTACAACCTGGTCTTCGAGAAAATGGCCATTCAATTCTAGAGGGTGGCGGGATGTGGAATCTCAGAGTGAACGCCAGCTTCACTCTCTTCCACTGCACTGCTCATCTCTGGACACTGGTCAGAGAGTTGTTGGAAAAGGTTTCCCCAAAAACATTCAATGGAAAAGATCATGAGTTACTTTGTGTGTTAAGAGATTTAGAAGAGAGCTGTGAGAGACAAGAAAGGAATAACAGGATAATTGCTGCTGCTAATGTGTTGGAGAGGGAGGGGGGCTTTGTGGTTCTTATGATTTTTCTGTTATTCATTCTTTGGGCTCTTCTGTTTTGTGGATGTCTGCAGAGAGTAAGTATTTCTGGCTGCATAGTCTATACATTCTCTGATTTTCAATGGAACCATTGAAATTACTGGTATACAGTCACTTTCTCCATGTGACAGCTCTTCATTACTAATTGGAGTCAAGAAATCAAGAGGACATTGCAAAAATGTCCCTTAAGATGAATATTAGTGAAATACACAGAACATAGATCATTACAGCACAGTACAGGCCTTTTGGCCCATGATGCTGTCAACACGTTAAACTACTCTAAGGTCAATCTAACCCTTCCCTTCCACATAGCCTTCCATTTTTCTACCATCCATGTGCCCATCTAAGAGTCTTTTAAATATCCCTCATGTATCAGTATTAATCAGTAGTATTTTAAGACAATTTTAAATTTAAATTATTTCAAAACAGAACACAGAACTGTTTGGATTAAGCAGCAGTTCTTTGGTTTAAAGCTGCTGGTAGAGGCAATATTGGTGAGTCCACCCAGCTCTGTAGGCCACAAGGGCTCTGTTGACCTGTCCTCAGTAGTTAGAATGCAAATTGAGCATTAGAACACAGAACACAGAACACAGAATACAGAATACAGAATACAGAATACAGAACACAGAACATAGAGCATAGAACACTAACATAAAACATAGAACACAGAACACAGAACATAGAACATAGAACACAGAACACAGAACACAGAACACAGAGCATAGAACACAATACATAAAACATAGAACACAGAACACAGAACACAAAACATAATACATAGAACATAGGACACAGAACACAGAACATAGAACATAATACACAGAACACAAAATATAATACATAGAACATAGGACACAAAACACAGAACATAGAACATAGAACACAGAACATAAAACATAGAACACAGAACACAGAACACAAAACATAATACATAGAACATAGGACACAGAATACATAGAACACAGAACATAATACATGGAACATAGAACATAGAATGCGGAACATAGAACACAGAACATTGAATACAGAACATAGAACATAGAACACAGAACTTAGAACAGTGCAGGTCCTTCGTCCATCAATGTTGTGCCGACTTATTAATCTACTCCGAGATCAACCTAAGACTTCCTTCCCAGACCCACATAGCCCTTCATTTCTCTTTAATCTATGTGCCTGTTTCAAAGCCCCATAAATTTCCTTCATGTGTCAGCTGATGAATTTTAATACATTCAATAATATTTTAAACCAACTCTAAATGTAAAATATTTGAACTTAGAACACAGAACAATGCAGCACAATCCAGGTAGCATCCTGGTAACCCTCCTCTGCACTCTCTCTAAAGCTTCCGCATCCTTCCTACAATGAGGCAACCAGAAATGAACATAATGCACTTAAGTGTGAGCTGCAAAATTTGCCCAATCCCCCAACTAATGAAGGTCAACACATTGTATCTAATAAAAAATGACTATAATTGTATCATAGAGAGCAGAAGAAATATATTTTAAAATAAACACAGTAGGATTTATCTCCTCCACTGCTGATCAACACAAACAGCACTCTGTAAAGTCACCTGTATAACATTGCAGGTCAGTGCACACTGTCCATGGAGAGGTCTCAGCTCTTGCATTTGTGTTACCCCAAATCTCTTCCACCCACAATGAAGAAGGCCCAATATCATGAGTAGGTATCCAGTGGAGGCAAGGGTGGTCTGTTTGTGGGGTTTGGCATCCCCTGCACCAGTTCAAGAGGTCAGCAAAGTAAGAGCTACTGAGGGAACCAACTCAGGGGTGTTTAAAGAGGAGGGTGGTGAGGTCAGCAGACAATTTTAAAACAGGGAAATTAACATAGAACATAACAGCACAGTATAGGCCCTTAAGCCAATGATGTTGTGCCAACCTTTTAACCTACTATAATATCAATCTAACCCTTCCTTCTACATAGCCCTAAGAGTTTTTTAAATGTCCTTAATGTATCTGCCACAAGGGATCAGTTGACCTGTTCTCAGTACTGAGCATTAGAACATAGAACATAGAACCATACAGCATAGTACAGACTGTTTGGCCCACCACATGGTGCTGACCTTTTAACCTACTCTAAGATCAATCTAACCTTTCACTCCTACATAGTTCTCAATTTTTTTTTCATCTATATGCTTATCCAAGAATCTCTTAAACGTCCCTAATGTACATATTTGCCTCTGCCACCACTCTCTGTGTAAAGAACTTATCTCTGACATCCCTCCCTGTACTTTCCACTAAACATATTAAAATTACCACATCTCTGGGTAAAACACTTAACTCTGACATTTCTGCTGACCTTTTCCGATCTCTGCCCTGGGAAAAAGTCCACTCAGTTGATGCCTCTTATCACCCTGAATACCTGTATCAAGTCACCTGTCATTGTTCTCTCCAAATAGAAAAGCCCTAGCTCAATCAACCTATCTTCATAAGACATGCCCTCGAGTTGAGGCAGGATCCTGGTAAATCTCTTCTGTATCCTCTCTAAAGTTTAGGAAAATCTCCAATAAATGTTCATTGGTATTTATCGCAGAATCATTCTATTCAGCACACAGAGAAACCATTCAATGCATTGTGTCCATTCAAGCTCCTCGTCAAATCCACTCATTTGGCCCACTCTCTGGTCTCTGTCCATTGCCTCAATTCATTCCTTCACTCTATATTTACCATTTATCATTCACCATTGAGCACATTTACAAGAACTGCTGCCACATGAAAGCAGCGTATATCATCAAGGACCCCCACCATCCCGGCCGTGCTCTCTTTTCACTACTACCATCGGCAGGAGTTACAGGAGCCTTCGTCCCATACCACCAGGTTCAGGAACAGTCATTACTCTACAGACTTCAGGTCCCTGAACCTGAATGGATGAGTTCACTCAGCCCAACTTTGAAATTATTCCACAACCTACAGACTCACAATGACACTACAAATCATGTTCTCTGTCTTACTTATTTTGTTTATTTGCACAGTCTTCTTTTGCATTTAATATCAATTCTACTGTTTTTTTTATTTTCCACAAATATACCTGCAACAAAAATGAATCTTAAGGTAGTATATGGTGACCAACTGTATACAGACTGTGTGCACTTTCATATTAAATTTACTTTGATTTTGATCTAATTCATTTGGATGGTCACAATAGAGCCTACCTCCATTGCATCCAAGGGCAGTGTGATCCAGGTTCCAATCTCACACTGCGTAAGAAGTGTTTCCATATTTTAGTTTATACCTCTGATGGTGATTCATCTGCCAAGGAGAAAATCTCTCCCCCTCCACTGTGCAAGCTCACCACCATTTTATGTACCATCACATCTCACCTCAGTCTTCTCCAACCCATTCTTGTAACGTATCCCTCTTCTCAGGAACTACAGTTGCCTTGTCCCTGGATAATTTGTTGATTTTCCCAATTTAATTTCAAGTGAAACTGTTCAAACATTCAATGATCTACGATAAAACTACAGTGATGGAAATATAACAAGGCTTCTAACCATGAATCGCTCCTGAGATCCCTAATTAAACAATTTTGAGAAACAGTTTGAGCCTTTGAGCAAGAGTGTAAGTTCTGGTCTGGATATATAACATGCAGTAGTCACTGTAATGACCTGTACACAGACACAGTAAGTGCGGCACTGATCATTTATCAGTATGTTATTCCAGGCGATGTTTACTGTTCTCAGCCTTCAGCTTATTACATTAATCAGGATCTTACTTCCAGAAAATCAGTAAACATACAGACATACACACAGGCATAGATACATCAACACAGACACACACACACACACACACACACACACACACACACACACACGCGCGCAAACATATATACGCACAGACGCACACACACACACACAAACATATACAGAATATATAGAAAACCCTACAGCACAATACAGGCCCTTCGGCCCACAATGCTGTGCCAAGCATGTACTTACTTTAGAAATTACCTAGGGTTACCTATAACCCTCTATTTTCCCAAGCTCCATGTACCTATCCAGGAGTCTCTTAAAAGACCCTATCATGTCCGCCTCCATCACCATCGCCGGCAGCCCATTCCACGTACTCACCACTCTCTATGTAAAAAACTTACCCCTGGCATCTCCTCCATACTTTCTTTCAAGTACTTTAAAACTGTGCCCTCTTGTGTTAGCCATTTCAGCCCTGGGATAAAGCCTTTGACTATCCACATGATCAACACCTCTCATCATCTTACACACCTCTATCAGGTCACCTTTCATCCTCCGTTGCTACAAGGAGAAAAGGCCGAGTTCTCTCAACCTATTCTCATGAAGCATGGTCCCCAATCCAGGCAACATCCTTGTTAATCTCCTCTGCACCCTTTCTATAGTTTCCACATCCTTCCTGTAGTGAGGTGACCAGAACTGAACACAGTACTCCAAGTGGGATCTGACCAGGGTCCTACTTAACTGTAACATTACTTCTCGGTTGTTAAACTCAATCCCACGGTTGATGAAGACCAATACACCGTATGCTTTCTTAACCACAGAGTCAACCTGCGCAGCAGCTTTGGGTGTCCTAAGGACTCAGACCCCAAGATCCCTCTGATCCTACATACTGCCAAGAGTCTTACTATTAGTACTATATTCTGCCATCATATTTGACCTACCAAAATGAACCAGCTCACACTTAATTGAATTGAACTCCATCTGCCACTTCTCAGCCCAGTTTTGCATCCTATTGATGTCCCACTGTAACCTCAAACACAATCACACACACACACACACACAAACACAAATACGGGCAAATATATATATACACACGTACACACACGCTCAGTTCAACTAAATAGCCACATGACATTGAAACATTTTCAATGCATATCTGTGCAAAGGGAAAATCTGCTTCCTTCAACAGCAGGCCATCGTCATGCCTTTGCCCCGCCTCCCATTCTCCTTACAACAGATCCATAATGGCATGAGTTGTAGTGAGTACCAGTAAATGTTGCAAAGCTGACCCATTCATTATGGGCAGCACTGGAACTAGTGTCAACCGAACCTAAGCTACCTCAGTCTAAGAGCTTCTGACAGTGCTCTTACAACACGTCACCTCATTGCACTCACGTGTCAGCTTCCTTTGATCTGATTATTCCCCCAACTGCAGTTTAACACAGGCTGGTAGGCGAGAACTATTCCCAAAATGCAACATAAATGCCCATTTCTGGATGGGCTAATATCCATCATGGGCAACAGCCTCCCCATCTTCGAGAACATCTTCGGTAGGCGTTGCCTCAAAAAGGCAGTCTCTATCAACCAGGACATGTCCTCCTCTCATTGCTACCATCAGGGAGGAGGTACAGGAGTCTGAAGATACACACTCAGTGCTTTAGGAACAGCTTCTTCCCCTCCACCATCAGATTTCTGAACGGTCCATGAACACTATGCCACTATTTCTGCACTACTTGTCATTACATACATAATTTATTTATGTGTGTGTGTGTGTATGTATATGTATATATATGTATGTGTATATGTATGTATATACATCAAGGCATCCGTTAGTCTTGCAAGACCATGGATCTGTGCCTGGAAAGTCTTCACTCTCCAGGGCGCAGGCCTGGGCAAGGTTGTATGGAAGACCGGCAGTTGCCCATGCTGCAAGTCTCCCCTCTCCACAACACCGATGTTGTCCAAGGGAAGGGCATTAGGACCCACACAACTTGGCACCAGTGTCATCGCAGAGCAATGTGTGATTAAGTGCCTTGCTCAAAGACACAACACGTTGCCTCGGCTGGGGCTCGAACTCACGACCTTCAGGTCGCTAGTCGAATGCCTTAACCACTTGGCCACGAGCTCACACACACACACACACACACACACACACACACACACACGCACACACACACACACACACACATATATATATATATCATATACGTTTCTTATTGCAACCTATTGTAATTTTTATGTGTTCTATTTTACTGCTGGTGCAAATCTACAAATTTCATGACATATGTCAGTGATAATAAACCTGATTCTGATTCTAATAATAATATTATACATATGTGAAATATTAATTGCTGTTATATTTATTGTACCAGTATTGCAGCAATTTCATTACTAAATTGGTGAAATTGATCAATTATTTAAAGGATAGGAATGTGAGAGACATAGCAAGAGAGGAATGTTCGTGGCGTTCAGCATTTTTGAAAGTGAATAAATTGTCACACCCTGATGAAATATTTTCCCTGGACTGCCAAACAAGAAAGGGAGGAAATAGCAGATGTTGTGACCATCGGTTTTCAGTATTCGCTGGCTACAGGAATGGTGCCAGAAATTGCTAATGGAGCTCTGCTAACGTAATGCTGTTGTTTAAAAAGAATGAGATGAACGGGTCATTATAAGCCGTTAGTTTAACTCCAGTGGTAAGCAAATTACTGGAATCAATACAGAGGGACACCTTAAACCTCTTTTTAGAAAGACACGGATGGATTTGCTTTGGAAAGATTGTCCTTGACCAATGATAGAATTTTTTGAAGAGGTAACAGGAAAGGACAGAGTGTCTGATGTAATCGACTTGGATTTTGGCAAAGCTTTCAACAAATTCATACATGCCAGGCAAAGAAGTAAAAGCCCATAGGATCCAAGGGAGAGAGACAACAGCAATCTGGAATTTATAATGAAGTATATAATTCTGGAATTGATATCAATCTGGAATCAATATCAATCAGAACAAATTGATATTATTCTGGTGTTAATGTCAATCTGAAATTGCTAATGAAGAATATCATTCTGGAATCAATATTAATCTGGAATTGATAATGAAGGCTAGAATTATAGGATACTCAAGAAAATTAAAACTGGATTGAGTAGAGTCTGTGTATTTTGTGAGAAAACCCTAAATGACAAAACTACCAGAGGATGAGTATGTTAAGGGAGATACGGAACCAGTGGAGGTGATGTATTTTGGTTTTTTGAAGGCTTCCGAAAAAGTGCCACTCAGAAAATTGGTCAACAAGGTAGAGCACGTGAAATTCTGGACCATTTATTGTGTGGATTCAGAGTTGGTTATCGGCTGGAAATTAAAGAGTGGGAACAATGGGTAGTGCTCAGATCAGCAGGCTATAATGGGCTACCACTGGGTTCATTGAACTTAGCACACTTTATACTTGCCTGAATGGAGCAAAAGATATATTTCCATATTTGCTGGTGACAGTAAACAAGTTAGGATTGTGAGCAGAAAGGCCCCAAGGAAATACAGGGGAGCTGTGAGTTACTGAGGACATGAAAGCTAATGTGAAAGTGATCCACATTGGTGAACAGAACAGAAAAAGAATTTTTGTTTAATGATGACAGATTAGCGAATGTTGATACTCTCAGGGACCTAGCTGTACATGTGCACAAAGCATTGAAGACTAACATAGCCAACAGTCAGTTCTGAAGACAACATTGGCTTTCATGTGAGAGGGTTTGAATACTGAAGAATATATGTCTTACTGCAATTGTAAAGGTGTACTGTTGTCTGTTTCAATTTCCTCGCCGAGGAAAAGTATCTATTAGCCATGGAGGCAGTGCAGTTGAGAATCATCAGAGTGCTTCCAGTTTGCTGTGTGAGGAGACACTGTGTAAACTACACCTGCAAGACTCATTATGGTGGCATACAAAGTCACCAAGTGTAGCAGGAAACTGAAAATTGGGAAAACCTTAAACAGTATCAAAGTACCGCTAGGCAAGCAATAAGGGAAACTAGATTATGGAAGTAAACTAGCTCAAAACATAAAACCAAGGAATGTGTTTCCTCTGACAGAGAGTCTAGAACCTAGACTGAGAGCCCTAGGTCAAGACATAGAGTTTTTAAGTTTGAAGTAATAAGAGATTTCTTCACCCAGTCATTAAGCTTTGTAAAACTCAAGGCTGTGGAGACTCTGGCTATACAGCTCTATTGAAGTGGAGGACAATCAGTTTCTGGAACTTAGTGGAGGCCTGGGATATGGAGATCATGGTAGGAGACAGAACTGAGGGTGAAGGCGTCATCTTAATGAGCTGATGGACAGGCCTGAAGATGTGGAGAATCCACTGCTACATAGGAAGGAAGGATGAGATTGATCTTGGAGTAGGTTAAAAGTCAGTACAACATTGTTGGCCGAAAGGCCTGTACTGTTCTGTAATGTTCAATGTTCTGCGTAGTATGTATTAAAGAATTAGACTTAAATGTAGGGATAAACAAAAGAAGTTTTGGACAATACAAAAACCAATTGTGTGGTTGACAGTAAAGACAAAACCCTTAAGCTTCAGGAGATGTAGATGTCCAGATACCTTGGTACGGAGCAGGGAAAAAACAGTAAATAGAAAGAACATGAGTGGTATGGAGAGCCAGAGGGTTTGGATCCTTAAAGGTCACAAAACATATTGATAATGAGGATAAAAAGTCATGCTAAATGGATTATTTATTAGTTAAAGTGCTGGATATAAGAACAGGGATTTTGTGCTAGAGCTGTGTTCAACAGAATCAGGTCTATTATCACTGACATATATCATGAAATGTGTTGTTTTGTGGCAGCAGTACAGTGCAATGCATAAAATAGACTATAAATTACAATAGGATATATATGTGTGTGTGTATATATATATATTTAAACAAGTAGTGCAAAAGAGAGCAAGAATAGCAAGATAGTCTTCAGGAATGTTCAGAAATCTGAATGTGGAGGGGGGTAAGCTGTTCCCAAAATGTTGAGTGTGTGTATTCACTCTTCTGTACCTCCTCCCTGATGGCAGTAATGAGAAGAGGACATATCCTTGATCATGGATGCTGCCTTTTGAAGTTGTCCTCAGTGGAGGGCAAGTTAGTGCCCACGATGGAGCTGGCTGAATTTACTATCCCCTGCAGCATTTTCTGATCCTATTCATTGATGTAACCAAATAGAATGTTCTCCATAGTGTATCTGTAGAAATTTGCTAGAACACTAATTAGTCCAGAGCTTGCTGGTTGAGTTCTGGTCAGCGCAGTAGAGGAAAGATGGGATTGCACTGGAGAAGGTGCAGAGATAATTTACCAGAAATTTAATGAGGAAGATTGAAGGGATGAGGTGGGGGAGTGGTTGAGGTAAACCAAAGGAGCAGGGGTTTAGAGGTGTCAGACATCTGGAGGCCTGGATGAATAACAGCTATCTGAACCTTCACAGAGGGCTTAAAAGACAGACAAAACATGTAACTAGTAAGGGGATTAGAAGGTAAATGGGGAGGTATTTACGCTGGGCACGGGGAGGGGTCCCAGATGGCTGCAAGGATGGGTAGTGGAGACGAGGCCCTCCGTACACGGAAACTTTAGACTCTACGGTGTAGAGCGAGAGGGGGCCGGGTGCAGGGATGGGAGTTTGTCTCAATGCGGTGTCTGAGAAAGCGTGTGGGTGCTACCCCTGATCAGCTGGGATATGGAGCATGAGACTCAGGAAATCACACGGAACTGCAAACATCTCTAGCTTGTCCACTGCCTACAGTTCATGTCACCGCATTTCAGGATAGACATGATCCTGTTTGAGAGGACTTTGCCAGGATGATAGATTAGCCAGGAGGAAAGGTTGGGTTCTGCCACAGACCCGATGGGCCAAATTAACGGTTTTTCTGTCGCGAATTTTCGATGCTTGGCCTGATCGACAGAACGGCTGGAAAGGGACACTGATGTGCCATTTACCCTTGTATCGTAAATCACGAAACAGTCCTGCGAGTCTAGCTTTTTCCTGACACAAGTTACACGTCAGAAAAATTATATCTAACACCCCCCCTCCCCTACACACACACCTCCTTCCCTCCCCTCACTTTCTCTGTCAGCCTCGGAAAATAGCCTGGGTCCGTTCAAACCCCACCCCCCTCCAATAACAAACAAACTTTACTGTGGCAAAATAAAATCAAAACACTGCGGCAAGCGTCTGGACATCAGTGTCAGACAGAAGCAATTATTATTTTTTTGTCAACATTGCTATAGGGATTTTAAAATGTATTGCAAGTCCTATGGCGTGAAGTGTAGGGGTGTATGTGACAAGGCGGGCTGTGAATATTGTCCAAACACTGATCTAAACACAGAAAAGATTGCAGCCAGTCCAGTGATCAGTGCGTGATGTGGTGTGAAGGGGATTTCATAAATGTTATCCGTGCGAGTTATTCAGCGAATCGAACAAAGAGGGGCAAATTTAGGGTGAAACTATCTCAGTTTTTGAAGTGTCTCCCTGTAAACATCTATAAAGGCGGCGTGTCCTTCTAATATCTCCACACAAGTGCTATGGAACAGAGACAAAGGGAATCCCTAAAACAAAAAGACGAAGCTATTGGAGGGCGGTGGGGAAGAAATACCAGCTGAAGGATTTCCAGTAAACCCCCCCCCCCCATTTTCCCTCTGTACAGGGAACTAGCCCGTTTGGAAATAAGACTTGATTTAAAATTACCAGCCACTGACGTCGCGGATTTATTAACAAACTTAATTGTGTATCCAAATATTTCCTGCGTTTTAACCTGACGCGGGGTGCGGAGGTATTTTGAAATGAGAGGTTTGGGGCTTAATTTCAAAGACCTTCCTAGGAAAATATTAAAAATAGACAGTGAGTGAACGATCCTGGACATACCATTGTTCAGCGGAAAAACCGGCCTGCAGTCACCACCCCGTGTCCAGTCACGGCCGCAAGTCCAAGAAACTCTCCGCCACGGAAAACAGCGCTGCCTTAGTGAAATGCGGGGTGTCGGTCCACAGAACAAGAGAGGGAGAGAGACAGAGGGGGGAAAGTGTTAGAGCGAGCCTGTCTTTGGTTAGTCCCGCACACGCAATGTTCCGCGTCTCCCTTTCTGCGGAGACTTTCGTGTAAAGTTGTGAGTCTCTCCTCGCCTCGGGCGCAAAGTCTGACCGCTGTTCCGCACTTTAATGCTACGCCTGCTAAGGTCCGAAATTGCGGTTCCCGCAATTTGTTAAGCGGCGGATCTGGGGATGGCAAACAACGCGCAATTTAGTGGCAACACGTTTCCGAGTTCCCAGTCGGATGAGAGTCACTTTTCCTCGGCTCGCTTGCTCAGCTCATGATTAACTTAATAACTCTTATTTTTTAATCGTTTGCGTTTCCTAACGCCGGGATGGCAATTGCAGGGGGTACACGGCGAAGACTTGGGAGGGAGAAGGACTGTTGTCAGGCCGACGAGCCTGGAAATTCACGGGGAAGTTTAACCGATTGAGAGGCAGATAAAATAATGAAGACAGTTATTACAATTTATTTGATGCCGAATAAGAAAATGTATGTAAAATGGGCGCGATTTCACAAATGGCGGGGAGCAGTTTGTGTCGCCGTAACTTTGAAATTGGGAAGTTTGGGAGAGGGGAGAGGGAAGGGAGTCAGGGATCTAGGAAATGAACACTCTCTCTCTCTCTCTCTCTCTCTCTCTCTCTCTCTCTCTCTCTCTCTCTTAAATTCCGGGGACCAGATCGCTTTCAGATGTAAAGATATGATTTCTCCTGTCACCCCTACCCTCTCTACTACGATACCGATAAGAAAATCCTGACCGTTTTCCCGAACTCTGAGATGGGGAAAAATGTTACTGGAGCCGCTTACCCCGGTCTCTCGGCGGCTGAGCTCAGGAACAGATTAGTAAAATAATCCATTTAATGCGCCTCTGAACTCTGCTTCCCCAGTTTGTCAGATTTAATGTAGTTAAAATGCAGCAGAGATGCGATACTTTGCAGTAACATTATTTACAATTAATTGTGCGCTGCTTTCAGTTTCATATCCCATTCTTTTGCCGAGTTCTGGGCCGAGGGGTAACTTTCTGAGCTCTGACAGAATTAACCGGCTCTGGCAGATTTTGCGAAGGGAGTCTAGACGTTTGCACGATACCTGTTTTTAACTTCGCACCAACCTCAAATGAAAATCCAACCGAAATTTAATGCCGCATTTTATCTAACTGCCCATATAAAGTGCCATCACTTTCCTGGACACTTTTTGTTTGGGAAACTATGAATTATCTCTCAGATTTGCAACACGCACAGATCAGACATGGAAATCACATGAAGGAGTTTAATTAATAAAATGTTTCAATACTTTGACTGGGTTTTGCTCCTCTGAATATGATCTTTGCCGGTGTAATTTCTAGCCCTCACCCAATCCGCGCGGATTTGTTTAATTCTGGGGAGTAACATCGGTATTACGAACAAAGTCTCTGAGCTCAGCGTGTATTCACGTACCACGCTCCCTTCATCCCGCAATAGTAACACCAACAACGCGAGCAATAATTACCAAGTACAAAATTTTAAAATGTCGAAATAACTGATAAGTTCAAGTACTTTCACATTTTTATATAAACACACTCGCTTTGTGCTTTTGACATAAATAGATATTATATCAAGTCATGAGTCTAATGGACAAGGAAAATTTTAAAGACACATTCATGACAAATGCATCTTGCAAAATACATCACGTTATCGATATCCTTTTTTAATTAAACACAATAGTCATCTGAAAAAAATGCCCTTGTAATAGGCGTTGAGCACCTTAAATGGATTTCTGATCCGGTTTTAAGACTTTTGTTTGAACCCACACCCCCTCCCCTTCATAATGTGACCCGGGTCGGGATTGAAAACCGTGTCGGTGATGTTAAGCCAGCCCCCACCAACCTGACAAGAAGGGCCTGTAACTGTCTCTCGTTGATTTAGTCTCTCCGCCGTTCTGTTGAAAATCCAAGGTTCAACTCTATAGATTGCTATTAATCAACCAAATTGCTCTCTTTGGCGGGCAAATGAAAAACTTCTAGATAAAAGTCACTGCAACTGGGTGTACGTGATATTCCACCACGGGAGGAAGCATTTGAAATGGGGAAGCAAGAGAGAAAGGTTGTTGAAATGGTAAAGCGTCCCGGCTCCAAGGCAAACACAACAAATCGAATCTTATTATCCTTTTTCCGAATCAAATAAAAATCTGGAGGCAGGTTCCAGATCTATAATTTATAAATATTAAATTATAAGTGTTCAATTTCAAGTGGTTAACTGTTCCTAGCGTCAGTGATTTTAACCCCTTCACTGTCACCATCTTTTTCTTGCAGTAAGGTCTCTGTCTCTTACGTTTCTCTCTCTCTCTCTCTCTCTCTCCCCCCCCCCCACTCCCACCTGTATAATTTATGTGTGGATTATAGTATGTTCTGTGTGTCGCCTGTACCTACATGCCTGTGATCCTGCTGCAGACAAGTTTTCCATCGTACCTGTATATCACCGTATTTCTGCACATGACAATAAACTAGAATTCACTTGACTTGACCACTCTACCACCCTTCGCCCACTTCTTCAAACCTTACAACTGTCGCGACCAAACTTACTTCTTGTTCTGCAAATATAATCAGCATTTATATAAAATGTCAAGAAATATTCATACCAAGGATCCCCATATTTGATCATACCAGTCCCTTAATAAAATATAGGATTAATCTTGTTCTGAATAACTTCCTTTTTTAAAATTATATACTGCCAGTGAATTCTATATAATGCATTAACTACAGATCTTCTCCGTATTATTTACCTCTACAACTCATGCTCTCAAATTTATTTATTTATTTATTTGTTTGTTTGTTTGTTATTTATATATATTTTAGCTCCAGCTGGTAAAACCAGAGGTACACTCAGGGCACAGCCAAGTACACTCATCTCTCAATTGCTAGAAACTTTCAGATTATTCTAATGGTGTTTAATATTGTGGCATTCTGAAGATTTACATAGGTATTGCTGTGAGCCCTAATTGTTTAATTATATTGTGTAGTGCCTTTGAGGTAACTCCAGTTGTAGATATTATGTCGGGTCTATGTTCCAAGGTCTTTCAATTTCCCCTTCTAATTCAGTATATTTCTGGTGTCCTTCACTTCTTTTTTCGCTTGTTTTTGCATAGTTTCTCTTCTTTTGTACATTGGTTGTTTGTCAGTCTTTGTAGTTTTTCTTTGATTCTATTGTATTTCTTTATTCTACTGTGAATGCCTGAAAGAGAACGAATCTCAGGGTACTATATGGTGACATGTACAATTTGAACTATGAACTATACTTTTTAAATTATCTCCATTTATAAGATTATTAGAAGAATTTAGGTCTGTGGTAGCGGGAGGGAAGTGTGTGTGTGTGTGTGTGTGTGTGTGGAGTGGGGGGTGGTGTTGGTGAGAGACCTGAAACATTGTTTGTGCCCCTAAACTCTGCCATATTTGTCCCAGTGCTACGTTAGTAGCTTAGTAGCTCTGTTCTAACTGCGTTGCATAATGCCATTAAGCTGCTTAGATACGACAGCCGAGTTTCACTGGAAGTCTGACCTGTACATGTTTAAATTGGAGAGACTTTGTAAACTAAATGTTTTTTTTAATTGCAGAGTATTCGGTTTATCATGGCCTTTATAACAGCAAATATCTCTCTCTGCAATAAACATCCTCGCATTATAAAATGCCTTCTCCTGAAATGGACTGGGCACATCCTCAACTATATTCGTCAGATTATTTACAATTTTTTGCGCATTAACAATAATTAATTCAAATTAAATTCGAATTGTAATAGAATTAGAGCTTTGACAATTAATGGCCAGAAGCATAATGGTACATTCCAAAGAGCGAGCTGAAGATTATAAACAGCGAGACAAAAATATTCTCATTTATTAAAATATTAATTTGAAGCTGCCATTCTTTCATCTCTTTTAATAGATGATATGCCAATTTCTCATCTGTACGTTTGAAATAGGTATAACAACATATAATCAAACAATCAAAATCAAATATTATATCTAAAATATAATAATCCCAAATGTTTTTTTTCAATTTCAGGGTTCGGGAAAGGACATAAACCAAGAAACATCTCAGCCACTTTGTTCTGCTAGGTATTTTCAAATGTACGTGATCTTACTTGTTTAGTATTTTATCGATTCATTCACAGTCAAAACCATCTCAATCCAAATCACACGTATAATCCCCCAATTTTGCATTCTAGCTGAAAATACTTTAAACGAAAATAGCAAGTTTACGTCAAACATCTGAAGTGTTATCTGCAATAGTAAAACCAATCCAGACTGTCAGTGTGAGTGTGTACCGGACTTAAGTTATTCCCCATATAGTCTCTATTTATAACCAGACAATTTTAAATAGATACTTTATAAATAACCTGTGGGTTATATAAGAAGGCTTTAGTAAATGTCGATCTGTTCGTTTTATATATGTAATTAAATTAAAGTAAGTATTGCAAAAAGTGAGCAAAATGAACAGAAACGTAGTGTTCATAAGTTAGTTGATTGGACGTTTGGATACCTTGTTCAATTCTCAGCATTAAAACATTAAAGGAAAACGCAGCCAACCTCACCTTCCGTTGCCCCTCTCAGTTAACCCATAGACATTGAACGGGAAAAAACACATTCAAGAACAAATTAGGGTTGAATGTGTTGCGAGAATTAACGCAAAGTAAACGAAGTGAATTTACCAGTTCTGTGCCAAGGCAGTTCAGTATTCCCGGAAAACAATGCTAAACAGTTACCTGGAAAGTAAAAGGTCAGTAAAAACAACCAGAAATAATCCTGTACACGATTAATTTAAACAGAATCAGGGTGAGAACGCGGCTTATTCTCACCTCTGGGAAATTTCGTTTTACATCTTCGGTTCCTATACATATCTTATTCACCCGCTTTTACATCAACCGCATGATTAACAGTTCCAGGGCTACTTTTCAAAGGACAAGACTGAACAACCCAGTCTCTCGCTTGTTATAAGTCATATTTTCCTGCTTGCCAAAAGAGTTCTAATTTCCTGGCCGGTTTGGAACTGTATTTAAAAAGTGTTTGTTTATTGAGTATCTAGGCAGTGAGATTTCTAGATGCTTTTTAAACATTAATGTGACGATTTGGCTTTAATATACACATTGTATCACAGGCAAATGATCTTAAAGGCAAAATTTTACATGCACGGGATACATTGAAAATGTATAATCTAACGAGCATTTTCTATTCAATATAAATATAATGAAATGCATCCACGGATCTGCATAATGCCTGGATGAATTTGCGACAACGCACGCCCGTGGATACGCTGTAAACCCTCGTTTTAAATGAAGAATTAAGTTAGGAAGGTTAGAAGACAGTGTAACTTTATTTTATCTTTTGTTACGAGGCCAGAAACAAGAAATAATTATTTGCTATCTGACTTAAAATAAAATCGAATCTAAACATTTGTGGGAACAAAAAGTAAATTCTCAGTTATTTTAAAATAAAGTTTTGCCACGCGAACACTTGTTTTGAAGATATACGTAAATTATTGAGGTTTGCATATATTTTAGAAACTTCGCCACGATTATTATATGTTACTTCTAAATATAAATCAGGAAATTACTTTGTTAGTTTCAGTGGCACGTCTCTGGTCGCAATTCCCTATACGGAAACAAAATTAAGATTTTTCTGGAGAAATAATTTCATCAGTCTTTAAAACAAATAAAAAGAGCATTGAAAGTGCCAATTTATGGCGCGATTTTTGTCTACAGAGAGTATTCCAACTTGTGTGAATTAACGAGTAATACCCTGTGAAGTTTAATTTTATTACTCTATCGTCCTCTTTCGTGCTTGATTTAAAATATTTTATCTTTGCCTCATTACGTTGTCAAAGGAATATTGTAACTATAATAGGCAACGAGGCGCACTTTAAATAATGCTCCTTTGTCGAATCTGTTTTGACTGAGCAGTTGCTACATCTTTCCCTCAACCCTTCGCTGTTGCCCCGAATTTTATCTGCCTGTTTCAGCATATAACTACGAAGTATTCTTGCATTAAATGTTGATGCGGAGTAATTTAATATTAACTTAAATTGAAAAGTAAGGATATATGTCAATATATGTAAATATAAACAGATACATAGGTAGAGAGGGTGAAATATACATCGGTAAATATCTACCCCTATAATTTTCATTTCAAAGTTCAAAGTAAATTTGTTATCAAAGTACTTTTGCGTCACTATATATCACCCTGAGATTCATTTTCTTGCAAGCATTCAGAGTGGAACAGAGAAATACAATAGCATCAGTGAAAACTAGACAAAAAGACTGGCAAACAAACCAATGTGCAAAAAGACAAACAGTTCAAATGCAATTAAATAAGTAAATACATACCTATGCACATAAATACACAGACAGACAGATAGACAAATGAATGGGCACACAGACAGAACAGGAGTTGTAGAGTCCTTGAAAATGCGACCACAGGTTATGGAATCGGCTCTGAGTTGATGTGAGTGAAGTTACAATTGTTTAGATGCGTAGATATATTCCATAAAAATGCTAGTTCGGATATCACTAATTAATTGCATAATACAGCATTAAATTCCAAACCATCTATTACATGGAAACGAGAGGACCACGCCAGAAGTTTATACTTGTTGTCTACTCAGATCACATCAATTAAACTATTTTTTATTACCCGACCGGGGAACATCAGGCTGGAAACTAGTAACAATATAGGCGTGGGTGGTTAAAGCAGTCTTGTGGTCCATCAAGGCTGGTTCGCAGGGCAGAACGAGTGAGTGATACTGAGTTTGTACGTGAAAACCGCCCTTGGATAATGCTGCTAAAACATCAAAAAAAAACCCTTGCAACAGTGTACATCTGAGGCTTTGCGGTCGCCGTTGGAGACTCTCCCGAATAACCACATTTTAATAATAGTGCATTTCAGGTGTTTGAGTGATATTTATTGGCGTCCAAACGCTTTAATCACGAATCTCTCGCCCACGCAGACAGCAACACTCCGGGCCCAAAAATGTTCCAATTCAAAGGCATTGTTCCTTCCCTGACCCCTGGCATTTGAATTTGTAGCAATTTCTTCAAGTAAAATAAAATCAAGCCGCTTGTTTAGAAACGGCACCTAATAAATTACAAATGGGTAACTAACTGTGTAATAGTACTAACTTTCAGAGATTCAAATCTTCCCATTAATGAATAGGCAAGACTTAACCCGGGGTAACACATACAAGATGCTGGAGGAACTCAGCAGATCAGGGTAGCACCTCTGGAAAGGAATAAATAGTCGACGTTTCGACCGAGATCCTTCATCAGGACTTGACCTGGGATTTACTTAACCAATCCCAAAAGTAGGAATCTAAAGCAAAGAGTCGGAAGTTCTTGCTATGTAATTGTTAAATGAATTTAATTATAAATTTAAATGAATTTAACATTAATAAAATGAATTTGAATTTATCGTTATTTAATTTATTACATATTTGACTAAGTTTCTAAATCCATGAAATGCTTTCTTTGGGTTAATTTAAAGATGATATTATTTGTTATCCCGATCAGATCTGTTTTTTTCAAACTAGCGCGGTAAAATATTTTAAATGCGAAAAATATACTACGGAACGTATTGTAGTTTTCGATGCAGAAACCAGGTCTCAATTCCTCAGGTCAGTGTATCTGTTCCTCGTTAATTGTATGGGGTAGACCAATCCCGTACACCGGGGCTTCGAAGAGAATTTTGTGGATATTCCAGGAATTACTCCGAACAGCCATTCTTACCTCGGAACTCCTCAACTGTCAGAATCTAATCGAATTCTCCGCTTGGGCTTCCAGAGCGGCGGGCAAGGCAGGGTGGAGACAGGGGAGCACCGGCCAGGCGCGCTAGAGAGAGGGCGAGATAGAGATAAATAGACAGGCAATAAAATAATAGCGAGAAATTGTAACAGAGAATTGGAGAGACTCGAAATGGGGGGAGGAAGTTGGGAAGGGGGATAAAAAAAAGAGAAAGTGAAAAGGAGATAGGATGATTTTGATGCTTAGAGGTCAGTTGATGTACACTTGTTTCTTGCTTGTTTAAGACCAGGCATAAACTGTGTTATTTGTTATATATTAAATGTGAGCCAAAGAAATAGAAACACTTTGCTGTGGCGGCTTCAGCGCGCACGATTATTCATAACTCATTTTAGTACTTGGCTGGAGAGTGTAACTCGGGTTAAACCAGTGACATTCTATAATCGGAGGAAATCACAAATCACTTTATGGTGTCAATGTGCTTCACTACACAACACAAAACGGAGATTCATGGACGTTGGAACACGATAGACGAGCCCCTGAGTTGTTCAGGAAGGGTCAATATCAATACTTTCGATGTTAAGTCTTTTTGCCCCTGAGCCGGGAGCATTATCACGTTTTTTTAAAAAAGTTATCAAATACCCTTTACCTGACTTATTTTTCTGTTGGTATCAAACTGTGGTATCATATCACATATTACTCATTACTAACAGTTCAATAAATCCGCGTCTGCTCGCTGTTGCATTTAAAAATAAACACTTTTACTAGGAAAGGAATCCTATACGGCACATAGCCCAAGTGTTTTAACTCTTTCCCTCCCACTCGAGTTAACCCTTCGGTGGCCAGTCGCGAATGCGCACAACTTTTAGGCAAAACTTCGGCAGGAGACTCCACGTTTCCTGGCCACACCTTAGCCAGGTGCCTGGCAGTGGGGAATAGGTCCGAGCTATAATCTTTTCCAAACAAATCTTCCGTTTTATTGTTCTTTTTGTTAGTTTTCACATCTTCCTGATTGTGCATGGATTAGGAGGGGAGGAATAGGTTATGAAGGAGTCGTGATTAAGGATCTCGGCCCGAAACGTCAACCGTTTATTCCTCTCTATGGATGCCACCCGACCTGTTGAGTTCTTCCAGCATTTTGTGGGTATTACTTTAGATTTCCAACGTCTACAGAATATCTTATGTTTCGGGTATAAAGGAGATAGTCTGACTTCCTCTTTCCTCATGTCCTCAGCTGTATTCAGCCGCGAGACCCCTCCCACGAAGCGGAGTCCTGGTCCTGGCCCGAGGTTCAGTGAAGACACCGGTCTGGTGGGACCAGTCTGAGATCAGTCTGGCTCTGGGGGCAGCAGCTGGTCAAGTGGACCTCTGGGCTGGGCCCCAGCTGCCCTCTCCTCCT
Source organism: Mobula hypostoma (assembly GCF_963921235.1). Lineage (NCBI taxonomy): Eukaryota > Metazoa > Chordata > Chondrichthyes > Myliobatiformes > Myliobatidae > Mobula > Mobula hypostoma. Next base: position 28,871,953 of record NC_086125.1, read on the forward strand.
GCAGGTGTGTGATCAAATTGTTTCCAGTCGTTTCTCAAAGTTCAAAGTAAATTTATTAGCAAAGTATGTACATGTCAGTACATACTGCGATTCATTTTCTTGCAGGTGTTCATAGTGGAACAAAGAAATACAACAGAATCAATGAAAAGCTAAGCACAAAGACAAAAGGTGCAAATTTTGTGCAAGTACAAAATATAATAATAATAAGAAGAAGAAGAAGAAGAAGAAGAAGAAGAAGAACATGAGTTGTAGAGAGTCCTTGAAAATGAGTCGATAGGTTGTGGAATCAGTTCAGATTTGTGAAGAGTGAAGTTATCCACACAGGTTCTGGAGCCTAATGGTTGTAAGGTCATAACTGCTCTTGAATCTGGTGGTGTGGGACCTCCTGCCCAATGGTAGTAGTGAGAAGAGAGCAGAGAGCAGAGCCAGGATGGTGTCTGTTTAGGATTTTGAGGGGAAGGACGGTTTGCAGAGTGGGGAACGAGGATTGCAATGTTCCAAAAATCTGTTAGCAAATGAACCCATGATTTGCTTGACAGTCCAACTAAAGCAGTTTTATAGAAAGCTGGCTCTAATAAAATACCCCATTTATCACTATTGTCTGTAAATAGTGAATTATTTATGGAGCAAGCATTCGCAATCACTTATTTAGGTTGTGAGCCCAGATGCCAGATTCAGATTAAAGTTCAAAGTTCAAAGGAAAGTTGCTATCAAAGTATATGTCACCATATCATCCTGAGATTAATTTTCTATGTTTATTATATGTTTATTGTAACTAATTTACTTCACTGCACTCGAAGAAAACTTCCATTAATTTTCTGACAATTGCCTTTAGATTGGCTGTAGTCTCCTTCTCAATTTTGCATTGAATTCTTCCCTTGTTTTTAAATATGCTTCAAGTTTTACCTGATTGCAAATGTCTGTGTAAATACGGGAACAGAAGGCAAGAATGTGGCTGAGCAAAGTTGTCAACCTCTGACCGCTGAGGACCCACCCATAAGTGTTCATGTCATATTTTACTCTCTGGCATGCTGTTGCTCTCTGCTAAAACTAATGATAACTTGCACAACCACTTGCAAACGTAGGCACACTTCTGGAGATCCTTGACAATGCTGACACTCATGACAATTTGTATTAATGCTGATGCACTCTTTGGGGAACCCTTCAGTGCTGGCATGATTCCAGAAGACCTGCAAGTCTCCCAGAAATCCTAAGATATCCTGATACATTAATAGAAACTCTTGCACAATCTCGGTGACCACTTCATCAAACATCTTCGGCCCAGAGTGTTGTGCCAACCTTTCAACCCACTCCAAGATTAATCTAACCCTACTCTCCTACCTAACCCTCCATTTTTCTATCTTCCATATCCCTTATCTAAGAGTCTCTTAAATGTCCTTAGACCATAAGACATAGGAGCAGAATTAGGCCATTCAGTCCATCGAGTCTGCTCCACCATTCCATGATGGCTGATCCTGGATTCCATTCAACCCCCTACACCTATCTTCTCGCCATATCCTTCGATGCCCTGACCAATCAGGAAACTATCAACTTCTGCTTTAAATATACCCATGGACTTGGCTTCCACCACAGTCTGTGGCAGAGCATTCCACAGATTCACTACTCTTCAGATAAAAAACCTCCTCCTTACCGCTGTTCTAAAAGATCGCCCCTCAATTTTGAGGCTGTGCCCTCCAGTTCTGGATATCCCCATCCTCTCCACATCCACTTTATCTAGTCCTTCCAACATTCGGTAAGTTTCAATGAAATAAATTTATTTCCCTTTGAAATAAATGCCAACATTGCATTTGCCTTCTTTACCACAGCCCCAACTTGTAAATTAACCTTCTAGGAATCTTACATGAGGATTTCTAAGTGCCTCTGCACCTTTGATGTTTGAGTTTTATCTCCATTTAAATAAAAGTCTGCACTATTGTTCTTTTTTATCAAAATGCTTTATCATACATTCCCCAACACTATATGCCATCTGCCAATTTTTTGCCCATTCTTCCAATTTGTCTAAGTCCTGCTGCAATCACATTGCTTACTCAGCACTACCTACCCCTCTATCTATTTTCGTATCATCCTCAAATTTTGCCGCCAAGCCATCAATTCCATTATCTAAATCTTTGACAAACAATGTGAAAACCAGCAGTCCCATTAGTCACTGGCAGCCTATCAGAAACGGCCCCCTTTATTTCCACTCACTGCCTCCTGCCTGTCAGCCATTCCTCTATCCACGCCAGTATTTCTCTTGTGATGCCATGGGATTTTATCTTATTAAGAAGCCTTATGTATGGCACCTTATCAATTTAAGTGCCTTCTGAAAATTCTTTAATGTGCTTGCCTCTACCACCATCCTGGAGCACCCTTCTCTTCCCCTCTCCAGGTCCCCTCCTCCTCCACTCCCCATCCCCTACCATCCTCCTTACTCCTCTCCCACTACCCCTCTCCCCAGATCACGATCCCCATCCTCCACCCACTCCCCACACCTTCCACTCCCCCGAACCACCCTTTCTCCTCTTGCTTCCCTCCACCTTCCCCAGGACAACTCTGCCTCCCTCCTGCTCCCCACCCCTCCACTATGTTCCCCCTCACTTTATTCCCACTACCCCTCTTCCCAGATCACCTTCCCCCCTTACACTTCCACCCCCCACATCTTCCCCCCCCCCGCCAAGACCACTTGCCCTCCCTCCCTCCTCTCTAGGATCATCCAGTTTATGTACTGTCACGCTTGTAAGACCCCCTCGCAAAATCTGGCAACTCCACATCTGGGCTTTGCTGATTTGGGAATGGTAATATCATTGAAGCTCAAAGGCAGGTGATTATTCCATCTCACTGGGGATAGTCACTGTCTGGTGTTTTATTGCCATTGTCATTTTCTACATGTTATTGTCAGCCCCTGACAAAATGTTGTATAAAACTTGCATGCAGACATAGGTTGCTTCTTACACTCAAGGGGTTCAAAATGATTTGAGCATTGTGTAATCATCAATAAAGCAACTCATTTCGCACCTTATGATGGAAGAAGGGTCATTGATGAACTAGTTGAAGATGGTTGGACCCTATGCAGAGGAGCTCCTGCAATTATGTCCTGGAGCTGGGATGATGGACCACTGATGCCCATTTCTTTCATCTGGCTAAATTTCATTAGGAGTTTCAGGAGATTTGGCCATGACTCACAATATAAGCAAGGACTGTTACAAACTGAATGTACAATTGTGGTTTATATCCAAGTCTGAATGTGTGGCTGATGTTAATGTAAGCATATGAAATGAGATTTGGTGTTGTTGAACTTACTCGGAGTTAGATGTAATGCAGGGGCAACCAAGTGTGTGTGAAAGTGTGAAAAAGATTTGTTTTCTGTGTGAGAGTGTGTGTTGTTGAGTGTGTGTACGTGTGTGAATGTGTGTGAAAATGACAGAGACGAAGCACAGACTGAGATAAAAAACTAAAACTGATTCAGATTACTGAAGAGTGCAAGGGTCTGTGAATAAGAAGGGAGATGTGCTGCAGAATTGACCAGGAATATACTTCTGTTGTAGGACTCACCAGAAGTGCAGCCCATTCAACCCAACCCCTGCGCAATAGGACTTCGCCTCTTTTCACACCTCCTATCATCAATCGTGGCTGTAAGCCTCTATTCTTTTCTTCATCCCAAACTTCTCTGGAAACACCAAGGTCTTCAGCCCAGCCTGTCCCAGTGCTGGAGAGTTCTATGACCTCTCCACTCACTGGATAAAGAATTTTCTGTATATTCTAACTGGTAATTCAGTAGTTTAGTGAGGAATGGAAAAAACTTTACTCTTTCCTGGAAGTGGAAAATCTGTGCATCACATTTCAATTTTACAACCCAAGTGAAAAGCCTGTTCACCCTTCTGAGATAAATAAATTCTTGAAGTTATAGACCTTATGACTGTAAGATGTGGGAGCAGAATTAGACCATTCAGTCCAGTAAGCTTAATCAACCATTCCATCATGGCTTATTTGTTATCCATCTGTATGTACCGTGCCTGTAGCTCATAGAGAGTTATAGTCACATGGAGAGTCATGCAGCATAGAAATAGGTCCTATGACCCAACTAATCTCTACTGACCATGGTGCTTATGAGACTAGACCAATTTGCCTATATTTAGCCCACATCCCACTAAACCTTTCTCATCTATGTACATGTCCAAATGTCTCTTAAATGTTATTATTGTACCTGCTCAAACACTTCTTCTGCAGTTTGTTCCATTAGTGCACCACAGTCATCATGAAGAAGTTGCCCCTCAAGTTCCTTTTAAATTTTTCACCATCCACCTTAAATCTATGCCTTCTGGTCCTTAGTTCCCCTTCTCTGAGAAAAAGATTCCCTAATCTATAACCCTTATATTTTGTACTCTTCTATACGGTTACCCTCCCCCCACCCCCAGTCTCCTACGTTCTAAGGAATAAAGTCCTGCCTGGCCATTCCCTGTAACATGACTTTTCAAGTTCTGGCGGCATCCTCATAAAACTCTCCTGCACTCCTTCCATTTCAATGACGTCCCTCCTATAACAGAGCAAGGATGATATCAGGTTTAGTCATCATTCTAGTCAACCATGGACTTCTTCGGTGGAGAAAGACCATTTTAGACTGAAGCGAGAAAAAATCCTCATCCAATGGACAGGAAAGCTTGGAAATTCTTTCCCCCCAGGATAGCTGTGAAAATTTGGTCACTGAGCATATTCAGGCAGAGATCCATAGGAATAGGAGTGGCTCTGTGTTGGAGTAGTTAGCGTGCCAGTGCCATTACAGTGCCAGCAATCACCGACTGGGGTTTGGTTCACTACCTGTAAACAGTTTGTACATTCCTCTGTGACCAGGTGGGTTTCAAGGTTCAAGGATCAACTTTATTCACCATATACTGTATATTTACATGCATATTTCACATGTATTTTACATTTACAAGTATTCTTTGAATTAGCAAGTGAAAGAGCAGCATTGTCGCAGAGCAAGAACCATTTGAAAAGAGCTAGTCTCGTCGGGAGTGAGTATTATTTGAGCCAACAAAAAGAAGGGAAGTTTAAGCAAAGCAGCCATTGTGGCAGCGGCCATTGTTGAAGTTGGCCAGCACGAGGGTGGTCAGGTTTTGGCATGAACAAGTGGAGAATCAGGAAGCTGTGTCACTTGTTATCATTTGTTTTGATTGTAAAACTTGGGCTTGAGAAGTTGGAGGCAAAGGTATAACAAGCTCAGCGAGAAGAGGCTAAGTGACCTAGGAAGGTACGAAACTCAAAGGTTTCAGAGAGGAGGCATAAGCAAGTACAGGTAAGCTTCTTTTACTGTCTGTAACCCTTGCTCCTTAGTTTAGTGTGGGCAGGGTGGTTAAGACGGTGGAGTACTCCTGTGAGAGATGGCATTTCATGTTACCTAACAGTCTTCCTAATAACTACATCTACAGGAAGTGCACCCCACACATCAGCTCCTGACTGACAAGGTCAAGAAACTGGAACTGGAGCTGGATGTACTCAGGACCTTCCAGGAGGCTGAAAACCTCACAGATGAAACTTTTATGAGGTGATCACACCCAGAATGCAGGTTTCGGATAGTAAGGGGAGAAGTAAGGGGAGTAAGCAGTTAGTGCAGGGTTCTCTTGTGACCATTCCTCTCAGCAACAAGTCTACTCCTTTGGAGACTGTGGCGGGAATGACCTATGAGGGCCCAGCAGTAGCAGCCAGGCCGTGGCACTGTCGCCAGCTCGGAGGTTCAGTAGTAAATGGGTACCCACATGTAAAGGGTAAAGTCAGACTCAATACTTAGGGGGATGGACAGGAGATTCTGTGGCCGAGAAAGAGACACCAGGATGGTGTGTTGTCTTCCAGGTTCTAGGGTGCAGAATGTCTTGGAACGGCTGTTGAAAATTCTCCAGGGGGAAGGACAGCAGCCAGAAGTCATATTAATGACATAGGTAGAAAGGGGGAAGAGGTCCTGTGCTGAGAATACAGAAAGTTAGGCAAGACGCCGAAGAGTAGGGTCTCCAAGGTAATCATCTCTTGATCACTCCCGGTGCCATGTGCTAATCAGGGCAGGAATACAATGATAGTACAGATAAATGAATGGCTAAAAACAGTGCAGAGGGCAGGGTTTCAAGTTCTTGGATCATTGGAAACTCCTCTGGGGCATGGGTGACCTGTACAAGGGACAGGCTGCACCTGAACCAGAGGACTGGAGAGAAGCAATATCCTGGCCAGGAGATTCGCTAGTGCTTTCCAGGAGGATTTAAACTAGTTTGGCAGGGGGTCAGGAATCAGAGCATCAGGTCAAAGCGTGGAGGGATGCAGAGGAAGGTAGATGGGCACCATAGAGACACCTGGATGGTGTGTTGCCTCCCACGTGTCAGCGTCAGGAATGTCTCAGACTGGATCTACAGCATTCTAAAGGGGGAAGGTGAGCAGCCAGAAGCCTTGGTACATGTTGAAATCAATGACATAAGTAGGAAAGGCGAGGAGGTCTTGAAGAGAGATTTTCAGGAGATAAATAGAAAACTGAAAAATGGGACCTCTAGAATAGTGATCTCTGGATTGCTGCCAGTGCAGGTAAGAGTAGGATGATTTGGCAGGTAAATGCGAGGCTGAGGAACTGATGAAGGGGACTTCAGATTTATGGATCATTGGGATCTCTTCCGGGGAAGGTATGGCCTGTTCAAAACGGATGGGACCCAAAGGGGACAATATACTTGCAGGCAGGTTTGCTAGAGTTGTCTGGGAGGGTTTAAATTAATTTGGCAGGGGGATGGGAATCGAAATGATAGCATTGAGGATGAGATAGTTGGTTTACAAATAGAGCCAGTGAGACTGCCAGTATGGAGTGGCTGATGATGAGGGCAAAATTGCAGTCAACAAGATGTGTTTCAATGTAAAAGACAGACAAAATTGATAAGGGTAATCACAGGACTGAAGCTGTTATATTTGAATGCACACAGTATAAACAATAAGGCAGATGAACTTATAACACAGTTACAGATTGGCATTTATGATGTTGTGGGCATCACTGAATCACGGATGAAAGAAGATTATAGCTGGCAGCTGAACATCCTAGGATGCACATTTATTGAAAGGATGGGCAGGTAGGCAGTGGGGGTGGTGTGGCCCTGTTGGTAAAATATGAAATCAAACCATTAAAAAGAGGTGACAGGATTGGAAAGTGTTGAATAATTGTGGGCAGAGCTAAAGAACTGCAAGGGTAAAAAGACCCTGGTGGGAGTTATATACAGACCCCCAAACATTAGTAAATTACAATGGGGGATAGAAAATGCATGTCAAAAGAGCATGTCAATAGTCAAGGGGGATATCAATATGCAGGTAGATTAGGAAAATCAGGTGGGTGCTGGATCCCAAGAGGGGGAATTTCTAGAATGCATATAAGATTGCTTGTTAGAGCAGCTCATGGATGAGCCCACTAGGGGATCAGCTATTCTGGATTGGGTGCTGTATTGAATAGAGACCTGAAGGTAAAGGAGCTCTTTACCTTAGTAAGTGATCATAATATAATCAAATTCACCTTGCAATTTGACAAGGAGAAGCTAAAGTCAGATGTATCAGTATTACAGCGGAGTAAAGGGAATTACAGAGGCATGACAGAGGAGCTGACCAAAATTGATCGGAAAAGAATATTAGCAGGGATGATGGCAGAGAATTTCTGGGAGCAATTCAGAAGGTGCAGGATATTTGCATCCCAAAGAAGAAGAAGTATTCTAAAGGCAGGATGACACAACAGTAGCTGACAAGAGAAGTCAAAACCAACATTAAAGCCAAAGAGAGGGCATATAATGGAGCATAAAATTAGTGTGAAGTTAGAGGATTGGGAAGTTTTTCAAAACCAACAGAAGGCAACCAAAAAAAGTCATAAAGAAGGAAAAGATGGGATATGAAGATAAGCAAGCCAATAATGTTAAAGAGAACACCAAAAATTTGTTCAGATATATAAAGTGCATAAGGGAGGTGAGAGTAGATATTGGACCACTAGAAAATAATGGTGGAGAGGTAGAAATGGAGGACAAGGAAATGATGAATCAACTGAATAAGTGTTTTTCATCACTCATGAGGAGAACCTGGTGCCCCTATCCTAGTCTGGGACTCCTTCTCTGCCAATGAGGAGGTACCTGGTGACCCTGTTCCAGTCACTTCCACGAGTCCAGGGTCCTCTCTCGATCAATGAGGAGGTGCTTGGTGTCCCTGTCGCAATTGGTTCTGCAACTCAGGGATTTTCTCTCTGCTAATAGGATGTACCTGGTGTTCCTATCCCAGTTGCTTCCACAACTCTGGGATTCGGTCTCCGTCATGAAGTATTTTGTAAGAGTCTTCACCGTAGAAGACACTAGCAGTATGGCAGAAGTCTGAGAGTATCGGGGGCAGAAGTGTATGAAGCTGCCACTACATAGGAGAAGTTTCTTAAGAAACTGAAAGGTCTGAAGGAAGATGTCACCTGGACCTGATGGTCTGCACCCCCAGGTTTCTGAAGGAGGTGTCTGAAGAGACTGTGGAGGCATTAGTAATGACCTTTCAAGAAACAATTGATTCTGGCATGATTCTGAGGTACTGGAAGATTGCAAATGTCATTCCACTGTTCAAGAAGAGAGAGGCAGAAGAAAGGAAATTATAGGCCAATTAGTCTGACATCAATGGTTGGGAAGATGTTGGAGTCAATTGTTAAGGATTTGGGGTACTTGGAGACACATGATAAAATGGTCAGCATGGTTTCCGCAAGGGAAAATCTTGCCAGACAAACCTGTTGGAATTCTTTGTGGAAATAAAAAACAAGCGGGATAGATAAAGGAGGATATTGGGTGCTTGGACTTTCGGAAGCCTTTGACAAGGTACCATATATACAACCATATAACCATATAACAATTACAGCACAGAAAAAGGCCATCTCGGCCCTTCTAGTCCATGACGAACGCTTACTCTCACCTAGTCCAATCTACCTGCACTCAGCCCATAACCCTCCATTCCTTTCCTGTCCATATACCCATCCAATTTTTTTTTTAATGACAAAATCGAGCCCGCCTCTACCACTTCTACTGGAAGCTCATTCCACACAGTTACCACTCTTTGAGCAACGAAGTTCCCCTTTGTGTTACCCCTAAACTTCTGCCCCTTAACTCTCAATTCATGTCCTCTTGTTTGAATCTCCCCTACTCTCAATGGAAAAAGCCTATCCACATCAACTCTATCTATCCCCCTCATAATTTTAAATACCTCTATCAAGCCCCCACCTCAAACTTCTATGCTCCAAAGAATAAAGACCTAACTTGTTCAAAGTTTCTCTATAACTTAGGTGCTGGAACTCAGGTAACATTCTAGTAAATCTCCTCTGTACTCTCTCTATTTTGTTGGCATCTTTCCTATGTCAGTGACCAGAACTGTACACAATATTCCAAATTTGGCCTCACCAATGCCTTGTACAATTTTAACATTACATCCCAACTCCTATACTCAATGCTCTGGTTTATAAAGGCCAGAATACCAAAAGCTTTCTTCACCACCCTATCCACATGAGATTCCACCTTCGGGGAACCGTGCACTATTATTCCTAGATCACTGTGTTCTACAGCATTCTTCAATGCCCTACCATTTACCATGTATGTCCTATTTTGATTAGTCCTACCAAAATGTAGCACCTCACATTTATCAGCATTAAACTCCATCAGCCATCTTTCAGCCCACTCTTCTAACTGGCCTAAATCTCTCTGCAAGCTTTGAAAACCTACTTCATTATCCACAACACCACCTATCTTAGTATAATCTGCATACTTACTAATTCAATTTACCACCCCATCATCCAGATCATTAATGTATATGACAAACAACATTGGACCCAGTACAGATCCCTGAGGCACACCACTAGTCACTGGCCTCCAATCTGACAAACAGTTATCCACCACTATTCTCTGGCATCTCCCATCCAGCCACTGCTAAATTCATTTTACTACTTCAATATTAATACCTAACGATTGAACCTTCCTAACTAACCTTCTGTGTGAAACCTTGTCAAAGGCCTGACTGAAATCCATATAGACAACATCCACCGCTTTACTCTCGTCAATTTTCCAAGTAACCTCTTCAAAAAATTCAACAAGGTTTGTCAAACATGACTTTCCACGCACAAATCCATATTGACTGTTCCTAATCAGACGCTGTCTATCCAGATAATTATATATACCATCTCTAAGAATACTTTCCATTAATTTACCCACACCTGACGTCAAACGTACTAGGTTTTTGTTTTGCTAGGTTTACTCTTAGAACCCTTTTTAAACAATGGAACCACATGAGCAGTCTGCCAATCTTCCGGCACCATCCCCATTTCTAATGACATTTGACATATTTCTGTCAGAGCCCCTGCTATTTCTACACTAACTTCCCTCAAGGTCCTAGGAAATATCCTGTCAGGACCTGGAGACTTATCCATTTTGTATTCCTTAAAAGCGCCACTACTTCCTCTTCTTTAATCATCATAGTTTCCATAACTACCCTACTTGTTTCCCTTACCCTCCACAATTCAATATCCTTCTCCTTAGTGAATACCGAAGAAAAGAAATTGTTTAAAATCTCCCTCATCTCTTTTGGCTCCGCACAAAGCTGTCCACTCTGATTCTCTAAGGGACCAATTTTATCCCTCACTATCCTTTTGCTGTTAATCTAACTGTAGAAGCTCTTGGGATTTATTTTCACCTTACTTGCCAAAGCAACCTATCTTCTTTTAGCTTTTCTACTTTCTTTCTTAAGATTCTTTTTACATTCTTTATATTCCTCGAGCACCTCATTTACTCCAAACTGCCTATATTTATTGTAGATCTCTCTCTTTTTCCGAACCAAGTTTCCGATATCCCTTGAAAACCATGGCGTTCTCAAACTTTTAAACTTTCCTTTCAACCTAACAGGAACATAAAGATTCTGTACCCTTAAAATCTCACTGTTAAATGACCTCCATTTCTCTATTTCATCCTTCCCATAAAACAAATTGTTCCAATCCACTCCTTCTCAATCCTTTCGCATCTCCTCAAAGTTATCCTTTCTCCAATCAAAAATCTCAACCCTGGGTCCAGTCCTATTGTATAATAATTAAGAGCCCATGGTAATACAGGAAGGATACGAGCATGGATAGAGATTTGACTGCTTGGCAGGAGGCAAAGAATGGGAATAAAAGGAGCCTTTTCTGGTTGGCTGCCAGTGACTAGTTGTGTTCCACAGGCATCTGGGTGCAGGGACTGCTTTTTTTTTACATTATCTGTCAATGATTTGGATGATGGAATTGATGGCTTTGTGGCCAGGATTGTGGACAATATGAAGATAGGTGGAGGGGCAGGTAGCTTTGAGGAAGTAGGGAGCAACAGATGGACATAGACTGATTAGGAGAGTAGGCAAAGAAGTGGCAGGTGGAATACAGTGTTGGGAAGTGTATGGTCATGCATTTTGGTGGAAGAAATGAAAGCTTAGACTATTTTATAAATGGCGAGAACATTCAAAAATCTGAGATGCCAAAGACTTGGGAGCTTAGTGCAGGATTTCCGAAGGGTTAATTTGCAGCTTGAGTTTGTGGTGAGGAAGGCAAATGTGATATTAGCATTCATTTCAAAAGGACAAGAATATAAAAGCGAGGATCTAATGTTGAGGCTTTATAAAGCACTGGTGAGTATTGTAAGCAGTTTTGAGCTCCTTTCTAAGAAAGGATGTGCTGACATTGAAGAGGGTTCAAAGAAGGTTCACAAAACTGATTCCAAAATTGAAAGGCTTATCATAGAAGGGGTGTTTGATGGCTCTGGGCTCCTGGAATTCAGAAGAATGAGGAGTAACTTCATTAAAACCTATCAAATGTTGAAAGTTCTCGACAGAGTGGAGAGAATGTTTCCTATGGTGGGGAAGTCTCAGACCAGAGGACACAGTTTTAGAATAGATGGACATCCTTTTATCACAGAGATGAGGACCAGTTTATTCAGCCAGAGTGTTGTGAATCTGTGAAATTCATTGCCACAGGTGGCTATAGAGGCTAAGTCTTCATGTATATTTAAGGCAGAGGTTGATAGATTCTTTATTAGTCAGAGCATGAAGGTATATGTGGAGAAGGCAGGAGATTGGGGCCAAGAGGGAAAATGGATTAGCCATGATGAAATATCAGGGCAGACTCGATAGGCTAATAGGCCTAATTCTACTCCTATATCTTATAGTCTTATGGCCTTATGTCGGGACCAGTAAAAACAGGTAGAAGCAAAGTAATAGATATAATAGGATGGATAGTTTGAAGTGTGTGTATTTCAATGCAAGGAGTATTATAAGTAAAAGTGATGAACTTAGAGCATGGATCAATATGTGGAACTATGATGTTGTGGGCATTGGAGAAACTTGGTTGAGATGCAGACAGGAATGGGTGCTTAATGTCCCAAGGTTTCAATGTTGTAACAAAGATAGAGAGGGAGGTAAAAGAAGTGGGGGGTGGCAGTTATACTACTAATCAGGAGCCATATCACAGCTATACTCAGAGGGGACATAATGGAAGGCTCGTCCACTCAGTCTATATGAGTAGAACTTAAAAATAGGGAGTGTGCAATCACTGTGCTGGGATTGTACTACAGTCCGTCCAGTAGCCACCATGACATTGAGGAACAGATATGCAAGCAGATTAAAAAATATTTTCATCATGGGGGACTTCAGCACCCCTAACATAAACTGGGATCTTCTTAGTGCAAACAACAGGAATTCTGCAGATGCTGGAAATTCAAGCAACACACATCAAAGTTGCTGGTGAACACAGCAGGCCAGGCAGCATCTGTAGGAAGAGGTGCAGTCGACGTTTCAGGCCGAGACCCTTCGTCAGGACTAACTGAAGGAAGAGTGAGTCAGGGATTAGTGCAAGCGGTTTAGATGAGGCAGAATTTGTTAAGTGCATCCTGGAGGATTTCCCAACCATATTGCAGCCACCACCCTGCAACCAGACATTGTCCTCGTGTCTGAGTCCACTAAGCAAGTGGTGCTGCTGGAGCTGACAGTCCCATGGAAAGATCACTTGGACGAGGCCTTTGAAAGGAAGCTCTCCAAGTAAGCAGGACTGGTCAGCAACTGTCAGCAGGCTGGATGGAGAGCGAGGTGTCTCCCAGTGGAGGTTGGTTGTAGGGGATTCGCAGCCCGTTCTTTAGTTAGAGCCTTCAGCATTTTGGGCAGCGAGGGAGAGAGGAAGAGGAGAGCCATCCGCAGTACTGCTGATGTGACAGAGAGGGCCTCAAGATGGCTGTGGCTCAAAAGAGGGGAGCCATGGAGTCATAAGTAGCTAGCCATCTGGACACAAGCTGGGGTCTGATCAGCCCCGGCTGGGTCACCTGGAGGAGGTTGTATGATGTTGAAAGACCCGAAACACCCGATGATTCCAGGAACATCACTGAAGATGTGTCCAGAAGCATCAATAGATGTTATGTACACAGAAATCAAAATGTAGATAATCCAAGAGGAGGGGTTGCACTGGACCTGGTGTTGAGGAATGAGCTTAGCCAAGTGACCAACCTTTCAGTGAGTAAGCAATTAGGGAACAGTGACCACAACCCCTTCAGTTTTAGGATATCTACAGATAAAGGATAAGCATGGACCTTGCGGGAGAGTATTAAACTGGAGCAGGGCAAATTATGAGAGGACAGAAAATGTATATTCCAGTCAGAAAAAAGAAAAAGGAAGGCAAGATAAGGGAACCTTGGATGACGAGGGAAGCGATGAATTTAGTCAAGGAAAAGAACATCGTATGTAAAGCTTAGAGAGCTAGAATCAAACAGAGCCCTGGAGGACGAGAAGACACCAGAAAATAACTCAAGAAGCCAAGAGAGACCGTGAAAAGTCCTTGGCAAGTAGGATTAAAGAGAATCTCATGACATTCTATGCATACATCTGGAGCGGAAATAACTAGGGAGAGGGTGAGACCACTCAAGGATAAAGGGGGGGACATTTGCTTGGATTACAAAGGAACTGGATGAGGTCCTTAATTAATAGTTTACATCAGTATTAATCGAGGAAAAGGATGTGGAGGATAGGGAGATCAGTGCTGAGAGTATTAATGTTTTCGGCCATTTTGAAGTAAAGGGGGAGGTAGTATTGTGTATCTTAAAGAGCAGTAAGATGGCTATGTCCCCAAGGCCTGATGGGATATACCCCAGGTTATTGAGAGAGGCAAGTATAGTTTGTCTTACTAACTTGATTGAGCTTTATAATGAGGTGATGAGGGTGATTGATGAAGGTAGAGCTATGGATGTGGCTACATGGATTTTAGTAAGGCATTTGACAAGGTCCCTCATAGAAGGCTCATCCAGAAGACATAGGTGCATGGGCTCAATGGTGAACTGGCCATTTGCATTCAGAACTGGTTTGACCACAGAAGACAGAGGGTGTTTAAGATGTCATAAGCTTCCAATAAGCTGGCAGCATGCTTGGGCACAATGAGGGTCAAACAAAGGTGTTATTGTCTTTTTAAAAACATTAATTATATTCACAAGACCTTGCTGAACGTTAAGAACTTAGAGTAGGCAAGTCCATTAGTGAGCTGCTTGTTGGTGGGGAAACTGAAGGAGCTAGATTTTGTGCAGACCATGATCTTCCTGTGTCAGAGTGGATGCACGAAGGACGCGTGCAGTCTAACAGCAAGTTACTCATCTTAGTCGCTTTTCTTGTGATCGCATCACCCAGTTGGACACAGGTGGTGTGAAATGCTACAAATCCAACTCATTGTTCTTTTGGCAAATGTCGGGGGAGCTGCTTGGCTTCAGCTGCAGCAAGGACTAGGCCTCAAGCTGCGGTGTCCCCTGTTTGCAGCCATGCAGGAGGAGGAATCAGAGTTGGGTGCTCCACCAGAGTGCAGGAGGTGGTGTGGCAAGGTGTTCATGCTGTCTCCCAGTGTTCACTCAGTATTGTGTTTGCTGCAGACTGCTGAAACATTCATGAACTCAGGGACTTGGACTATTTTTTTTCTGTGACTGTATTTTACTGATACTGTATCTTATATGTGCTTGCTATCATATGTGCTGTATGTGCCTTGTTGGTACCTTGCACCTTGACCCTGGAGTAACACTGTTTCGTTTGGCTGTGTTCATGGGTATTCATGACAATTCAACTTGAACTTGAACTTAATATTAAAAGGGACTTTTTCTAACTGATTTGTGATCAGTGGTGTTTCACAGGGATCTGTGCTGGGATCTCTGCTGTTTGTGATGTATATAAATGACCTGGATGACAATGTAGCTGAGCAGGTTAGTGTATTTGCAGATGATACAGAGTTTGGTGATGCTGTGCATAGCACAGATGACTGACAAATAATGCAGTGAGATATAGATCATTTGCAGATACGGGTGAAGTTTAATCTGGTCAAGTGTGAAGTGTTGCACCTCAGTATGTCAAATGTAAAGAGACAGTACCCTGTTAAACGTAAGGCTTTTAACAGTGTTGATGAGCAGAGGGACCTTGAGGTCCAAGTTCATAGCTCTCTGAAAGTGCCTACGCAGGTTGGTACAGTGGTTAAGAAGGTACATGGCATACTTATCTTTATCAGTCAAAGCACTGAGTTCAAAAGTTAGGTAGTTATGTTGCAACTTTATAAAATTCTGGTTAGGCCACATATGGAATACAGTATTACATACAGTTCTGATCGTCATGTGATAGGAAATTTGTTGAGGCTTTGGAGAGGTTGCAGAGTGTTTTACCAGGATACTGCCTGGATAAGAGGACACATGCTATAATGAGAGGTTGAACAAACTCTGAAGCAATGGAGACTGAGGGGAGATCTGATAGATATAAAGTTACAAGTACAGATGAATAACGTGTGCATAAATATATAAATCCTTGTTGCTCTTCATGCCCTGTTATGCACTTGGTGGCAACCTTGCTGTTCCTTCAGCGTTTGTCTATCTTTTCCAAAGCCGAGTTGCTCATTTGACACTCAACACAGCACAAATGGAAAGCGTGCAAGAAGCCAGACAGATTCGAACCCGGGACCACTTGCCTCGAAGTCCAGTGCAGATGCCACTACACCAATGACCAGCTTAAATATGTAGCCACTATTATGAAATGTATTTACAGTGCAGTGCATTCCCAGTTTGGGAGGTTGAACTGTGATATGAGGCAATGCATGTGTGTATGTTCAGAGTTTGATCTCCAAGTTGCTTTCATAGGTGAGGTGGTTGTACCTTATTCTCAACATCTGCAGGAAAAACATCTTCCACCAACCTGTCCTCAGGTAGCAAAGTTCCGTAGTAGAATGCTCGCAAAGAGAAACCACTTCCCATCTCAATCTCAGTAAAGGTGACAGCAACAATAGCATTCATCCTGCCAGCTTGTCCTCTGAACGATTGAGAGAAAGGGCATTTGAAGATCAGTGTTCAAATCTGCCACAAAACTCGTATTTTACTAGATAGCAGAAATCCCTGCCTACCTTTAGACTTCAGATCAGTACCTCCCACAAGAAGTTCCTTGGACCTATCGAACAATACTGCCAATTTCAACTCCATGAACTCCATTCAGTTTCACTGGATGATAGGTAAACTGAGGACAATGTCCTCTCACAGGCATGCATCCCTGAGGCCAGCATGGCATTTTGTCAGATGCATGAGGCAGCTCCCTTTTAGGATACAGATACCCCAGTGCGAGCTTTATTATGGGACAAGTAGCAGATGGACAGAGGAAAAGGTATAAGGGTATTAAAACTAAAACTCTGAGAGGACACAGCATCCCTGCTTACTCTCAGGAATCTCAAGCCTATGACCTTTCAACGTGGAGAAGAAATGGTATTGAGATCTTTGCGAGCCTTGAGGCCTGGCATAGCGAGCCCTCATGCACACCCTTCTAGTCACCTCCAGCCCCATCTGTGAAAGAGTCTGCAGTTACCACCATGGCCTCACTGGCTGCCTCAAGAACAGTGTGGAAGACATCCTTAATCCACGAAGAGGACATTTGAATTCTTAGACACAGTTGCTTCAATCATCAGCAAATATTCAGCTGATGTGACTGTTTGGAGGACACTCCCTCTAGGTTTGGCTGTGCTCGCTGCACATGGATTTCCTTAGACTGAATTCTGGATGACTGTTTGTAAGATCAGTGAGAATGGACACAGGTTGATGATTTAGGAGAAGAGGCAGAAGAGGTACGAAGAGATAGTTTACATAGCAAAAGCAGCAGGACAAGATTCAACAGGGACATTGAAAAGGTAATTGGGCTAAAATTGCAAATGAATATTTTATAGGGTCATAGAGGATTATCTCAGGTCACACTTTGAGAGATACAGAGCTGTGCAGCACAGGAATGGGATCTTCAATCCATCATGTCCTTGCCAAATTTTTGTCCATCTACACTAACTTTTTGCCCTTTTTCCCACATTAGGACTGAATCCTACTATGCCTTGCCTTTGAAAGCGCCTGCTTAACGTTTCTTACATGTAGTGATTGTATCTGATTCCACTGCCCTCTCTGCCCAGTTATCAACCACTCTCTGTGTGAAACCAACTCTATGCCCTCTTTTTCCTGGTAACCCTAATATAGGATACATTTTTGACTACCTACCCTATCTATACTTCTCATCCAGGAAAACAAGCCCTGACTATCCAATCTCGCCACATAAATAACTGAAGTCCTCCAGTCTACGTAACATCCAGGTGAATCTCTTCTGCACTCTCTCCAATGCAGCCACATTCTTCTTTGGAGTGGATTAATTGGATAATTCTTTCCAAGAGCTAACCTAGGCACCAAGTCCCCTCCACCCTTAGCGCATGAGCGCGCACTCACGAGCGCGCACACACCTGGATAGCTTTGAAATTAAAGCCTAAGCAACTAAATAAATCAGAACTTTGAAAAGAGGCTGATGTCAGCCAGGGCAATCCTGAAACTATGGTAGGTTGTGAAAACATTTCTGGCTCACTGATGTCCACCAGGAAAGGAAGTCTGAGGCCTTTCTCTGATCTGAGCTACAAGTGGCTTCAGACTCAGAAAGTCTTGTCCCTTCCGAGGAGATGAAAAATAAATTTTGATAATGTCTACCATAAGACCATAAGTCATAGGAGCAGAATTAGGTCAGTCAGACTATCAAGTCCTCTCCACCATTTCATCATGGCTGATCCCAGATCCCATTCAACCTTATACACCTACCCTCTCACCATATCCCTTGTTGCCCCGACCAATCAGGAATCTATCAACTTCCGCTTTGAATATACCCATGGACTTGACCTCCAGCATAGTCTGTGGCAAAGCATTCCACAGGTTCACCAACCTTTAACTAAAAAAAATCCTCCTGCACTAAAAGCTCATCCCTCAATTTTGAGGCCGTGCCCTCTAGTACTGTATACCCCACCAGAGGGAACATCCTCTCCATATCCACCTTATCAAGTCCTTTCAACATTCGGTAGGTAGATCCCCACGCATTGTTCTAAATTCCAGTGAGTACAGGCCCAAATCTGCCAAACGCTCCTTGTATGTTAACATCTTCATTCCTGGAATTATCATCGTGAACTTCCTCTGGACCCTCTCCAATGACAATACATCCTTTCTGAGATAAGGGGCCCCAAACTGCCTACATCCTGTCAGTCAATAAATCCAACTCTCAAATGCACCTTCCTTACAAATATAGGGTTCATCATCTCCAATCAACTCCCAGCGTACACAACACTGACATACTCCTTCAATTTACAAGTGGTGTTGTTGTTATCTATGATGATGATGAATCTATGAGTCTTTGAGTTGCAAACGTTAGTTTCAGTGACCAGGGTTCAATCATGTCCTCCAACACTGTCTCTGTGGAGTTTGCTCGTTATTCCCGTGACCACAGGATTTTCCCTGGGTACTCTGTTTCCATCACACCCCAAAAGCATGCAGGTTAGTGGGTTTAATTGACTGCTGTAATTCCCTCTAGTGTAGATGGGTGGTAGGAAAATTGAAGGTAGTTGATGGCATGTGAGATAGGATGAGATACAGAAAAATAAATGAGGGTAAGTTGATTTATTATTGTGACATGCACCAAGATGTAGTGGAAAACTTTGATTCATCTGCCATCATACAGATTATTTCATCTCAATGTATCTGCATATTGAGGTAGTACAAGGCAAAAGAATAACAATGCACGATAAGGTGTTACAGCTGCAGGGAAAGTGCAGTGCAGGCAGACAATAAGGTGCAAGGACATGATAAGGAATATTGTGAGGACAAGAGTCCATCTTATTGTACTAGGGAAATATTCAATAGTGTTATAACAGTGGGGAAGAAGCTGTCCTTGAATCATGCTTTCAGGCTTTTGTATCTTCTGCCCAATAGAAGAGAGGAGAATGTCCAGGCTGTGTGGAGGCTTTGATGATCTTGGTTGTTTTACTGAGGCAGTGAGAAGTGTAGACAGAGTCCATAAAGGGCAGGCTGGTTTCCATAATGTGCTGAGCTGTCTCCACAACTCTCTTCAGTATATTACAGTCTCAGGACAAACAATTACCAAGTATGGTCTAAATGGGATTGCTTTATGAGACAGCATTGATTCAATGGACTGAATGGCCTCCAATGTCGAGGAAAAAATGAGAGATAACTCCTCATTTTTCTCAGGTAGTATAACCATTGGATCTTCCTCCAACTCTGCACAACTGACTTGCTTCAAGGAGCTTGATCTCCTTCCATCCAATCTCCCCAGTCAGTTGAAGAGTCTGAAGCAAAAACCAAATGTACTGATCAGGCACTTTACCTACTAGGAGGTGATGCAACCAATTGGAATCTGTAGAAGTTCAAGAGTGTCTTTGGTGGACATGCCAATTCTCTTCAAACCCCTAATGAATTATAGCTGCTGACATGCCTTCTTTTTAATTGCATCAATATGCTAGGCCCAGGATAGACCTTCAGAGATGTTAACACCAAACAACTTGAAAATGCTCACTCTTTCCACTTCTGATCTCTTGGTAAAGTCTGGCGTGTGTTCCTGAAATCCACAACAAATTCCTTGGTCTTCCTGATGTTGATTACAAAGTTGCTTTTGAAACACCACACAGCCAGCTGATCTATCTCACTCCTGTGTGCCTCCTCATCGCTATCTGAAATTCTTCCAGCAATAGTTAAATCATCAGCAAATCTACAGGTGGTTTGAGCTGTGCCTAGCCAAACAGTTATAGGTGTAGAGAGAGTAGAGCAGGGGGATAAGCATGTATCCTTGAGGTGCGCCAATGTTGATGGTCAGCGAGGAGGAGATGATATTTTGGATCCACACAGACTATGATCTCCCAGAGAGGAAGTCAAGGATCCAGTGGCAGAGCAAGGTACACAGGCACAGGTTTTGGAACTTGTTGATTAGAACTGAGGGTCTGTTTGTGTTGAACACTGAACTGTAGTCAATAAACAGCAGCCTATTGTACAGGTGATCCAAGGCTGGGTGGAGAGCCAGCGAAATTGTATCTTCTGTGGACCTACTGTGGCAGTAGACAAATTGCAAGAAGTCCAAGTCCTTACCTGGGCAGGAGTTAGTTCTAGTCATGACCAACCTGTCAAAGCACTTCATCACGATAGATGTGAGTGCCAATGGGCAATTGTCTAAGGCAGCTCACTGTGATCTTCCTGGGCACTGATAAGATTGTTTCCCTTTTGAAGCGAGTAGGAACCTTCAACTGCAGCAGTGAGAAATTGAAGACGTCCTTCCACAAAGGTCTTGACAAAGCTGGTGATGTTTGTGGCACATTCATTCAGACTCAAAGATGAATCTCTTGAATATCGTCTAGACAACCAACTCAAAGCAGTCCTGTATGGTCTCCTCCACCTCCCTTGGCCATACTTTCTTAGTCCTCACCACTGAGACTGTGGTTTTCAGTCTCTGCCAATATGCTGTGAGTAGATGTACATAAAATGGAGTGTGCCTAAATGGGTGGTGGGACGTTTAGCCTACAATAGGCACACAAAGGTAAGCTCTAATATGTGTGTATTAAATGCACTACTCCAGTAAAGATTACACAGGAGCCTGAAGTCCCAAACCACCAGGTTCAGGAACTGTTATTACACTGCAATCATCAAGCATGGATAACTTAACTCACCTCAACACTGACCTGATTCCATAAATCAATTTCAAGGAATCTACAACTTATGTTCTTAGTATCATTTATTTACTGTTTTATTTACTATTATTATTATTATTGCTATTATTGTTTTTGTATTTGTATATTTTGTCTTCTTTTGCACGTTGTTTTTTGTCATTCTTTGTGTGTAGTGTTTCATTGATTCTAGTGGGTTTCTTTCTCTACTGTGAATGCCCACAAGAAAATGAAACTCGGGGTTGTATATGGTGACATATATGTACTTTGATAATAAACTTACTTTGAACTTTGAGATAAAATTTGAACTGCTGCATGCCTCTTTTTTTAATATCTTCAAAGAGAGAATATGGTGTTGTCTTGGAGCAAAGCATTGAGAGGAGATTTGGTACAGGCATACACAAGATAGGGTAGATTGGGTTGGGGGAGCCATTCCCAATAGCAGATGGTTCAAGGACCAGGGGGCAGAGGTTTACAGTCCTGGGCACAAGATGAAAGCAGGTTGCGAGAAAAACATTGCTATAAAGGGAGGGATGATGTGTGGATGGGAAACAGTTTCTTCCCCCAAGCAGTGAGTCCCTAACATCCCCCAGCTCTCATCATGTATGAAGTGCCAGTTTACTTTCTAATGAATCTATTTTTTTTTAACTTTTTCTAACTGTCAATATTCTGGAATATATATTATTATTTGTTAATTTATTTGTGGTATTGTTACTTCATGTATTACGTATGAGTTATAGGTACTGTGTTACACACACTTTGGTCCAGAGGAATGTTGTGTCATTAGATGGTATACAGTTGAATGACAATAAACTGCAACTTGAATTTGGTTTGGATTTGACTGCCTGTGGGTCAGTGGAAGCATGATCAAACAACATCTTCAGACAAAACTGGATAAACTGATTTTTTTAAATATAAATTTATGTTGCCAGTGTTTATCAGTGTCTTCATCCTTCACTGCTCTTGAGGGCAACACAGTAGCGTAGTGGCTAGTGTAATGCTTTACAGCACCAGTGATTGGGGTCGAATGTCCACTGCAATCTGTAAGCAGTTCATACGCTTTACCTGTGACCATGTGGGTTTCCTCCAGATGCTCTGGTTTCCTCCCACATTCCAGAGATGTTTGGGTTAGGGTTAGTGAGTTGAGTGCATGTGGTGAGTGTTGAAAGCTGCACAACAAAAGGAGTAAATAAAAGGCAGAGGGGGGAATCAGCATACAGGTATAGGTACTGATTACAGGGTTAATGGAATGTTCATCTTTATTGCAAGGATTCAAGAGACAGAATTATAAGGTGAGATTGATTAACTGAGGAGTTTATTCCTTGGACAGTGGGAAACTGAAGGGTGATCTTACAGATGTGTATAAAACTATGAGAGAATAAAATTATTAGGTTGAATGTGTACAGTTTTCTTTTTCCCAGGGCTGGAGGGTCAAGGACTAGAGAACATATTTAAATTGAGAGGGGAAAGGTTAGAGCATTGGCTAATTGGTAGGAGACAGCGAGTGGGAATAAAAGGATCCTTTTCTGGTTGGCTGCCAGTGACAAGTGCTGTTCTGCAGGGGTCGGTGTTGGGACCACTTCTTTTTATGCTGTATATGAATGATTTAGATGATGGAATAGATGGCTTTGTTGCCAAGTTTGCAGATGATATAAAGATTGGTGGAGGGGAAGGTAGTGTTGAGGAAATAGGTAGAACGCAGAAGGACTTAGACAGATTAGGAGAATGGACAAGAAAGTGGCAAATGAATACAATGCTGGAAAATGCATGGTCATGCACTTTGGTAGTAGAAATAAATGTGTGGACTATGTTCAAAAAGGAGAGAAAATCCAGTAATCTGAGATGCAGAGGGACTTGGGAATCCTCGTTCAGAACATCCTGAAGGTTAACTTGCTGGTTGAGTCGGTGGTGAGGAAGGCAAATGCCATGTTAGCATTCATTTCAAGAGGTCTAGAATACAAGAGCAAGGATGTGATGCTGAGACTTTATACGGCACTGGTGAGGACTCACCTTGAGTATTGTGAACAGTTTTGGGCCCCTCATTTTAGAAAAGATGTGCTGGCATTGGAGAGGGTCCAGAGGAGGTTCAAAAGGATGATTCCAGGAATGAAAGGGTTATCATATGAGGAACATTTTATGGCTCTGGCTCTGAACTCGCTGGAATTCAGAAGGATGAGGGGGGATCTCAATGAGACATTTCAAATGTTGAAAGGCCTAGACAGAGTAGATGTGGAAAAGATGTTTCCCATGGTGAAAGAGTCTAGGACAAGAAGGCACAGTCACAGGATAGAGAGGTGCCCTTTCAAAACAGAGATGTGGAGAAATTTCTTTAGCCAAAGGGTGGTGAATTTGTGGAATTTGTGGCCACATGCAGCTGTGGAGGCCAGGTCATTGGGTGTACTTAAGGCAGAGATTGATAGGTTCTTGATTGAACATGGCATCAAGGGTTACCAGCAGAAGACCGGGAACTGGAGTTGAGGAGGAGATAAAACCAAAGGATCAGCCATGATTGAATGGTGGAGCAGACTCGATGGGCCGGATGGCCTAATTCTGTCTCTATGTCTTATGGTCTCTTGGTTTAATAGGAAACCTGAGGAGTTTTTTTTTCACCCAGCAGCTGGTCTATATATGGAACAAGATGCCAGAGGAAGCGATTCAGACAAATCCATCAACAACATGTAAAAGGCGCTTAGACAGAAACATAGATAAGACAGGGTTGGAGGGATTATGGGCCAAATGTAGGTAAGTGAAACAATTTTGTTTATTTTATTTAGGAAGAGAGCGCAGAACAGGCCCTTTCATTCCAATGAGCTGCACCTCCCAGCAACCGATCTATTTAACCATAACCTTGTCACAGGGCAATTTACAATGATCAATTAACCTACTAATCAGTCTTTGGAGGTAAGAGGAAACTGAAACTTTTGGAAGACACTCGCGTGGTTCACAGGGAGACTGTAAAAACTCCTTAAAGTCAGTGCCAGATTTGAGCTTCAAACTCTGGAACACCCCAGACCTTAACGTCATTGAGCTAACCATTACACTACAGTCAATAGATGGGCATCATGGTTGGCATTAAGGAGTAGGGAAGTCCTGATGCTGATTTACAGAGCACTGATGGGCCTGCATCTGAAGCACTACACGAGATTCTGGTCTCCAAGCTGATGGAAGGTTACACTTGCTTTTGGAGGTAGCAATGGTTCTTAGTGCACCTCCAAGCTGAGCAGATCAGTAAGTCCCATTCCAAACTCCATTGTTATGGTCCTGAGAACTGTTAATCAGGAGTGAGTTGGAGCACTCCACATGCCAGGCATCAAGTTGGGTGGCACGAGCTCATTGGGCCATGACCTTGTTTTTGCAAAATCCATAATTAGATGATTAATTTATAATTTATAATAAATATATAAGGCACATTGAACACAACATAAGGTCTTGATGAAGGGTCTCAGCCCAAAACATCGACTGTTTATTCCACTCCATAGATGCTGAGTTCCTCCAGCACTTTGTGTGTGTTGCTCAAGCATGTGCAGAATCTCTTGTGTTTATAACAAAGGGTAAATAGTCTTTAAGTATAGATTAATATACACTGGGATCTGCATCCCTCCTGTAAACAGGAAGAACCAGAGAACTAAAGTGCAGTCAAAGAGCAGATTCGCAGAGAGAATGATTCCACCTCTTGTTACCTTTTCAGGTGATTCTGCATCAGACAAAAATGTTTAGTTAAATCCATTTGTTTTGGCTGCCATCTCCATCACAGAGCAGAACAAATGGAGAGAGGGCAGGTGACATGTCTGAATGCCTAGCAGATGCTCAGAATTAATTTAGGAAATGTTGGAAATGGAGTTGTACGGATTTCAGACTTGGGTTGGATCCTCTCCACATCTCTTGACTCATCCCTCACCTCTTTGCCCTTTTGTAGGATGGCTGTAGCTGAGTGACCCTGGGGATCACAACTTCAGTTCTGTGTCGCCTGGCATTTCCAGCAAACATTGAGGGTGTTTTAAGACTTTATCTTCTCAGAGACAAGGTGATGATGAGATTCAGAAGTAAAGCATGAAACATCAAGAACATTCAGGTCAGTAAGGCTACACTCTCAGACCCCCTGTACCTTCCTGCTGTTGCTCAGATTCAGATTCAAATTCTCTTTTTTAAGTTCTTTTAAAAAAAATATATTTTCTTTTGCTCAACATAACAAAACTTTCAATTTCCAGATACATTTACATTTACATGTCTTCCCCTCACAGATATCAGCTATCAGAACACTTCCATCAAAGTATAGACATCACCACCACATCCTATACAAAAACCCTTATTAGTACAGCAGACAGGTTAACACCTACATATTGCAGAAAAGGTTGCCATGTTTTATGAAAATTATTTGTTTTTGAGTGTACCATACATGTCAAGAAGTCCAAAGGAATGTATTCCATGATTAATTTACGCCAACCAAAAAGTCCAGGGGCCTTATCGAATATCCAACAAAGTAAAATGTTCTTCCTTGCACAAGACGTCAGGTTGATATAAATTAGACATTCCAATTCTAATTCCAATTTTGATTCTGATTCAGATCTCTCTCTCTCTCTCTCGCTTTATCCCCCTCTCCCTCTCTCCTCTTTCCCTCTCTCTCGCTGTCTCACTCCCTCTCTAGCACACAGTGATTGCAAACATCACTCCCTGTTGTGATATTCTATTCCAACATAACCACTGGCCAGTTTCATCTGCATTCCGTCAAAATTAGCAAATTTTTGAACACCTTGCAAAAGTGCCTGAAACTGTGCAAGTTAACAGGTCTTGTCACTGTGTGACTGTTTGTACTGTGTTTTGCACCACTTCGGCCCCAGAGTAAAGTTGTTTGGCTGTACCCATGGGTATTCATGTATTGTTGAATGACAATTAAACTTGAACTTGAACTTGAAGGGTCTTGGCCTGAAACGTCGACTGTTTATTCCCCTCTATAGATTCTGCCCGACCTGCCAAATTCCATCAGCATTTTGTGTGCGTTGCTCTGGATTTCCGGCATCTGCAGAATTCCTTGAATTTATCATTCCTTGCCTTCTATGCAGTTCAAACAAAGACTCAGTGATTAAATGCACCTTGTTGCAAAAAAACACGTGAGCCTGATCTTAGATACAGGAGGCATACTGTACATACTTTAGAACAGTTTAGGAGATGGGTGGGTGTTAAAAGATGAATGTTATCATTATACCATGTACAGACAGGATTTATAGATTTATATGACATATCAAAGTTCCCGGGTAATAGTTCACGTTAGGTCGCTTTGTGAGGGAGTGTATCAGGCAATGATTAAACGGCACTACACTTCCCATGAGTTGAATGAGACCAGATCATGTAAATAAAGAGACTCTCGCTGCTCCAGTGACATTGCTCTGCTAAATCTAAATGACATCTGAATCATTAAACATTTCACTGTCGCTGGATTAATACTTCCTTTAATCTTTCCGGCTATTGGAAACCTGAATATATTTTTGTCACATGAGCATGTTCCATCAGCAGTAGGAAATTCCGCCCTTGCGTCTATTTCATTATTCCAGAAGGTCATGACTCGTCTTTCTTCTGCATTCGTTCGCATACCTGTACGGTATCTGAAATATCCTCAATCCTTCATGTCCTGAATCCTCAGACGTGAATACTCTCAATAACTGGGTCTCCACAGTCCCCCTAAATTGACCATTACAACCACCCCCCGCCCCCCGGTTGAAGAAATGTCTCTTTATCTCTGTCCTGAAAGGCCAACCTCCAGTACTAAGACCGCGACCCCTGGTTTCGGTCATCCCGGCCAGGAGGGATATCATCCCTGAACCGACCTTGTGTAAGAATTTGGTCGGCTCCCCGTCCAAAAGCGTGGGTCACGGAGCAGACTAAACCAGCTACTTGTTGACAGTCAGGGTCTCGCTAGATCCTCAGCTCCCGCGGGTATAACCTTCAATTCTTCACATTGAGTTCATTTCTCACAGCACGCGTCCTAATGACTCCAGTTGGGAATGAACAGTTCCTTTCAGTGAAACAGAAACTGTAAAAGCAATTAGACTCTCGCCAGAAGTTAATTCTGAGACTTCAGATTGCGAGTTCTCCCCTTTAGAGAGCCCGTTGCCCTGACGTTTACACCACCCCTCCCAGATATATACCGTCACATTGGCCACTATATTAGGTTCACCTGTACACCTGTTCGTAAAAGAAATATCTATTAAGTCACGTGGCCGCAACTCAATGCATAAAAACATGGAAGCATGGTCAAGAGGTTCAGTTGTTCAGACCAAACATCAAAATGGGGAAGAAATCTAAGTCACTTTGACCGTGGAATGATTGTTGCTGCCGTAGAGGGTAGCTTGAGCATCTCAGAAACTGCTGATCTCCCATTTGCACGCTCATCTCTCGAATTTAAAGAATTTAGATTAGATTAGATTCGATTAGATTCAACTTAATTGTCATTGTGCCGAGTACAGAAACAAAGCCAATGAAATGCAGTTAGCATCTAACCAGAAATGCAAAGAATAGTGTTATTTACAAAATAACTGCGAATAAAAAGTAAGTGCTACAGCACACAAATATAAAAGTGCTGAGACAGTACAACATGGGTGCAATACTGCTTAGCGCTGTGATGAGAGGTTCAGCAGGGTCACAGCCTCAGGGAAGAAGCTCTTCCTGTGCCTGCTGGTGCGGGAGCGGAGGCTCCTGTAGCACCTACCGGATGGGAGGAGAGTAAAAAGTCCATGGTTAGGGTGAGATGCAACCCCGATAATGCTTTTCGCCCTGCCCAGGCAGCGTTTATGGTAGATGTTCTCAATGGTGGGCAATTGGGTGCCGATAATCCACTGGGCAGTTTTCACCGCACGCTGGAGTGCTTTGCGGTCCGATACGGGACAATTGCCATACCACACTGAGATGCAGTTGGTGAGTATGCTCTCAATGGTACAGCGGTAAAAGTCCGTCAGTATCCTGGGACAGAGGTGAGCTTTCTTGATGCTCTGCAGGAAATAAAGGCGTTGTTGCGCCTTTTTGATCAGGATGGAGGAGTTCAGGGACCAGGTGAGATCCTCGGAAATGTGGACACCAAGGAAATTGAAGCTTGATACACGCTCCACTACAGCTCCGTTGATGTAGATGGGGACGTGAGTGTGGCTCCTAGCATGCCCGAAGTCCACAATAATCTCTTTGGTCTTCTGGGAGTTAAGGGCCAGGTTGTTGTCAGCACACCACGCGGCCAGGTGCTGGACCTCGTCCCTGTAGGCCGTCTCATTATCCCCTCTGATCAGGCCAACCACCGTGGTGTCGTCTGCGAACTCGATTATGGATTTAGACCCATGTCCAGGATCGCAGTCATAGGTGAAAAGGGAGTACAGAAGAGGCCTCAGCACACAGCCTTGAGGCACGCCGGTGTTCAGGGTGAGAGTGGAGGAGGAGAGGTTGTCTAACTTAACTGATTGGGGTCCGTTAGTCAGAAAGTCTAAGGTCCAATTGCAGAGGGATGAGCTGATACCAAGCTGGCGAAGTTTGGCAATCAGCTTGAAGGGGATCACAGTATTGAATGCCGAACAGCATTCTGACGTAAGAGTTGGGGCTGTCCAGGTGGGTCAGGGCAGAGTGAAGTGCCGTGGAGATGGCGTCCTTTGTTGACCTGTTGGTGCGATAGGCAAACTGGTGGGGGATCCAGGGTAGTGGGCAGACAGGATTTCAGATGTGATAGAACCAGTCTCTCAAATTACTTCTCTCAAAGAATGGTGCGAACAACGAAAAAAAAACATCCAGTGAGCGGCAGTTCTGTGAGCGAAAGCATCTTGTTAATGAGCGAGATCAAAGCAGAGTGTCCAGACTAGTTCAAGCTCAAAGGCGGCAGTAACTCAACACATGCCCACGCATTACACGGTGGTGCGCAGGAGAGCATCTCCGAGCACAAAACACGCTGAACCTTGAAGTGGATGAGCGACAACAGCAGAAGATCACCAACAGACATTCAGTGGCTGCTTTATTAAGTTCAGGGGGTACATAATAAAGTGGCCACTGTGCGTATGTCCAACAGGAACTTAGGGAGCATTTGCAAATGCAACGCGGTTTAAGGATTAAACAGGAAAAACCTATATTTCATTTAATTATCAGTCAAAAAATATCCACTTCTTCCCTCTACTGCCGAATTCTCCTCCATCTGTCCAATCCGGAGATTCTCTCTCCACCTATGCTGCCTGACCTGGTGAGTATTTCCTGCACGTTCTGTTTCCTTTCACTCGCTGGATTTGGCTTCCTTTGGTGAAAAAAAAGCGCATCCGGAAAGTCCTTTAAAAGTGATAAACGTTGTTCTTATGCAATGATGTTTCCATTAGAAGCTAATACAATCCGTTTATATTTTAGAAATTTTAATTCCTGCGGCGCGAGGCAACAATCACATTTCGGAAAACATTGTTCCCTTGTCTTCGACATCTTCACTTCTGCTCTGGTCTCCCCCCAACCTTCCTCTCTTTCCCTGGAAAGATAAACTTAGCCCCCTTTTAACACCCGCTCCCCCCTCCGCGCTATCCAGCTGCACAGTGGAACGATCAAGGAAGGGCAAGGTTTCGAATCCTAAACACAAGATTCTGCAGATGCTAGAAATCCAGAACAACCCATACATAAAATGCTGAAGAAACTCAGTTGGCCAGGCAGCGTCTATGCTGCCTGACCTGCAGAGTTCCTCCAGCATTTTGTGCGTGTTGCATCATACTAGGCCGTTCATAATAAGGACGCCCTTCATAAGGAGAGGTTTTCCATGTATAAAAATAAACGACAGCTCACCCCGACGGTGTCTGACGGAAGGGAACACATTCCCAGGAGTGTTTCAGTGGCTGAGAAGTTCTGAGATCCTGGCAAGGCCACAGAACTCACACAAAGTTCTATAAGGAGTTATTTACCAGAGAAAAATAATATGAACGTGGGAATGCATTAGTTACAGTACTGTTATTATGTACGTGATACATTGGCTTAAATGACGCGGTTTTTGTTTAATTTGTTTGCCCTCCTATAATAAGGTTGGGGCGTACTTCCTTGTAAACAAGGTCTCTGTGGTTTATTAATAAGTATACATTAAAAAAAAAATTATCCTGGTGATGCATTAACTTGTCACCCCGACCCCCGCCCCACCCGTGTACAGTAATAGTGACCCGCCTATTTCTGTCAGCACCTCTAGTGGCCGCCCACAGAAGTACAAGACCAGTGTGCTCCGTTCATAGCGATGTAGTGTCCCATCGGGTTTATCCAGTGAAATAGGTTGGATAAATTGCGAAAGTGTCACGCACACAAGATGCTGGAGGAACTCAGCAGGTTAGGCAGCATCAATGGAGGGGAATAAACAGTCGATGTTTCAAGCCGTAACCCTTTATCAGGTTTGGAAAATAAGGGTGAGAAGCCAAAATAAGAAGGTAGGGGAGGAGTAGCACAAGCTGTCAGGTGGGGGGGGGGAAGAATGGCAAGGTGGGAAGGGGGAGAGGGAAGGAAGTGAGAAGATTGGAGGTTCTTCCACTCTCTCGTCTCTTTTTCCATTTCCCATTCTGGCTCTCCTCAGACTCCTCTTCTCCTCATTTCCAGTCACCTCCCTCCAATATCCCTCTTCCTCCCCTTTCTGCAGTGGTCCTTTATCCTCTCCTATCAAATTCCATCTTCAGTCCTTTACTACCTCTTCCATCCATCACCTCCCAGCTTCTTACTTCATACCCCTCCCACACCCACCTACCTGCCCACACCTGGTCTCACTATTACCTACCAGCTTCTCACTTCATTAAAGACAAAGACAGCCATAAGTTAACACAAACTTAAATTGACATAAATTATACATAACTTATAGGTGTATAGAAAATAGACATAACACTAACTACCTTTCTTCTTCTAGTTTCTAGATTCCCTCTTCTTCAGCCCTTTACCTCTTCTGCTTCTCAGCTCCCAGTTTCTCACTTCATCCTCCCATCTGGCTTCACCTATCACCCACCAGCTTATACTCTTTACCCTCTCCCCACATTCTCACTCAGACTGCTACCCCCTTCTTTTTCAGTCCTGATGAAGGGTCTTGGCCCAGAAAGACTTGCCGAGTTTCTCCAGCATTATGTGCAGATTGCTTTGGATTGCCAGTATCTGCAGAATCTCTTGTGTGCATTTGGCTCAGCCATTTACTGGTGAGCTGTAACTGCATTAGGATTCTATGATCCTACTGTATATCAATGACAGGAATAACTCCCACACACCCCTCTCCCCTCTCCCACTACCCGCCCCATCAGACAATCCTACCATCTTGACTGGGTTCAGAGCACTTTGTCCAGGGGTGTGAGTGCTCATGTTAAACATTAATTGAAATATAAGTAATATATAATGAGAGGCATTGAGAGAAAAAGGGAAAGAAGGTATAAATGAGCTAAAAGGGGGGGAGAGAGAGAAGGAAAATGAGGAAGGCTGAAGAAAAATAGGATGCAGAGAAAAGTTTATTTAAAAGGGGAGCTAAAAGGAGAGAAAATAAAAGAAACAGGAAAGAAAGGAGATATTAGAAAATAGGCAGAGAACTGGTTCAAGAGAGGAGTGGAAAAGGTATTGATTTTTAGTTGATGTTAATGAATCACAATCAGGTGTATTATCACTGATACATTTCAGGAAATTTGTTGGTTTGCTGCAGATGTACAGTACAAAACAAATATACTACAATTGAATTGACTCTATTTCTTACATCTTTCATATACATGAGTAAAAATCTTTATGTTAAGTCTCCATCTAAATGTGAAACGTGAAATTTATAGTAATTTATAATAAATAGTATGTGCAACAGGACAGTCAGCATGAATTGATCAGTCTGATAGCCTGGTGGAAGAAGCTGTCCTTGAGCCTGCTGGTCCTGCCTTTTATGCTGGGATACCATTTCCCAGATGGTAGCAGCTGGAACGGTTTGTGGTTGGGGTGACTTGGGTCATTAGTTACAATAATAAATATAAAGAAATAATGAGTAGTGTAAAAGGAGAGCAAATAGCGAGGTAGTGTTCATAGGTTCATACACCACTCAGAAACCTGATGGGTTTGGGGAAGAAACTGTTCCTAAACCTTTTGGTGTACATCTTCAGGCTCCTGAATCTCCTCCCTGATGGTAGTAATAGAAAGAGTCCGAGGCGGTGAGGGTCCTTAATAATGAATTTCAGCTTTCTGAACTTTTGAAGAGGCCCTTGATATGTTGTGCTCATGATGGGGCTGACTGAGTTTACAACCCTCAGCAGCTTTTTCTGATCTTATACATTGATGCGATGCAACAGGTCAGAATGTTCTCCATGGTGCAACTGAAGGCATTTGCTAGAGTCTTTGGTGACTTTCCAAATCTCCTCAAATTCCGAATTAAATATTATATTAATCAAGGAGAGGGAATTGTGAATGCCTATGTATGTGTAAGCAATTGTGCAAGTGCAAATGTACGCAAGAATTCAAGTGTGAATGATTGTATGTATGAATCCATGTGTTGATTTTATGTATGATTCTGTGTGTGTGTGTGTGTGTGTGTGTGTGTGTGTGTGTGTGTGTGAGTGTGCACGTGTGTGCACAAACCTGAGTCTACAAATGTCTGTGTGAATGTATATCTTAGCATGTGTTTCCAAATTGGGTGAATAATGTTTGTGTAAATGTGCGTGAGAGCTGGGAATGTGGGGGTCATGGTGAATGGAATGACTCCTGGCCAGGTCGTGTTAATATATTAACTTGTGAAATATTGGGCACATTGGACTTTGGAAACATTGTCGACAATTACTTGGTTCATTCTGCAGTTTCTGGACTTGGTACTTGCACAAATTGTCTTTAACAAATCAGATTAACATAAAGTAAGTCAGAGAAACGGAGTCACTTTGGTGCTTAAGTGAAGAGGGATTGGCCATGCAAAGCCAGACAATACGGGCATTCTGGCGTAAGAGATCCTTTGCAATACGAGCAACAAACTGAGTAGATGTAACACAGAAAATTCTGGAGGAACTCAGCAGGTCAGGCAGCGTCTATGGAGGGGAAAAAACAGCAGCAGTCCCAATGAAGGGACGCAGCCTGAAACATCGACTGTTTATTCCCCTTTATAGATACTACCTGACATGTTGAGTTCCTCCAGCATTTTGCGTGAGTTGCTCTATATTTCCAGCAATGGCAGAAACACTTAGGTTTATAATTTGAGCTGATAACAGTTGCAATACCTCAGTATCTTGACATAGTGATATCAATATTGGAGAAGAATTAGTTCAATATGCAGACTATAATATTATAGCATTTCCCAAAATTCATATTCTCCCATCTAGTTATTGAGTACTCTGTCGCATCATTACTGTATCAGCCTCATATAAAATATAACATTAAAAATTAGGTTAATGCAGTAGCGTCGCCGTTAGCGCGACGCTTTTACAGTTCGGGGCGTCAGAATTCAGAGTTCAAATCCGGCGTTTTCTGTAGGGAAGTTAGTACGTTCTTTCCGTGTGCACGTGAGTTTCCTCCGCATGCTCCGGTTTTGTCCCACAGTTAGTTGGACGTCGTAAATTGATTAGGCTAGCGTTAAATCGGTGCGATGTTGAGCGGCGCGGCTCAGTGGGCCGGAAGGGCTCGTACTATGCTGTATCTCTAAATAAGTAAATAACTAAATATCGACAACATTAAAGCAATGTTTATATGTTTTGGTTTCAGTGTATTGACCGTATACATTTAATAATGTGCCCATGTATTTCAGATTTAGTGATAAATTGAAACTAAATGTTATTTTTTTTCACTACGGAAATGTGGGATCAACATTCAAAACCAATTAATTAAATTAAACGTCTTTTAATTGTCAGGAGAGAGATGCACACGGTAAACCCAACACAAATGGTAGGCAAAACTAA
Source organism: Mobula hypostoma (assembly GCF_963921235.1). Classification (NCBI taxonomy): domain Eukaryota; kingdom Metazoa; phylum Chordata; class Chondrichthyes; order Myliobatiformes; family Myliobatidae; genus Mobula; species Mobula hypostoma. The sequence goes on from NC_086125.1 coordinate 28,905,832, forward strand.
CTTATTTAAAATCTTTCAAATAATTTGGCAAATTGCTTCCAACGAATTGTTTTTCGTTTGATCGGCATCTCTTTTGGCTAAGTGATACTTTTGCTGCCATTGTGTTTCGATTGAACACATCATTAAGGGAAACTTAGACCCGCTCTTACCCAGAAAGTCCTTTGCCTAGCTTACCTGCAAACATATTTTAATAACAGAGCGTAAACGCATCCCACTTTATCTTAAAGCAACATGCCCCACTGGAAGTTAACCCATTTTTCACAACACTCTTGTCCTGCGCATTAAATATAATACACAGGACATGGTTTCAGAAATACTTTCTAAGCAAAATATTACAAATCGCTTGTGAAATGTGTTTCCTTAAAACTGCTTCAGCCGTGAACAGTTGATAAATATTAAGCAGGACCAAACTGTTCAGAAAGTCCCATGTTTGCGCCAGATTGGCTCTGTAAATTTTGATTTCAGTGGTAGGTTTCTTGAGGTGCAACGTAATCTCGCTGAGTGAATTTGCCGCATTACAGCGACATACTTGTCAATTAGAAATGTCAAGGACACTTAGAATGGGCGCGACACTGACATAAAACTGGTTGGCTATCCCTTGTAGATTCGTTCAACCTCGTCCTCACCATGAAATTCAATTAATTTCGACAGCTTTTGTTTTTCCTTTGTGGTTACAAACCGGACTCAGTGTTTATTTTTTTAATGGGATGTGTCAGTTTCATCCCAAGTTTGGATGCGAAATGCAATCGAATGGCAATAAAGTGGAATTAAATTTAAAAACAAACTTTTCGTACATTTTGATATTCCAAGGAACGTACAAGCTCTCTTCGAACATCAGAGTGCTCATCTGTAGTTGTAACAGCGATGTGCATTATTTATTCATTAATAATTTATACGTCAGTTTGTGTGTCCCAGAAGAAGGAGTGTTTGCAGATTAAACTCTCGCATTAATAAAACAACTCGCATCTGCTAAACTGGCGTGTTGCTAACTGCTCCGCTCAAGTCCGCAACAAAAGCCCGATCAGTGCATCAGCGCATGAACCAGGAGCTCCCTTCACCAACGTTCAGCGCTGTCTAAATAACCTTTCCACGGGTTTCAAGCAACATTCATATAAAGTGGTGACTGTGAATCCAAACCTCTGCTACAGCAATGTCCCAGCCCTCTCTGCATGATGCACTGCGAGGCGTCCCTCTTATAATATGAAAACTTCCTTCAACTTAGAAAAACTGCGCATCATTCTCTGAGAACTCATATAACATATTAGAAATTAAATTATAGACCCAAGAAATTCTATAGATGCTGGAAATCCAGAGCAAAACACGCACAGAATGCTGGAGGAACTCAGCAAATCGGACAATATCTACGGAGGGGAATAAACAGCTGACGTTTCGGGCTGAGGCCCTTCAACAGGACTTGAAATAATTTTTTTTTCGTTATATCTGTTCCCCTCTCTCCTCCTCCCCCTCCCTAAATTTCTCCTCTCTCTTTCTCATTCATTCTACTTTTGGTCTCTTTTTGCACTGCACACCTGCACTACACACACACACACACACACACACACACACACCTGCACTACACACTACACACGCACACACACACACTACACACACACACTCCTGCGCTATACACTACACACACACTCCTGCACTACACACTACACACGCACACACACACACTACACACACACACACACCTGCGCTATACACTACACACACACACACACACACTCCTGCACTACACACTACACACGCACACACACACTACACACACACACACACGCACACACACTCCTGCACTACACACTACACACGCACACACACACTACACACACACACACACGCGCGCGCACACACACACACGCACACACACACATACTACACACACACACACACACGCACACACACTACACACACACACATACACACACACACGCACACACACACACACACACACACACGCACACACACACACATACACACACTACACACACACACGCACACACTATACACACACACACACGCGCACACACACACACGCACACACACACACTACACACACACACACACGCAAACACACTACACACACACATACACACACGCGCGCGCGCGCACACACACACACTACACACACACACACACACATACACACTACACACACACACACACACACTACACACACACACACGCACACACACACACATACACACTACACACACACACAAACACACACACACACATACACACATACACACTACACACACGCACACGCACACACACACACACCACACAGACACACACGCGCGCGCGCGCGCACACACACACTACACACACACACACATACACACTACACACACACACACGCACACACACACACATACACACTACACACACACACACAAACACACACGCACACACACACACACACATACACACTATACACACACACACACACACACTACACACACACACACGCGCACACACTCATACATACACATATTATAATTCAGAATATTTTGTGTTGCACTATAATGCTGCCGCAAAGCAATAAATTTCACGACATATGTCAGTGATATTAAAACTAATTCTGATTTTGATTCGTGTTTTTCTCTCTCATTTTTATCCATCCTCTCCCCTCTGTTCTCTCTTTAATGCCCTTTTCGCCACAATTTTTTCTTTCACCACCACCCCCCCCTCCCCCCGCTACCCAGCGCTCTTTCCTTTCTTTTGTTTTCCCCCTCTCATTTTTCTCATTTTCTCTGGAATCAAAAAGAAGCTTCGGTTATCCCTCGACCTAAGGAAGATGCTGTTGACATTCTCTACTACACGTCATTCCAGCCAGCGGCTTCGCACAGACCAGCACGTATTAGTGTGAACCCACTTGGAGTGCTAATGTCGCCACTTGCTCTGTATGCCTGCAAAATATTTAATTCGAATTGTTCCAACTGAATAGACCTGTGCTTGCTGACTTTCCAAATGCCTGATCAAACCTGGCTCTATCAATAGCGGCTTGGCTTTCAGATTACTGCTGAATATGAATGTGTAACACCGTCTCTATCACCAATTATTTATTTTCTATATGGTGTTTAATTACTACAGCGTTTAAAAATAGTAATTTTGCTCAGAATTGATGTTCCATCAGGCCCCTGAACCAGTGTAGATAACTTTACTAACTCCAGCACTGAACTAATTCCATAACCCTTTGGACTCGCTGTGGACTCTACAACACATGCTCTCAATATTATTTATTATTTATTGGTATTATTTTTATATACGCAATTTGGTTCTCTTTTGCACGTTGGTTGGTTGTCTTTGTAGTAGCTCTTATATGCAGTTTTCCATTGATTATATTGTGTTTATTTGTATCGACTGTGAATGCCTGCAAGAAAATGAATTTCAGGGTTGTGTATGGTGACATATATGTACTTTGATAACAAATTTAACTTTGAAATCTCGAAAATGAAAACAGACTCTGACAAGCAATTCAATCCGCAAAGGATGATGCTGTGAAGTTGCAATATTTATTGCAGTAACACTTTACACAATAATGCAACATTGCTTACAGTTAACCGGAGGAAAAATTTTTTTGGTAATTTTCCTTTCTCGAATGGGAGTCTAATTTTGCATCATGTCGTTGTTTTAATGACACGTAAATATATTTGGAGCATTCCAATCACTTTGTTGCTTGAATGACCACGGTGAGCGTGGTGCTGCGGAGACCCTGATTAAGCTGCATCCCGCTTAATTTTAGCAGTCCTTACTGCCCCCTTGTCTGGATATACCTGCCTATATACAAGTGTCCTCGCCCCATGTCACTAAAGCTTTCCGATCTGTGAGGTACTTCCCCGGATTTTGCTCCTTTTCTTGCGGGTTCGTGGCAGGTCTAGCGTGATATTTACTGCTCTGCCAGGCTCTCGGCAACCTCCCCCCTCCCCGACCCTCTCCGCTGGTGTCAGGTAAATCCTCAAAAGCCAACTGCAGCAACTGTGCCCCTTTCTAAGCTGCTCCAAATAAAGTCTGAACAAAACTAGACGGTGGGACGGCACGTAAACTGCAAAGTGTGGCCCTGTGCGTCATAAAAATAAAGTCGGCCAACTTCAAATCGATGGGAAACGCACTCTTAAATTTCTCCATCTGCGGGTCTCCTTACTGTAATGACTGAACATATTTTACAGTAGAGGTTTAACAGAAGGGGGGGGTGGAAAAGCCATTATATTTCCAATCTGAGCTGTGTTTTGCAAGTGAATTCGGAGTGAGCTGAGGCGAGGGATAGGGAACGCCGCTTGAATACTGAGTTCCCCCTTTTGTTCTGACCCTTTTTTTAAAATAAATGCACTTCAGAAAGCTGCCAAAGTAAGCCTTACCAGGGCTGTGCTCGGAATGACAAGTCGGCCACCAGCTCCCCCTTCCTAAGTGCGCTGGCAGGTTAAACTGCCAGTGGGGGTGGCACTGCAGAGGGCGATGCCAGCTCCCACCCAGGCGTCTGGCCATATGTAATCGCTGGAACTGATGCCCCGTTCTGCTCTGAAAAGACAACGGTCTCCAGATTTACTCTCTCGTTTGTCCCTGCTTTCAAACCTTCTCCCTTCCAAAACTCTGCGTCTCTCCCCCCCCCCCCCACACACACACACACACACGTTTCCTTCACCCCTCTGTTGATGGTCATGCCTGCTGTTACCCAGACCCTAAGCCCCGGAACTCGTTCCTTTCGCCTCTTTACCTTCTCTTCTTTCCGACCTTCCTGCTCCCACGTTGCCCAAACCTGTCCTGACATTCCCCCCCCCCCCACCCCATCTTGTGTTTCAGGACACGTTCCTGTCCGATCGGTTGCTTCTCTGCGTTAAAGGTAGTGTTTCATTGTGGAGGCGGGCAGTGTTGTGGTGACGATGGCAGAGGAAGAGAGCGGTTGTACAATGTTTCCATTGTGTGTTGTGTATGGACACACACACTTACCCCACACACTCTTACATGTACACTTATATACTCTCATACACACACTTACACATACCTGCATATACTATATACACTCTTAACCCACACATACTTATTGTATATACTTACACTTACACACACACAGATCAGAACATACGTACTGTACATGCACAAACAAACATGTGTCCGTGTGCGCACACGGGTACACGTGTGGATATAAAACACATGAACACACACCCTTTAGTTCTAGTCTCATCCAACCTGAGGGGAGAAAACACAACTTGAGAGCATTTAGCATAGCCTTGCCAAGAAAACTGTGTGGTGACATAGATACATACAAACGCACAGACACACACCTCCATCAAATCATTTCTGATTCTCCTTTGCTCCAAAGAGAAAGACTTGCTCAGTCTATCCTGATAAGACATGTTCTTTAATCCAGGCAGCATCCTGGTAAATCTCTTCTGTACCCTCTCTAAAGCTTCCACATTTACTGTTGCCCATCGTGAATTCAGTTGCCCAGGAGAGGAGAAGTGGGAAATAGGTAGTACAAACAAGTCAGCCTTATACCAAGTTTTCTCCCACAGGTTTAATAGTTTGCAGCATGCTTTGCTGAGGAATCAGTTGGTTAAACCATGGTGCTATTAAATCACACCAACACTGATGGTTTGAGAACAGATCTCAGGTCTTGCTGCATTCCCTGGGCTCCACCATAGTACTGTACATCCCAGCCCATATCTCAAGATCGAGTTCAAATTAATAGTCATTAATTGTATACATGTACACAGCTAAACAAAACAATGTTCCTCGGGGACCAAGGTGCAAAAATAAATAAAGTATTCTGTAGATATGTAAATATAAAGTGTGTATAGGAAAATTAGTTAAAATACTACTGTTGCTGGCACTGTCATAAATAACGTGCATTGGATGGTAGCATGGAGATCAGAAGTGTCACAGCCTGGGGGAAGAAGCTCCAACCCGAGCTTTCTATCCCCCCTCTCAATCATTGTCCATGTCCTGCTTTTACGGGATGAAGAATATTGCCAGAGCAAATAACCTTGGTCATTTGCTGCACTCAATATTAACCAAATAGCCATGTTGCTAAGATTTACACATGAATGATGACTACCTGGGTCTTCAATGACAACAGATCCCTCATAAAGAGATAAGGGAGTGTTCACAGAAAGCTAAAGTTCCATAGTTTTCTTGGGAAGGCTATGCTAAATGCTCACAAGTTGTGCTTTCTCCCCTCAGGTTGGATGAGACTGGAACTAAAGGGTGAAAGACAAAATATCTACAGGGAATCTGCAGGGAAACTTCTTCATCAGGTGGAGCGAGCTGCCTGAAGAAGTGGTGGGTCCAGGTTCAATTGTAACATTTAAGAGAAGTTTGGATACACTCATGGATGACAAATATATGGAGGTCTATGGTTCAGGTGCTGGTAGATGGGACTTGGTAGAAGACTAGGTCATCACTGACTAGATGGGCTGAATAGCCAGTTTCTATGTTGAAATGACTCTATGACTGTTTCAGTGCTGGAGTACCTCATGATCCTTTGATTCTATGTACATATCTATATGTGTTCACTTCCCTGCTCACCTCACGATATAGGCACCTTAAGACCACATAAGCATACAACATTGGAGCAGAATTAGGCCATTTATCACATAGAGTCTACATTGCCATTCCATCTTGGCTGATTAACTTTCGCTCTCAATCCCATTCTTCTGCCCTCTGCCTGTAACACTTGACGCTCTTACAAATCAAGAAACTATCAACTTCTGCTTTAAATATATCCAATGACCTGGCCTCCACAGCAGTCATTGTCAATAAATTCCACAGATTCACCACCACCTGGTAGAGAAATCAATCCTCATCTCTGTTCTAAAGAGACACAGCCTAATGCATCTCCTGCATGAGTGGTCTGACACTCCACTGCCCTGCAGTGGAATATGAATAGGTATCCTGAAGAACTGGCTTTTACGCTGAGTATTTCACAATCTAAATTCTTTCCAACCAATGGAAGGATTTCTGACCTCTCACTATGGTGTTGTAGTGAACATGGAAGCCAATGGGCACCCAGTGAGCTCCCATGATGTCATGACTTGCTCGGTAGAGATTGGTTACATAACAAGTTTTCACCAAGGAGACTGGAAAGAAGTCTTCAGCTCATTGGGACAACACTGCAGTGAAATATTCAGATTGGCCTAAGTGGGAACGTTTGCCCTGTGTGTCATTTCAAACTGTTGTTTTTTTCATTCTCTCTGGATTTGATAGAGCTGCTGCTTGGCTCAACTTTACAGCCCCTGAATGATCTTATTCGGCCAAGGTTGGACCAACCCGCGGGTCATGGACTGATGGCTGGCTACACTTTGGTTCATACAAATAGAGCTGTTAAATTACCTGGCAGATGCAGGTACTGGCACCACCATAGGCAGGAAATTTGCTCTCAGCTGATTCTATTCCAGTGCTTGCTCCAGGGAAATGCTTCCTACTCCATTTACACCTGTCTGCCGTGCACCATCCATTATGAAACTCAACCAAGCTAGTTCTCAGGCACAATATTATTCTTTTTTATTGTGTCACAGAGTCATCTCCCCTCTTACAGCAAATATCACCTCATATGGTACATATGCCCACATTGATAATAAATTTACTTCGACTTTGAGTACTTGACAATTAGTGAAATAGCACTCCTCACATAATCAACAAAATAGGAAACGTGATATTTCCAAAGGGGTGCAAAAGTGTTTTTTTTTTGCATTACTCTTTTGTTTTCCTTAGTGTATTCCCCTTTCTTCACTGTCTTGCAAAATTTGAGTATAATTTAAGCATGTTTATGTTCTGTGTGTTGTCTGAACCTATGCCCGTGATACTGCCGCAAGCAGGTTTTTTTTTTCATTGCACAGTACCTCACCAGACTTGCACACATAACAAGAAATTCTGCAGATACTGAAAATCCAGAGCCACGCACACAATCTGGAGGAACTCAGCAGGTCAGGCAGCATCTGTAAAGAGGAATGAACAGTCGACATTTTGGACCAAAGCCCTTCATCGGGATTGGAAAGGAAATGGGGAAGAAGCCAGAATAGGAAGGTAGTGGGAGAGGGAGGACCACAAGCTGGGCAGTAATAGGTAAGACCAGGTGAGGGGGAAGATGGGTGGGTGGATGGGGGAGGGGATGAAGCAAGAAGCTGGGAGGTGATAGGTCTTCTTCTTCTTGTTAGGTCGCATCTGGAATTTCCAGTTGGCGGACGATTTCCCTCCACGTCGCTCTGTCCCGACACTTGTCCACAACATCCCTAGTCTTGTCCAGCTTGGTCCAATCCTTGATGTTATCCAGCCACGTTGTTCTTTGCCTTCCTCTTCCCTTCTTTCCCTCCGCCTTTCCATACAGCAAGCCCGACAAGATGTTATCTCTCCGCGTAACGTGTCCACAATAAGCAACTTTTAACTTCATGATCTTCTCCGGCAATATCCGTGGTCTATCAACTTCGGACAAAACTTTCTCATTTGAAACTTTTTCTACCCAGCTGATCTTCAACATTCGTGGATAGCACCACATTTCAAAAGCATTAATTCGTTTCATTTCACCCTTCTTCAGGGTCCGTGTTTCTGATCCATACCTCAGCACTGACCATACGTAACACTCGAGGAAGCGGATTCTACTTTGGATATCTACCTTCCGATTGCATATAGACATTTTAGCTTCATGAACTGGGTCTTAGCCATACCTATTCTCTTCTGAACTCAACTTCACATCCCCCGTCATCTGTCAGACAACTGCCAAGATATTCAAACTTTCGCACCTGTTCAATGTCTTGTCCATTCACTTGTAACGATACCATCATGAATGAGTCTTTAGTATTTTGCTTACCACCATCGATTTTGTTTTCTTAGGGTCGATTTTAAGTCCGTAGTCAAGACTTTTCTCATTCACTCTATTCAGCATAATTTGCATTTCGCATTCGCTGTCAGCTAACAACACGGTGTGGTCCGCTTACCTGATGTTATCCACCATCCGGCCTCCGATTGGAAAACCTGTCTCCTGATGGTCGCATTCCCGAAAAATCCATTCTCCGTAGAGGTTGAACAAATCCGGCGAGCCAACACAGCCTTGCCTTACGCCTCGTTTAATACATGCTCATGGTGATAGCTCATTTTCTACTCTGGCCGCCGCTTTCTGTTTTCAATACACGTTCCTCGTTATCCGCACATTCTCCCATCCCAGATCGTACTTGTTCAGCACCTGTATTACTTTCTCGTGTCTTACTTTATCAAAAGCCTTTTCATAGTCAATAAAACATAAGTAGATGGTTTTTGTGCCTCAATGCATCTCTCCGTGATGCTTCTCATCGCAAATATTCCTTCCCTTGTTCCTGAGCCTTTACGAAAACCAAACTGCGTTTCGTCGCTGATTGTACTTTCATTCTGCCGAACACTATTTTCAACAGTAGCTTGATGCAGTGAGATATTATGCTTATCGTCCTGTGTTCGTTACATTTTATCATCCTTGGCTTTTTTGGTAAGGCGATAAATACCGATTTAAGAAAGTCCTCCGGAAGATTTCCTGTCGTATAACTGTTGTTTAATATCGCTAAAAGGTTCGTTTTTCCCTTCGGACCAAGAAATTTCAGAATTTCAGTGGAAATCTTATCTTCACCGGCCGCCTTTCTGACATTTAGACTCCAAATCGCACTTTCCATCTCCGACATCAATATTTTAGGTGATAGTGGAAAAGGTAAAGGTCTGATACGATAGCAGAGTGAACCATGGGAGAAGGGGAAGGAGGAAGTGCACCTGAGGGGGGTGATGGGTAGGTAAACAGAAGAGAAGGGGTGAGAGAGGAGCCAGATTGGGGAATGGAAAAATAGAGAAGGAGAAGGAAGAAGAAATTATTGGAAGTTAGAGAAATCGATGTCCATGCCATCAGGATGGAGGCTAACCAGATATCACCTTCCTTCAGACTCACATGTAACATAAAGGTGAGGAAGGAGCTGTTTGCTTCATTCCTAAGGTTCACTTTGGAGCTAATGAGCATTCATTCATCTCCACATCGTGCAAGACAGAGGCAGGCGTAAGGGCGTAAATTGTTGGAAACACTGAGCAGGTCAGGCAGCATCTGTGCAGAAAGAACCAGAACCAATGTTTTCATGGTTGCTGCAGGGGATGTCCAGCATTTTAAGTTTTTGCATCAGGATTTTAACATCTGCAGCTTTTGATTTTCAGTCAGTGGAAGAAAATATGTTTTGAATTAAGGCACTTTTACAGTCTTGGAAGTTGATTGGTGATGATCTAAATAGGGTGTCACATTAACACAGTAGTTAGCATTATGCTCTCCAGTGTCAGCATTCCCATTGCTAACTGTAAGGAGTTTGTACGTTCTCCCCATGACTGTGTTGGTTTCTGCATGGTTCCTCCCATATTCCGAAGATGTATGGATTAGGGTTAGCAAGTTGTGGTCATGCAACGTTGATGCCTGAAACATGGTGACACTTGCAGATTGCCCCAGCTCACTCCTCCAATTGTGTTAGTCGCTGATGCAAGCAATGCATTTCACTGTATGGTTTGATGTTTTGAATAGGTTCCCTGGAGCGTAGGAGAATGAAGGTAGATTTGATTGAAGTATACAAAATTATGAAGCATATAGATAGGGTAAATGTAAGCAGGCTTTTTTCCACTGAGCTTTAGTGAGGCGAAAACTAGAGATTATGGGTTAAGGTTGAAAGATGAAATGTTTAAGAGGAACATGAGGGGGAACTTCTTCATTCAGACTGTGGTGAGAGTGTGGAATGAACTGCAAGCAGAAGTGATGAATATGGATTCAATTTCAACATTTAAGAGAAATTTGGATGGGTAGATGGATGGGAGGGGTATGGAGGGATATAGTCCAGGTCCAGGTCAATGGGACTAGGCAGCATAATAGTTTGGCACTGACAAACTATTAGTCACAGCATAATAGTTTGGGCCTACTTTTGTGCTGTAGTATTCTATGACTCTATGTCAATAGTATGAGCAACAACTAACCCTTTCACCTTTCCAATCCTTCAACAGAAACCAGTAACAAAAAGGAATGGAATTTCCAATTGGGCCATCTGATGGTCTGCCATTATTTCAGAGCCTGGACAAAACCCAGGAAAGACACCATAAATATTGTGATTGGGAGAAAGCCAACAGGAAAAATGCAATCACCAGCCAACCCCCATCAAGGTCTGTCAAGAAAGGAGATCAGACACTTGTTCAACTCTCCGAAGTTCACATGCAAAGGGTTTCCAGCAATTACTTTGTAAGTTGGAACACATGCTTTCTGAGTCTCAGTATCTGCAGTTCAGTTGGATTTTTAGTATCTCTGCAGATGTACAATGGGAAATAGTTAAGGAGGAAACAAAATGGGTACAAATCAGTAGGTTTCAGTAAGGAGAAATAACTGGCACTTACTGGAGAGATCAGAATCAGAATTAGGTTTATTGTCACAACATATGACATGAAATTTGTTGTCTTGGACCAGAGGGTACAGCTTCAGAATAAAAGGATGTTCCTTTAGAACAGAAATAATCAGGAGGAGTTTATTTAGCCAGGGGGTGGGGAATCTGTGGGCCATTCGGAAATCAGAAACTTAAAACATTATGATAAGTGCTCACAGGATAGGCCATAAAAAATTAATGCCAGAGGAACAATAAGTAATGAAGGAAAACTACAAATTTTAAATTGGAACAAATGAAAAGGAGCATAAGTGCAAACCAGAAGAAAAGTAAAAGGCGTTTTTTTTTTACGAAGATTAATCATAAAATGTCAGGACTCTTAAACAATAAAATAAGTAGCAGAGATTTTAAGAAACCCCTTGGACTCAAGGAGAAAGTTGAGAAAATAAGTTTCAGCATCTGACTTTTCACATAATGAAGCATTTTTGGAGCCTAGTCACTCATACATCGCAGGAAGTACTATCAGAATAAATATTGTTCGGAGCAACTTGGAGAACTCCTCTGATCTTCTTCAGTATGGTACTGCAGGATGTGTGTTGACAAATCACATGGAATATCACATCTGAAAGGAACATCTCCAACCTGAAGAGAATCGTCTTCACTCAGAGGGAGCTGCCAGGAGGACTGGCGGATGAGAGTCAGTTTCAACATTTAAGAGAAGTTTGGATAACTACTGTATATGGATGGGAGGGATATAGTCATGGTATGGGTTGATGGGGCTAAGCAGAAAAACTGTTCAGTATAGACTAGATGGGCTGAGGAGCATTTTCTGTGCTCTAGTCTCCTAAGTCTCTAAGACTCCAGAACAAGATGGGAATCAGACAGGTATAAGCAGTTGGGATAAAGGAAATCCTCTGTGGAATACAGGTCTTTTTTATGTTTTTATGTATTGCACTGCAATAAATTTCACAACATATATAGAAACATAGAAGCATAGAAAGCCTACAGCACAATACAAGCCCTTTGGCCCACAAAGTTGTGCCAAACATGTCCTTACCTTAAAAATTACCTAGGGTTACCCATAGCCCTCTATTTTTCTGAGCTCCATGTACCTGTCCAGGAGTCTCTTAAAAAACCCTATCGTATCCGCTTCCACCACCAATGCTGGTAGCAGCCCATTCGACACACTCATCACTCTCTGCGTAAAAATCTTACCCCAGACATGTTATCTGTACCTACTTCCAAGCACCTTAAAACTGTGCTCGTCATACTAGCCATTTCAGCCTTGGTAAAAAGCCTCTGACTGTCCACGTGATCAAGGCCTCTCATCCTCCGTTGCTCCAAGGAAAAAAGGCAAAGTTCACTCATTCTTTTTTCATAAGGCATGATTCCCAATCCATGCAACATCCTTGTAAATCTCCTCTGCACCCTTTCTATGGCTTCCACATCCTTCCTGTAGTGAGGCGACCAGAACTGAGCACAGTACTCCAAGTGGGGTCTGATCAGGGTCCTATATATCTACAACATTACCTCTCGGCTCCTAAACTCAATCCCACGATTGATGAAGGCCAATACACAGTACGCCTTCTTAACCACAGAGTCAACCTGCACAGCAGCAGCTTTGAGTGTCCTATGGACTCGGACCCCAAGATCCCTCTGATCCTCAACACTGCTAAGAGTCTTACCATTAATACCATATTCTATCATCATATTTGACCTACCAAAATGAACCACCTCATGCTTATCTGGGTTGAACTCCATCTGCCACTTCTCAGCCCAGTTTTGCATCCTATCAATGTCCCGCTGTAAACTTTGACAGCCCTCCACACTATCCACAACATCTCCAACTTTTTGTCATCAACAAACTTACTAACCCATCCCTCCACTTCCTCATCCAGGTCATTTATAAAAATCATGAAGAGTAGGGGTCCCAGAACAGATCACCGAGGCACACCACTGGTCACCAGCCTCCATGCAGAATATGACCCATCTACAAACACTCTTTGCCTTCTGTGGGCAAGCCAGTTCTCGATCTACAAAGCAATGTCCCCTTGGATCCCATGCCTCCTTACTTTCTCAATAAGCCTTGCATGGGATATCTTGTTAAATGCCTTCCTGAAATCCATATACGCTACATCTACTGCTCTTCCTTCATCAATGTGTTTAGTCACATCCTCAAAAAATTCAATCAGGCTCGTAAGGCACGACCTGCCTTTGACAAAGCCATGCTGACTATTCCTAATCATGTTATGCCTCTCCAAATGTTCATAAATCCTCCCTCTCAGGATCTTCTCCATCAACTTACCGACCACTGAAGTAAGACTCACTGGTCTATAATTTCCTGGGCTATCCCTACTTCCTTTCTTGAATAATGGAAAAACATCCATAACCCTTCATTCCTCCGGAACCTCTCCTGTCTCCATTGAGGGTGCAAAGATCATCGCCAGAGGCTCAGCAATCTCCTACCTCGTGTCCTACAGTAGCCTGGGGTACATCTCGTCCAGTCCCAGTGACTTATCCAACTTGATGCTTTCCAAAACCTCCAGCACATCCTCTTTCTTAATATCTACATGCTCAAGCTTTTCAGTCCACTGTAAGTCATCCCTACAGTCGCCAAGATCCTATTCGGTAGTGAATACTGAAGCAAAGTATTCATTAAGTACCTCTGCTGTCTCCTCCGATTCCATACACACTTTTCCACTGTCACACTTGATTGGTCCTATTCTCTCACGTCTTATCCTCTTGCTCTTCACATACCTGTAGAATGCCTTGGGGTTTTCCTTAATCCTGTCCGCTAAGGCCTTCTCATGGCCCCTTCTGGCTCTCCTAATTTCTTTCTTAAGCTCCTTCCTGCTAGCCTTATAATCTTTTAGATCTCTATCATTACCTAGTTTTTTGAACCTTTCGTAAGCTCTTCTCTTCTTGACTAGATTTACAACAACCTTTGTACATCACGGTCCCTGTAGCTTACTATCTTTTCCATGTCTCATTGGAACATACCTATGCAGAACTCCACGCAAATATCCCCTGAACATTTGCCATATTTCTTCCGTACATTTCCCTGAGAACATCTGTTCCCAATTTATGCTTCCAAGTTCCTGCCTGATAGCTTCATATCTCCCCTTACTCCAATTAAATGCTTACCTAACTTGCCTGTTCCTATTCCTCTCCAATGGTATGGTAAAGGTGATCACTATCTCCAAAATGTTCTCCCACTGAGAGACCTGACACCTAACCAGGTTCATTTCCCAATACCAGATCAAGTACAGCCTCTCCTCTTGCAGGCTTATCTACATATTGTGTCAAGAAAACTTCTTGAACGCACCTATCAAACTCCACCCCATCTAAACTCCTCACTCTAGGGACAGGCCAATCGATATTTGGGAAATTAATATCTCCTACTACGACAACCCTGTTATTATTACACCTTTCCAGAATCTGTCTCCCTAGCTGCTCCTCGATGTCCCTGTTGGGTGGTCTATAAAAAACACCCAGTAGAGTTATTGACCCCTTCCTGTTCATAACTCCACCCATAGAGACTCCTAGACAATCCCTCCATGTCTTCCTCCTTTTCTGCAGCCGTGACATCATCTCTGATCAACAGTGCCACGCCCCACCCCTTTTACCTCCCTCCCTGTCCTTTCTGAAACATCTGAAGCTTGGCACTCGAAGTAACCATTCCTGCTCCTGATCCATCCAAGTATCTGTAATGGCCACAGCATCATAGCTCTAAGTACTGATCCATGCTCTAAGCTCATCCGCTAGTATTTCAGAATACTCCTTGCATTAAAATAGACACATCTCAAACCATCAGTCTGAGTGCATCCCTTCTCTATCACCTGCCTGTCCTCCCTCTCACACTGTCTACAAGCTTTCTCTATTTGTGAGACAACCTCCTCTTCCTCTGTTTCTTCAGTTTGGTTCCCACCCTCCAGCAATTCTAGTTTAAACTCTCCCCCATAGCCTTAGCAAACCTCCCCGCTCGGATATTGGTCCCCCTGGGATTCAAGTGTAAGCTGTCCATTTTGTACAGGTCACTCCAGCCCCAAAAGAGGTCCCAATGATCCAGAAATCTGAATCCCTGTCCCCTGCTCCAATCCCTCAGCCACGCATTTATCCTCCACCTCACTCTATTCCTATACTCACTGTTGCGTGGCACAGGCAGTAATCCCGAGATTACTACCTTCGTGGTCCTGCTTCTCAACTTCCTTCCTAACCCCCTGTAGTCTGCTTTCAGGACCTCCTCCCTTTTCCTGCCTATGTCATTGGTACCACGACCTCTGGCTGTTCTCCTTCCCACTTCAGGATATCGTGGATACAATCAGAAACATCCCTGACCCTAGCACCTGGGAGTCAAACTACCATCCATATCATACCATATCCATATCATATCAGTGATACTTAACCTGATTCTGATTCTTATTCTGAGATTCAGGTTGGGAAGTAGAAAAAGATTAGAAGGGCAACACATGCAAAATGCTGAAGGAACTCAGCAGGCCAGGCAGCATCTACGAATAGAGTACAGTCAAAGTTCCCAGCTGAGACCCTTTGGGAGAACTGGCAAAAAAAGCTGAGGAGTAGATTTAAACATTGGAGGGAGGGGAGAAACAAACACAAGGTGATAGGTGAAAGCTGAAGGGAGGGGTTAAGTAAAGTTAATTGGTGAAAGAGACAGAAGGCCATGGAAGAAAGAAAAGGGGGAGGAGCACCAGAGCAAGGTGATGGGTGGGCAAGGAGAGGAGGTGAGAGAGGAAAAGGGGGATGGGAAAAGGTGAAGGAGGAGGGTGGGGCATTACCGGGTTTGAGGAGTCGATGTTCATGCCATCAGGTTGGAGGTTACCCAAGCGGGAGATAAGGTGTTTTTCCTCCAACCTAAGTGTGGCCTCACCACGACAGTGGAAGAAGCTATGGATGGACATATTGGAATGGGAATGGATAGCCATTGGGAGATCCCACTTGTTGTGGCGGATGGAGCATAGATGCTCTGCGAAGCGGTTCCCAATCTACGTCGGGTCTCACCGATATGCAGGATACCACACTGGGAGCACCGGACACAGTATACGACCCCAACAGACTCACAGGAGAAGTGTCGCCTCACCTGGGAGGACTGTTTAAGGCAGATGTAACATTTGCAAGGATTAGTGCCAGGAGGAGATCAGTGGGGAGGGACAGATGGACAAGGAAGTCCTGTAGGAGGTAATCCCCTCAGAAAGCAGAAAGTGTGGGGGTGGTGGTGGTTAGGAGAAAAATGTACTTGGTGTTGGGATCCCATTTGAGATGGCAGAAGTTTCAGGGAATTTTGTGCTGGACATGGAGGCTGGTGGGGTGTTGGATGAGGACAAGAGGAACCTTATCCCTAGTAGGGTGGCAGGAGGATGGGGTAAGAGCAGATGTGCATGAAATAAAAGAGATGTAATTGAGGGCAGCTTTGATGGCGTGGGAAAGGAAGCCCCTTTCTTTGAAAAAGGAGGACATGTAGCTCAGAAGGGTAGGGCAAGGAAGAGGAGGGCAGTTGTGATAGGGGACTCGATAGTAAGGGGGTCAGATAGGCGATTCTGTGGACGCAGTCCAGAGACTCGGATGGTAGTTTGCCTCCCTGGTGCCAGGGTCCGGGATATTTCTGATCGTGTCCAAGATATCCTGAAGTGGGAGGGTGAAGAGCCAGAGGTCTTGGTACATATAGGTACCAATGACATAGGTAGGAAAAGGGATGAGGTCCTGAAAGAAGAATATAGGGAGCTAGGAAGGGAGTTGAGAAAAAGGACCGCAAAGGTAGTAATCTCGGGATTACTGCCTGTGCCACGCGACAGTGAGAGTAGGAATGCGATGAGGTGGAGGATAAATGCGTGGCTGAGGGATTGGAGCAGGGGGCAGGGATTCAAGTTTTTGGATCATTGGGACCTCTTTTGGCGCAGGTGTGACCTGTACAAAAAGGACGGGTTACACTTAAATCCCAGGGGGACCAATATCCTGGCAGGGAGATTAGCGGGGGCGACTGAGGTGACTTTAAACTAGAATGGTTGGGGGGTGGGAATCAAATTAAAGCGGCTAGGTGTGAGGAGGTTAGATCACAACAGAGGGATGGGAACCAGTGCAGAGAGACAGAGGGGTGTAAAGTGAGTGTAGAAGCAAAAAGTACAAAGGGGAAAAGTAAAAGTGGCAGGCCGACAAATCCAGGGCAAGCATTAAAAAGGGCTAAGAGAGTTGTAAAAGAGCGCCTGAAGGCTTTATGTGTCAATGCAAGGAGCATTCGTAATAAGGTGGATGAATTGAAAGTGCAGATTGTTATTAATGATTATGATATAGTTGGGATCACAGAGACATGGCTCCAGGGTGACCAGGGATGGGAGCTCAACGTTCAGGGATATTCAATATTCAGGAGGGATAGACATGAAGGAAGGGGAGGTGGGGTGGCGTTGCTGGTTAAAAAAGAGATTAACGCAATAGAAAGGAAGGACATAAGCCGGGAAGATGTGGAATCGATATGGGTAGAGCTGCGTAACACTAAGGGGCAGAAGACGCTGGTGGGAGTTGTGTACAGGCCACCTAACAGTAGTAGTGAGGTCGGAGATGGTATTAAACAGGAAATTAGAAATGTGTGCAATAAAGGAACAGCAGTTATAATGGGTGACTTCAATCTACATGTAGACTGGGTGAACCAAATTGGTAAAGGTGCTGAGGAAGAGGATTTCTTGGAATGTATGCGGGATGGTTTTTTGAACCAACATGTCGAGGAACCGACTAGAGAGCAGGCTATTCTGGACTGGGTTTTGAGCAATGAGGAAGGGTTAATTAGCGATCTTGTTGTGAGAGGCCCCTTGGGTAAGAGTGACCATAATATGGTGGAATTCTTCATTAACATGGAGAGTGACGTAGTTAATTCAGAAACAAAGGTTCTGAACTTAAAGAGGGGTAACTTTGAAGGTATGAGACGTGAATTAGCTAAGATAGACTGGCAAATGACACTTCAAGGATTGATGGTGGATATGCAATGGCAGGCATTTAAAGGTTGCATGGATGAACTACAACAATTGTTCATCCCAGTTTGGCAAAAGAATAAATCAAGGAAGGTAGTGCACCCATGGCTGACAAGAGAAATTAGGGATAGTATCAATTCCAAAGAAGTAGCATACAAATTAGCCAGAGAAAGTGGCTCACCTGAGGACTGGGAGAAATTCAGAGTTCAGCAGAGGAGGACAAAGGGCTTAATTAGGAAGGGGAAAAAAGATTATGAGAGAAAACTGGCAGAGAACATAAAAACGGACTGTAAAAGCTTTTATAGATATGTAAAAAGGAAAAGACTGATAAAGACAAATGTAGGTCCCCTGCAAACAGAAACAGGTGAATTGATTATGGGGAGCAAGGACATGGCAGACCAATTGAATAATTACTTTGGTTCTGTCTTCACTAAGGAGGACATAAATAATCTTCCAGAAATAGTAAGGGACAGAGGGTCCAGTGAGATGGAGGAACTGAGCGAAATACATGTTAGTGGGGAAGTGGTGTTAGGTAAATTGAAGGGATTGAAGGCAGATAAATCCCCAGGGCCAGATGGTCTGCATCCCAGAGTGCTTAAGGAAGTAGCCCAAGAAATAGTGGATGCATTAGTGATAATTTTTCAAAACTCGTTAGATTCTGGACTAGTTCCTGAGGATTGGAGGGTGGCTAATGTAACCCCACTTTTTAAAAAAGGTGGGAGAGAGAAACCGGGGAATTATAGGCCGGTTAGCCTAACGTCGGTGGTGGGGAAACTGCTGGAGTCAGTTATCAAGGATGTGATAACAGCACATTTGGAAAGCGGTGAAATGATCGGACAAAGTCAGCATGGATTTGTGAAAGGAAAATCATGTCTGACGAATCTCATAGAATTTTTTGAGGATGTAACTAGTAGAGTGGATAGGGGAGAACCAGTGGATGTGGTATATTTGGATTTTCAAAAGGCTTTTGACAAGGTCCCACACAGGAGATTAGTGTGCAAACTTAAAGCACACGGTATTGGGGGTAAGGTATTGGTGTGGGTGGAGAATTGGTTAGCAGACAGGAAGCAAAGAGTGGGAATAAACGGGACCTTTTCAGAATGGCAGGCGGTGACTAGTGGGGTACCGCAAGGCTCAGTGCTGGGACCCCAGTTGTTTACAATATATATTAATGACTTGGATGAGGGAATTAAATGCAGCATCTCCAAGTTTGCGGATGACACAAAGCTGGGTGGCAGTGTTAGCAGTGAGGAGGATGCTAAGAGGATGCAGGGTGACTTGGATAGGTTGGGTGAGTGGGCAAACTCATGGCAGATGCAATTTAATGTGGATAAATGTGAAGTTATCCACTTTGGTGGCAAAAATAGGAAAACAGATTATTATCTGAATGGTGGCCGATTAGGAAAAGGGGAGGTGCAACGAGACCTGGGTGTCATTATACACCAGTCATTGAAAGTGGGCATGCAGGTACAGCAGGCGGTGAAAAAGGCGAACGGTATGCTGGCATTTATAGCGAGAGGATTCGAGTACAGGAGCAGGGAGGTACTACTGCAGTTGTACAAGGCCTTGGTGAGACCACACCTGGAGTATTGTGTGCAGTTTTGGTCCCCTAATCTGAGGAAAGACATCTTTGCCATAGAGGGAGTACAAAGAAGGTTCACCAGATTGATTCCTGGGATGGCAGGACTTTCATATGAAGAAAGACTGGATGAACTGGGCTTGTACTCGTTGGAATTTAGAAGATTGAGGGGGGATCTGATTGAAACGTATAAGATCCTAAAGGGATTGGACAGGCTAGATGCGGGAAGATTGTTCCCGATGTTGGGGAGGTCTAGAACAAGGGGTCACAGTTTGAGGATAGAGGGGAAGCCTTTTAGGACCGAGGTTAGGAAAAACTTCTTCACACAGAGAGTGGTGAATCTGTGGAATTCTCTGCCACAGCAAACTGTTGAGGCCAGTTCATTAGCTATGTTTAAAAGGAAGTTAGATATGGCCCTTGTGGCTACAGGGGTCAGGGGGTATGGAGGGAAGGCTGGGTTCTGAGTTGGATGATCAGCCATGATCATAATAAATGGCGGTGCAGGCTCGAAGGGCCGAATGGCCTACTCCTGCACCTATTTTCTATGTTTCTATGTTTCTATCTCCTTCATTCTAGAATGAAAAGCCTTATCCTGAGAGCAGATGTGGCGGAGATGGAGGAATTGAGAGAAGAGAATGGCATTTTCACAAGTAACAGGGTGGGAAGGGGTATGGTCCAGGGAGCTGTGAAAGTCAGTGGGTTTATAATAGACATCCATGGATAAGCTGTCTCAGGAATAGAGACAGGGAGATTGAGAAGGGGGAAGGAGGTGTCGGAAATGGACCAGGTAAATTTGAAGGCAAGGTGGAAGTTGGAGGCAAAGTGGATGAAGTTGACGAGTTCAGCATGGGTACAGGAAGCTGTACCAATGCAGTCATCGATGTAGTGTAGGAAAAGTACCGGTCACCAGGTGGGTGCTTTGTGTGTGTTACCTGGGATTTCCAGCATCTACAGATTTTCTCTCTGTTTGTGAAAGATTAGAAAGGAAGAGGTTTATTTAACTCTATACAGGTGGGGCTGTGGAAGTCCCTGTCTGAATGGATGGGACAATAAAAACCTTCACCACAATTAAAACAAGAGCTGAAGACCCATATTCTACAGACTGAGCTGAGATTAATCACATCCACTGAAGATCAGCATGTAAATGGCTTCCTCGTGTGGTGTGGCGTTCTATGCCATCAGAAAGCAGGTGGATGTTTTAGACCAGAACATTTCCCAGTAGTGAGGTGTTCCGATGATAATCATTCACTGAAAGGGTAAGCTAGCTGCAGGAAGAGCTCTGGATACACTCCTGGGAATAGCTAATGGGCTCTAATTAGGTACCCTCTGTACCAAATAAAGTGACCACTGAGTGTATGTTCTTGGGTCTTCTGCTGCTGTAGTCCATCCACTCCAAGGTTTGATGTGTTGTGCATTCAGACATGTCCAACCACACACCATTGTTGGATCGTGTGGTTATTTGAATTTCTGTTGCTTTCCTGTCAGCTTGAACCAGTCTGGCCATTCTCAGACCACTCTCATCAGCAAGGCATTTTCACCCACAGTACTGCAGCTCACTGGATGTTTATTGTTTTTCGTACCTTATTCTGATGTTTGGTCTGAACAACAACTGAGCCTCTTGTCCATGTCTGCATGCTTTATGCATTGAGTTGCTGCCACGTTAGATATTTGCACTAACAAGCAGATGTACAGGTGTACCTAATAAAGTGGCCACTGAGTGTAAATTGCCCGATTAAACAAACTTTCTCAGCTGCCAGGCATCAGGCTTTTCACACTCAATGGAAGCACTTTAGCTTCACCACTGAGCAAGGCCTAAGTCAAGTGAGAAGGAACAGAACAAGCACTGAGAGCCTGGTGACCTTGAAGGAGAAGCTCAGGGAATAGGTGTGTTGCTGCAAAGGTATTGTGTAGCGTGGGAGATACAGTGTGCGGGAGATTCACATGGTTATGGGAGTGCTAGAGGAGCAGAGAATTTAGGAAAAAGATGCAGAGTTATAGGACATAACAAAAATAGTTTGGAGGGAGAGCAGCTGCAAGCAATTTACAGCCATGAAGAACTAAACTATTTGGCTTTGCATCTGGTGACATGGAACTCAAGCACAAAAGGGTCACTTGGAAACTGCTGTGGAAGTCTTGCTTGGAGTTTTCTGCAGCCTGTTGTGAAAAGGATCCAGAAATAATGAGGAAAGTCTGACTACCTCAGATGGTAGAGTATGAGACTCCTAATCACAGGGTTGTGTGTTTGTGCCCCACGCTGGGTGCTAGTTCTTTCACTGCGGCCATGCTATGTTGGCACCAGATGTAAAGCAACACCTGCCGACACCCCAACACATCCGTGTTGACACAAACTATGCTTTTCAGAATCAGAATCAGAATCCTTTATTACTGCCAAGTATGTGGACACATACAGGGAATTTGACGCCGGTTTCCCTGAGCTCTCGCTGTACAGAATAAAAAAAAACAAACAAAACAATCGTGCAAATAATGGTGAACTATATACAATGAGGTATACCAGTGTATGTACAGGTGGACGGTTTATAATAGACTAATATTCAAGTGTTCATAAGACTGATGGCGTACGGAAAGAAACTGTTCTTGTACCTATTTGTCCTGGCATACAGTGATCTAAAGCGCCTACCAGAAGGAAGGAGTTGGAACAGGTGATGTCCAGGGTGTGATGGGTCTACAATGATGCTGCTTGCTCGCTTCCTGACTCTAGATGCATATAAATCCTGGATCAAGGGCAGCTTCACACCAATAATCCTTTCCGCAGCCCTGACGGTTCTTTGTCTTCTTGTCTTGCTTGGTAGCTGATCCAAACCAGACAGTGATGGACGAACAGAGAACAGACTGGATTATTCCAGAATAGAATTGAATCAGTAGCTCCTGAGGCAGGTTGTACTTCCTGAGCTGACGTAGGAAATGCAACCGCTGCTGAGACTTTTTGATAAGAGTGTCTGTGTTGGGTGTCCACTTCAGGTCCCAGGAGATTGTGACACCCAGAAACCTGAAGGTCTCCACAGCAGACACAAAACTGTTGAGTATAGTGAGTGGGGGGAGTATTGGGGGGCTCTCCTGAAGTCCACTGTCATCTCCACAGTCTTCAGCGTATTTAGCTCCAGATTGTTCTGACCACACCAGAGGGCCAGCCGTTCCACCACCCGTCTCTATGCAGACTCCTCACCATCTCAGATAAGGCCAATGACAGTTGTGTTGTCTGCAAACTTCAGGAGTTCAACCGATGGATCCTGTGAGGTGCAGTCATTAGTGGAGAAGAGCAGTGGGGAGAGCACACATCCCTGGGGGGGCACCGGTACTGATTGGCTGGGTGCTAGAAATTATGCTCCCCAGCCTCACTGGCTGCACCCTGTCAGTCAGGAAGCTTGTGATCCACTGACAGATGGCAGGAGAGACAGTGAGCTGGGTGAGTTTGGAGTGGAGGATTTCTGGGACAATGGTGTTGAACGCTGAGCTGAAGTCAACAAACAGGACCCTCGCAGAAGTTTCTGGGTTGTCAAGGTGTTGTAGTATGTAATGCAGTCCCATAGGAGCAAAATTCGGCCTATTAAGTCTGCTCCGCCCTTTAATCATGGCTGATTTATTATCCCTCTCAATCCCATTTTCCTGCTTTCTCTCCTAACTAATCAAGAACCAACCAACCTCCATTTTTGTATATGTAGCAAAGCTGACCTTAATCTTTCATTAGTTGCTAGCTGTGTTCAGAAGGGGCACTGTTGTCAATGAGCTTCGGATTTTTGAGACAAATGACTGATAAATCTAATCTAATCTTTAAAAAAAGTGGCAGCAAAGAATTGCTTAGACCTCTGCAGGGATGGAGGGTTCTAAAGAAGTGATTGAGTTTTAAATAGGATCAGAGTAAAAGTCAAAGTTGAGTTTATTGTCATCTGCACAAGTACACATACGCACAGGTGCAATGAAAAGCTTATAGGCAGCAGCATCAGATAAACAGCATTCACAAGAAAAACATAAATTAACCATAAAGTACTGTATCTATGCAACTTTAAAGAAAAGGTCGCAGATAATACAGGTCCATTATAACACCAAGTGGTCAAAATGGCTATTACTGCAGTGATTTACAGTGCCAGTGTTCGGAAGATCAATGTTTAATTTCTGCCACTGTCTATAAGAAGTTTTTACATTGTCCATGTGACTGCGTGGGTTTCCTCTGGGTGCCCCAGTTCCGTCCCACATGCCAAAGACGTACATGTTAGGAGGTTAATTGGTCACGGGTGTAAGCGGGCAGTATGGACTCCCTGGGATGGAAGGGGCTGCTACTGTGCTGTAACTCTAGATAAAAAATAAACAGATTAATCTTTCTGAAGAAGGGGATCAGCCCCAAACGTTGACTGTTTATTCCTCTCCATAGATGCTGCTGACCTGCTGAGATCCCCCGGCATTTTATGTGTGTTGCTCCGGATTTCCAGCATCTACATACTTCCTTGTGTTTAGATCTGATAGAGCAGTCCGCCACATGGGTAACTCATGTAAAAAGTAGATGTGCCCACTGGTCAAACAAAAGTGGAAAAATCAAACAAAATGTAAGGATGACCAACATGGTCTCTGCATAAGGGAAATTCCTTACCTACCCAGCAGCTGTCTTTTTCAAAAACTCCCTTCTGGAACAAGCTACAGAGCTATTAAAACAAAATCATCACAACATCTTAGAAGTTTTTTTCCCCAGGCAGTTAATCTGATCAACCATTCTAGTTAGCAACCCCTCCACCCTCACTCTATCTACTACCCCTATCACTGCACTGCCCTGTAAATACGTTAAGCCACTTTTTATAATGCTGTTTACATTGTAAATACATGCTGCTGTAAGCACACGGTAACGTAGCAGATAACTTAATGCTTTATAGAGCCAGCGATCCTGGTTCAATTCCACCACTGTCTATAAGGAGTTTGTATGTTCCCCCTGTGACCATGTGGGTTTCCTCA
This sequence comes from Mobula hypostoma, assembly GCF_963921235.1. Taxonomy (NCBI): domain Eukaryota; kingdom Metazoa; phylum Chordata; class Chondrichthyes; order Myliobatiformes; family Myliobatidae; genus Mobula; species Mobula hypostoma. The sequence continues at coordinate 28,930,698 of NC_086125.1, forward strand.
AAATGCTACAGGTTTCTTCTCACATTCCAAAGATGTACAGATTAGTAGGTTAATTGGTAGCATACAGTAGGTATAATGGGGCAGCATAGGCTTGTTGGGATGAAAGGGATGTTGAGACGTATCTCTAAAATTTTATTGCATCTCTATATTTCTAACTTTATTTTATATAATTCTTCAGTTTTTATAACGGTTGAATGTTGTTCTTTCTGTTGCATGCCGTGCCAACACACTACAGCGAATTCCTAATACATAAATGGTGGATAAAGTTCATTCTTAATTAATTGCGTTCAGCAGGTCCCACTCTTACCTCAGCCGAGGGTTTGAGACCCGCTCTAGTAACCGGAGAACAAGCCAGTCCGGAGTACGGATGCAGAGCAGAGGGAGAATGGATCTGTCAGAGGCACCAGCTTCCAGCCGAGGTGCTAAACTGAGGCCGAGCCTGCTACCCTCAGGTGGATATAAAAGACCCCACAGCTAGTCTGAAGTGGAGATGGAGGATGCCCATTCTAGCACTTAACTCTGCAAGCATTTTTTCACATGGTGGGGCATTGGGAGGTGTTCAAAGGAGTGTTAGTGTCCTTGTGCTCACTCTACACTAACATGTAGGTTCAGCAAGCAATTAACAGGGCAAATGATCTATCTGTTGGGTCATTGCTGGAGGCTTTGAGTGCAAGAGTAGAGATATCTTACTGCAGTTATACAAGGTCTCAGTGGGAACATGCCTGGAGTATTGTGTTTAATTTTGATTCCCACATCTAAATAAAGATATGCTTATTAATGAAGCAGAGCAGCAAAATTAGCTCCTGGGATGATCTGACGCATTAGTCAGGAACTTAGAAAAATGGAAGGGTATCTAATTTCTCTGCATCTGCATTCAGTTATTGTTTTACCCTCTTCCACCTCAATGCGCCATGCAACTATTTGATAAGTATGAACAGTATTTCAAGTTCAGATTTAATGACCTTCCACCATATACAGGTAAATAAAACAACATTCCTCTGGACCAACGTGCACAACATAGTACATGTACGGTAACTCACACACAACACAGAAAATAATATTACCACAAAATAAATGGTAATATTTATCATTTATATTAGCATAAAATATATTCCAGAAGATTGACATTTAGTGTAAAGTTAAAATGTAAACAGCATAACAGCATAATACTACTGGCATTTCACACGTGATGAGATCTGGGTGATAGTAGAGAGTGCAATAGTCCCATGGACTTGGGGAAGAAGCTGTTTCCCATCTTAACAGTCCTTGTCCTGATGCTACGGAACCTCCTGCCTGATGATAGGGGGTCAAAGAGATTGTGGAACGGACGGGAGATATCCTGGACAATGCTTGTTAAGGAACTCACAAGCTTTTCACTGTATCTTGACATATGTGACAGTTATAAACTGATTCCATTTCCAATTCTAATAAACAAGACCAGGTAAGATGGACAAATTTCCTCCCCAACAGAGTCTCAGTAAACCAGATGTATTCGTCATTAATCCAATTGGTTCATTACTGGCAGCAGTCCCTGTTTACCCCAGACATGAGGATGCTCTCTATGATGGCAGTGTAGAATTGCACTAGTTTTTTGATAGTTTTATACTTTATTCTGCATTGTAATTGCCTTGCCTTATTCCAGTGAAATGCACTGTGCTACAAATTGATCTGTATGAACAAACTTTTCATTGTATCTTGTTACATGTGATAACAATAAACTAATTCCAACCTCAATCAGTGATGCAAAATTCTTAAGGTAGATGCAGATAAGATATTTTTCCTGGGTAAGGAATCTAAGAACTGTGAGGAATGGCTTCAGAATGAAGGATCAGCCAAATGGGTCTGAAGTCAAGAACAATTTATCCATGCAGTGGTACCTTTGTAAATCTTTGTCCTATACAGTGGGTACCTTTGTAAACGCTTGCCCCGCAAGTCTGGAAGTTCACAGATGTACCGTGGAGAGCATTCACACTGTTTGCATCACCACCAGGATCGGGAAAAGATGGTTCTAAACTAAGCCAGCCCCATCACGGGCACTAGCCTCCCATCGAATACATCTTCAAAAGGCAATGCTTCATGAAACTGGCATCTGCCATAAAGGAACCCCACCATCTAAGACATGTCTCTTTTCTCATTCATATCAGGGAAGAGGTACAGGGGCCTGAAGAACACACTGAATGTTTTAGGAACAGCTTCTTCCCTTCTACCATCAAATTTCTGAATGGTCCATGACCATTGAGCACTACCTCACTAATGTGATCTCCTTCTGCACCACCTACTTGTTTTAATTTCTTATTGTAATTTATAATAATATTTTTAAGGTATTGCACAGTACTGCTGTCACAAAGCAACAAATTTCACGGTATATATCAATGATAGCAAACCTGATTCTGATTCTAATCCATTAAAAATAGTAAAGGTTTGCCTAAACATTGAATCACATGGTACCTGCTTTTTAGACATGATTGTGCAGTCTTCAGATTGTGTAGATCAACCCAACAATATTGCTAGTCACAAGACTGGAGAGTGCACTTCTGCCCCAGATCAAGCATGGGTAAGCCAGCCCACATATTGAGCATGCAACTGATAACATCCCTGCACATGTGATGCATATTTTCACCCATTGCATTATACGTTACAAATGACATCTCCAAATGACTGTAAGAGATAGGACCAGATTTAGGCTATTTGCCCATCGAATCTGTTCTGCCATTCAATTTATTTTCCCTCTAAACTCCATTCTCCTGTCTTTTCCTGTAAATTTTGACACCATTACTAGTAAAGAGCCTAACAAACTCTACTTTAAGTATACCCAGTGACTTGGCCTCTGCAGCCGTCTGTGGCAATGAATTCCACAGATTCACCACCTGCTGGCTGAAGAAATTCCTCCTCACCTCTGTTCTGAAGTGATGTCCTTCGTAGGGTGTCCCTCCCACTATTGGAAACATCCACTCTAGCTCAGCCAGGGGATTCCAACTTGATTTGAGATTCTAGGCCTTTCAATAATCTGTACATTTCAATGAGATCCTCCCTTGGTCTTCTAAACTCTACAGGCCCAGAGACTTCAAATGCTCCTCATAAATTAATACTTTAATTCCTGGGAACATTCTCCTGAACCTACTCTGGTCCCGCTCCAGTGTCAGCACATCTTAGTTACAGAGCCCAAATCTACATACAATACTCCAAATGTGGTCTGACTAATGTCTTATAAAGCCTAGGCATTACATTCTTGCATTTATAATCTAGTCCTGTGGAAATGAATGCTAACATGGCATTTCCCTTCCTCACCATCAACTCAACTTGCCAATTAACCTTGAGAGAATCCTTCCCAAGTTTTTTGTAACTTTAATTTCTGAATTCGTTCCCTCATTTAGAAAATAGGCTATGCCTTTATTTCTTCTACCAAAGTGCAGGCGTCATTTCCTGTCCACATCTTCTTGCAGTGACCATTGGAAATCCTGCTCAACCACATTCCCTTCCTGGCCTATACTTCAACTGCCCAGATCTTTGATGTCTCTCTGAGTGAATGTGGGAAGTGCCTCCCTCTTCCCTGAGTCTCAGTTTCCACAATGGAAGTCAACACATGTGTTAGACCATAAGACCATAAGATATAGGAGCAGAAGTAGGCTATTCGGTCCATCAAGTCTGCTCTGCCATTTAATCATGGGCTGAGCCAATTCTTCCAGTCATCCCCACTCCCCTGCTTTCATCCCATACCCTTGATGCCCTGGCTAATCAAGAACCTATCTATCTCTGCCTTAAATGCCCCCACTGACTTGACCTCCACAGCCGCTCATGGCAACAAGTTCCACAGATTTACCACCCTCTGACTAAAATAATTTCTCCACATCTCTGTTCTAAGTTAAAGTCCTTCAATACTGAAGTCGTACCTTCTTGTCCTGGACTCCCCTACCATGGGAAATAACTTTGCTATATCTAATCTGTTCAGGCCTTTTAACATTCAGAATGTTTCTGTAAGATTCCCCCCCCACCCCCATTCTCCTGAACTCCAGGGAATACAGACCAAGAGCTGCCAGACATTCCTCATATGGTAACCCTTTGATTCCTGGAATCATTCTCGTGAATCGTCTCTGAACCCTCTCCAATGTCAGTATATCCTTTCTAAAATAAAGAGCCCAAAACTGCACGCAAGTGTGGTCTCACGAGTGCCTTATAGAGCCTCAAAACATCCCTGCTCTTATATTCTATATCACTAGAAATGAATGCCAACATTGCCTTCTTCACCACTGACTCAACCTGAAGGTTAACCTTTAGGGTATCCTGCACAAGGACTCCTAAGTTGCTTTGCATCTCTGCATTTTGAATTTTCTCCCCATCCAAATAATAGTCTGCCCATTTATTTCTTCCACCAAAGTGCATGACCATACACTTTCCAACATTGTATTTCATTTTGCAAACATGAAGAGATCGGCAGATGCTGGAAATTCAAGCAACACACACAAAAAAGTTGCTGGTGAATGCAGCAGGCCAGGCAGCATCTATAGGAAGAGGAACAGTTGATGTTTTGGGCCGAGACCCTTCGTCAGGACTAACTGAAAGAAGAGCTAGTAAGAGATTTGAAAGTGGGAGGGGGAGGGGGAGATCCGAAATGATAGGAGAAGACAGGTGGGGGAGGGATGGAGCCAAGAGCTGGACAGGTGATTGGCAAAAGGGATTCAAGACTGGAGAAGGGAGAGTATCATGGGACGGGAGGCCTAGGGAGAAAGAAAGGGGGAGGGAGGGAGAAAAACCCAGAGGATGGGCAAGGAGTTATAGTGAGAGGGACAGAGGCAGAAAAAAGAGAGGGGAAAAAGGGGGGGAAGAGAAAAAATAATAAATAAATAAATAACGGATGGGGTATGAAGGGGAGGAGGGGCATTAACTGAAGTTAGAGAAGTCAATGTTCATGTCATCAGGTTGGAGGCTACCCAGACGGAATGTAAAGTGTTGTTCCTCCAACCTGAGTCTGGCTTCATCTTGACAGTAGAGGAGGCCGTGGATAGACATATCAGAATGGGAATGGGACATAGAATTAAAATGTGTGGCCACTGGGAGATCCTGCTTTCTCTGGCGGACAGAGCGTAGGTGTTCAGCGAAATGGTCTCACAGCCTGCGTCGGGCCTCGCCAATATATAGAAGGCCACATCGGGAGCACCGGATGCAGTATATCACCCCAGCCAACTCACAGGTGAAGTGTCGCCTCACCTGGAAGGACTGTCTGGGGCTCTAGGGGTTCCCCTTGTCCTCACCTACCACCCTACCAGCCTCCGGATCCAACATATAATTCTCCGTAACTTCCACCACCTCCAACGGGATCCCACAACTAAGCACATCTTTCCCTCCCCCCCCCCCGTCTCTCTGCTTTCGCAGGGATCGCTCCCTACGCAACTCCCTTGTCCATTCGTCCCCGCCATCCCCTCCCACCGATCTCCCTCCTGGCACTTATCCTTGTAAGCGGAACAAGTGCTACACATGCCCTTACACTTCCTCCCTTACCACCATTCAGGGCCCCAAACAGTCCTTCCAGGTGAGGCGACACTTCACCTGTGAGTCGACTGGGGTGATATACTGCGTCCGGTGCTCCCGATGTGGCCTTCTATATATTGGCGAGACCCGACGTAGACTGGGAGACCGCTTTGCTGAACACCTACACTCTGTCCGCCAGAGAAAGCAGGATCTCCCAGTGGCCACACGTTTTAATTCCACGTCCCATTCCCATTCTGATATGTCTATCCACAGCCTCCTCTACTGTAAAGATGAAGCCACACTCAGGTTGGAGGAACAACAGCTTATATTCCGTCTGGGTAGCCTCCAACCTGAAGGCATGAACATCGACTTCTCAAACTTCCGATAATGCCCCACCTCCCCTTTGTACCCCAACCCTTATTTATTTATTTGTCTGTTTGTTTGTTTATTTATTTATTATTCTCTTTCCCCCTTTTTTTCTCTCTTTTTTCTCCCTCTGTCCCTCTCACTACAACTCCTTGTCCATCCTCTGGGTTTCCCCCCTTCCCCTTTCTTTCTCCCTAGGCCTCCTGTTCCATGATCCTCTCATATCCCTTTTGCCAAACAACTTTCCAGCTCTTGGCTCCATCCCTCCCCCTCCTGTCTTCTCCTATCATATTGGATCTCCCCCTCCCCCTCCCACTTTCAAACCTCTTACTATCTCTTCTTTCAGTTAGTCCTGACGAAGGGTCTCGGCCCAAAACTTCGACTGTACCTCTTCCTATAGATGCTGCCTGGCCTGCTGCGTTCACCAGCAATTTTTGTGTGTGTTGCTTGTATTTCATTTGCCACTTCTTTGCTCATTCCCCTAAACTATCTAAGTCTCTCTGCAGCCTCTCTATTTCTTCAACACTATCCGCTCCCCCACCTATTTTTGTATCATCGGCAAATTTAGCCACAAATCCATTAATCCATAGTCATAGTCATAGTCATACTTTATTGATCCCGAGGGAAATTGGTTTTCATTACAGTTGCACTATAAATAATTAAATAGTAATCTGTAAATTATGCCAGGAAATAAGTCCAGGATCAGCCTATTGGCTCAGGGTGTCTGAACCTCCAAGGGAGGAGTTGTAATGTTTAATGGCCACAGGCAGGAATGACTTCCTATGACGCCCTGTGTTGCATCTTGGTGGAATGAGTCTCTGGCTGAATGTACTCCTGTGCCCAACCAGTCCATTATGTAGTGGATGGGAGACATTGTCCGAGATGGCATGCAACTTGGACAGCATCCTCTTCTCACCACCGTCAGAGAGTCCAGTTCCATCCCCACAACATCACTGGCCTTACAAATGAGTTTGTTGATTCTGCTGGTGTCTGCTACCCTCAGCCTGCTGCCCCAGCACACAACATCAAACATGATAGCACTGGCCACCACAGACTCGTAGAACATCCTCAGCATCATCCGGCAGATGTTAAAGGACCTCAGTCTCCTCAGGAAATAGAGACGGCTCTGACCCTCAGTGTTCTTTGACCAGTCCAGTTTATTGTCAATTCGTATCCCCAGGTATTTGTAATCCTCCACCATGTCCACACTGACCCCCCTGGATGGAAACAGGGGTCACCGGTACCTTAGCTCTCCTCAGGTCTACCACCAGCTCCTTAGTCTTTTTCACATTAAGCTGCAGATAATTCTGCTCACACCATGTGACAGAGTAGTCCAAATCATTGAAATACATTGTAAAAAGCAGCGGTCCCTGTGGAACTCCACTGGTAACTGACAGCCAGCCAGAATAGGATCCTTTTGTTCCCACTCTCTGTTTTCTGCCGATCAGCCAATGCTCCACCCACGCTAGTGTTGTTGTATGGCTCTCTGGGGGAAGGGGGGAGGTGTTAAATTAAGAGGAGATGGGTGCTCCTCTTTGATTAGTAAACAGCAAAGTATCAGGGACCGTATCAAGGGCCCACAATTCCTGGGCATTACCTACCCTAATATGCTGGATTTTAGCCATTTATGCAGCCGCATTTTGGATGAACAGAGTGGGTGGATCCATCACAACATTGAGTTTACAGCCAGGGAACTTTCCCTTAACACAAGGAGGTGCAATTTTAAGATGATTGGAGGAAAATATAGGGAGAATGCCAGAGGTAGGTTCTTTACACAGAGAGTGGTAGTTGCATGGAATACCCTGCCAGGGGTGGTGATAAAGGCAGGTATATCAGGGACATTTAAGAAACTCTTGGATAGGCACATGGATGAAAGAAAAGTGGAGGGCTATGTGGAAGGGAGGAGTTAGATTGACCTTAGAGTAGGTTAAAACAACAAACTGTGCTGTAATGTTCTATGTTCCATGTTCTACGTTCCAGGCAATATTGTCAAAGTTGGAAGTCATTGGTTATTTCAAAAAGATTCTCGATCCTGGAAGGGCTTCAAAGGAGAAGCACAGAATTCAATGAGAAGGCTCCTGTACAGAGAAGTGTCAATGCAGTCCTGTTGATTAATAGACTGATTCTCTTCTGGCACATTCTGTGATCAACTTTTGCATGCTAGGCTGCTCAGCTCAACCCATGTTCTCTGGACTAAACATGCAGCCAAAAAAGAAGAGGCAACAGGTCAATCAATGATGTTCAGACATGAGATCAAACAGAGGTATGCCCCGGGGACGTTTTGAAAGAAATTGCAAACTATTTTATTATTTACACAGTTCATGACAGGAATAAATAAATAAATAAATTAGATGCAAAATTTCAGTTTGTCATTAATACAAAGTCAGGTGTTGCTGTCTTTCTTTATTTGGCTAAAAATATACACAAGTGTCAGTGATTTCATCCTCATGTTGTAAAAGACTTATTGCAATGGCAATGGCTGATATCCGCTTCTAACCTGTTAAATTCTGAAACTTCTGTCTACAGAAACAGGAATTGGTTTCAAAGGTACTTAGTGAGTACCGCAGTTCATCAGAGGCCTTGGTCAAGATTATAGAACATAGAACCTACTTCAAATTCAATCCAGCCTTTCTCTCCCACATTCTTTAGAAGGGCAGAAATGGGTGGAAAGGGAGAAAGAGGGATAATGAGAGGATGGAGCATCTTAACATAGAACATAGAACAGTGTAGCACCATACACTTATCCTCCTTTGCTCCAAAAAGAAAAGCCCCAGCTCATTCATCCTATCTCCATAAGATATGCTTTCCAATCCAGACAGCATCCTGGTAAATCTCCTCTGCACCCGCTCCAAAACTTCCTATAATGAACATAAATGGACATAGTACTTCAAGAGCAGTCCAACAAACAGGAATTCTGCAGATGCTGGAAATTCAAGCAGCACACATCAAAGTTGCTGGTGAACGCAGCAGGCCAGGCAGCATCTATAGGAAGAAGCGCAGTCGACGTTTCAGGCCGAGACCCTTCGTCAGGACTAACTGAAGGAAGAGTGAGTAAGGGATTTGAAAGCTGGAGGGGGAGGGGGAGATGCAAAATGATAGGAGAAGACAGGAGGGGGAGGGATAGAGTCGAGAGCTGGACAGGTGATAGGCAAAAGGGGATACGAGAGGATCATGGGACAGGAGGTCCGGGAAGAAAGACGGGGGGGGGGTGACCCAGAGGATGGGCAAGAGGTATATTCAGAGGGACAGAGGGAGAAAAAGGAGAGTGAGAGAAAGAATGTGTGCATAAAAATGAGTAACAGCTGGGGTACGAGGGGGAGGTGGGGCCTAGCGGAAGTTAGAGAAGTCAATGTTCATGCCATCAGGTTGGAGGCTACCCAGACGGAATATAAGGTGTTGTTCCTCCAACCTGAAATGTCGACTGCGCCTCTTCCTATAGATGCTGCTGGCCTGCTGCGTTCACCAGCAACTTTGATGTGTGCTGCTTCAAGAGCAGTCCAACCAGGTTTTATACAGCTGCTACATTACCTTGTGCATCTTGAACTCAGTTCCCTGACTAATGAAGGTGGACATAGATAGACAAATAGACAGACAGATAGATTAGATGGAATGATGGATAGATGGAAGGAGAAAATGCTGGAAACACCCAGCAGGTTAAGGAAAATAAAACCAAAGAAAATTTCCTTTTGCAAAAGACATTGCCTTGTCATTCTGCAAGATCTCTGTTTGGTTAATTGCCTTCTAATTCTTGGATTTCTCATGTTAAACTCACTTTTTCATATTGAGATTTAAGACCTATGATATATTATTTTATTAGGAGAGAATGCCATTTTGATTATTTTGCAGAGTGCGTGTAGGGCTGATGGTTTGACTGATGTCTGATTAATGAGAGGCAGATGGGCTGGATTGAAACAGATCATAAAAGTTAGCAGTTTTCAGATGAAAAAAAATAAGGAAAGGCATGGAGTGGCAAAAGACAGATCTTCCCATCAAACCGACTCCAAATACAAACCAGATGGATTTGTTGGCATCCATCTGGTTGCCTAAAAACCTCCTGGGGCAGAGATTGATCAGTAACTGGATGGAGAAATCAAGGTGATGACAAGGAGAGACAATGCAGAAGAAGCCTATCAAAAGTCCTGGTCACAGGAGAATCAAGAGAAGAAAACCAGTTACCTTTCTCTGTTTCACCAGAGGTGGTCTTCACTCTGAAGGCAAGCATTAATTACCGATGAGTTCCAGTCTCCAACACCACACCTGAGGTATCAAAAGACCACAATGTGATTGGCTACAGCGCCCTTTCTGACACAGCTAATAATTAATGAAAGAGTAAAGATTAGTTTTATTTCATACATGTGAAATTGAAAAACACAGTGAAATATGTCATTTGTGTCAACGACCAGCACAGTCCGAGGACGTGCAGTGTCGCCTGCTTCTGGCACCAACGTAGCATGCCCACAACTTACTAACCCCAACCCATACATCTTTGGGAGGAAACCAGAGCACCCAAAGAAAACCCACATTTAGCACACAAACTTGTTACAGACAGCAACCAGAAACTAAACCCCAACCTTCTGATTGGTGGCACTGTAAAGCTTTATACTAACTGCTGTGCTAACGCCACAGCCTAACGGCTTGGACCCTTCTCCCTGGTCGGGAGCCCTCAGTGTTCTACAGTACCAAGGCCGTGGTAAACTCACCTTCCAGCGACTTTACTACCAGAAGCAGCGGCCGACAAGCCGGTGCTACAACATTTCATGCGACCAACCAGGATAGCATTCGATGGTGACTGCAATACTGTGGGTTCCAGAATTTAGGGGTGTGGTAGCGCCACAGTTAGGCTACCAGGCCAACAGCCAGAGTTCTAAACCATTGATCGAGGGCCGTGAGTTTGAATCCCAGCTCAGCAGCTGTGGAACTTAAATGCAAGTGGTAAAATAAATCTGGATTTTTGTTTAAAAGAAACTGACCTCAGTAACAGTAACCATAAAGCTACTGAATTGTTGTAAACTGTGGTCACTGATGTCTGCTAACTTCCCAGTGGGGAATAGTTCATTAACACTCACTAAATCTACCTGTCTAGTTTATGTGATTCCAGCCCCATTGTGATTCATTCCTAACATCCACTTAGCTCAGCGGCAGGTAATGACATACAATAAACACCGGTATTGCCTCATCTCAGTTAAGAATAAATACAACTATGTACACAGGGTAAGGCCAGTAAAATTTCATCTGGTGTGGGGAATAATGAATCAGTTCGAATTTTATTGGGTTTAATGTACAGAATTTAAACCTGTCCTGGAATCAGAACTATGGGCTGCAGTCACATGTTTTGTGATTAGGATCATACAGTCTTAGAGACTGCGGCACAAAAACAGTCCTTTGGCCCATCCAGTCCATGCTGACCCGATCTTCTGCCTAGTCCCATCTCTGCACCATTCCATTTACATACTTATCCAAACCTCTCTTAAATGTTGAAAATGAACTCACATCCAGCACTTCACCTGGCAACTCATTCCACATCTCACATTTCTCTGACAAATCTCTGACATTTCACCTTTCACCCTTAACTTAGAATCTCTAGTTCTATTCTTACCCAACCTCAGTGGAAAAAGCCTACTTGCATTTATCCTATCTATACCCCTCATAATTTTGTATACCTTTGCTAAATCTCCCCTCATTCTCCTGCGCTCCACAGGGAAAAACATTTTCACCTAATTAACCTTTCTGTGACGAGATATCTCAACAAGGATGGCTTTGACTCAAGAGCTAGAGTATCTGAGGCTGGGATCGAGACGTGGTACAAAGCTGAAACGAGAACTAAGCAAAACCAAAATGCTAGATGATATCGCTAGTTGGGCTTACGATTGAGCACCAAACCTCAGTTCAAATACTGAATACTTGGCGCCCAAAGCATGATTGCCAATTAGCGGGGTTCCTGAACCCTTGAAGCTGCCGTGCCAGCTATCCATATTCCAGAGAGTTCAAGTGCCTGAAGGCCAGAGGCTGACGTGATTGGATGCACGTCCTAACAGGACACCATCCCCTATGACCGATTCCTGACTGCCCTGGCTGCTCAGAGAGATAATGATGGTAGCCATGGATGAGAACCAGATCTAAGATCAGGAACCCAGCACCATTCCTCAGGTCCGAATCCCACCCAGTCCATGAGAAACTGCCAAACACCCCAAATAGTTCACAAATCTAGAATTCTTTTTTCAGAGTAACCTGTCTCCCATCAACAAATGTGGGTGACTGTGGGGCTGATGGCGGCCGGGCTAAAGGACTGGTACTCGCAGGTTTTAATTTGGAAATGTGGAAAGTGAGATTGATCTTGAGGATCTTGAGGAGCTGCAAAGTGTAAGTCACGTGGTTTACTTTTTTTGAGAACCTTGAAGGCCCCAGGAACTTGGGCACCAATTTCCTAGGCTCCATTCGGAAAGGCAATTCCTGAGTTGACAGTCAGACTCATTGCCCAGGCTGCAAAACTGGTTCCTGTCTTCTCTTGCAGTTAGCTTTCAATTCAGCTTTCTGGGTAAAGGCTAAAAAAATCTCCCTTGCCCTAGTCCATTTCTCCTTGCAGCATCAGACCCTCAGCAGGAACCTCAACCTCGGCCTCCTGCTCAAGGAAGAGTGGCAGAGAATGCACAAATTAGCATTCGAAAGGAGACATCCTGTGCCCCGAATGCCGAAAAGTGTTGTGGGCAATGTCTGCCCACATCAAGTAACCACTCTTTCAGAGACCAGGCATAGAAACATAGAAAACCTACAGCACAATACAGGCCCTATGGCCCACAATGCTGTGTCAAACATGTACTTACTTTAGAAATTACCTAGGGTTACGCATAGCCCTCTATTTTACTAACCTCCATGTACCTGTCCAGGAGCCTCTTAAAAGACTCTATTGTATCTGCCTCCATCACCACTGCTGGCAGCCCATTCCACGCACTCACCACTCTCTGCATAAAAAACCCCTCTGTACCTACTTCCAAGCACTGGAAAACTGTGCCTTCTCATATTAGCCACTTCAGCCCTGGGAAAAAATCTCTGATGACTATCCAATGATCAATGCCTCTCATCATCTTGTACACCTCCATCAGGTCACCTCTCATCCTCTGTCACTCCAAGGAGAAAAAGCCAAGTTCACTCAATCTACTCTCGTAAGGCATGCTCCCCAATTCCGGCAACATCCTTGTAAATCTCCTCTGCACCCTTTCTATAGTTTCCACATCCTTCCTGTAGTGAGGTGACCAGAACTGAGCACAGTACTCCAAGTGGGGTCTGACCAGGGTCCTATTACCTATTACCTGTAACATTACCTCTTGGCTCTTGAGCTCAATCCCATGGTTGATGAAGGCCAATGCACCGTATGCTTTCTTAACCACAGAGTCAACCTGCGCAGCAGCTTTGAGTGTCCTGTGGTCTCAGACCCCAAGATCCCTCTGATCTTCCACACTGCCAAGAGTCTTACCATTAGTACTATATTCTGCCATCATATTTGACCTACTAAAATGAACCACCTCACACTTATCTGGGTTGAACTCCATCTGCCACTTCTCAGCCCAGTTTTGTATCCTATTGATGTCCCACTGTAACCTCTGACAGCCCTCCACACTATCCACAACACCCCCAACCTTTGTGTCATCAGCAAATCTACTAAACCATCCCTTCACTTCCTTATCCAGGTCATCTATAAAAATCACGAAGAGAACAGGTCCCAGAACAGATCCCTGAGGCACACCACTGGTCATCAACCTCCAATGTAGAATTTGACCCATCTACAACCACTTCTTATCTTCTGTGGGCAAGCCAATTCTAGATCCACAAAGCAAGGTTCCCTTGGATCCCATGCCTCCTTACTTTCTCAATAAGCCTTGCATGGGGTACCTTATCAAATGCCTTGCTGAAATCCATATACACTACGTATACTGCTCTACCTTCATCAATGTGCTTAGTCACATCCTCAAAAAATTCAATCAGGCTCATAAGGCACGACCTGCCTTTGACAAAGCCATGCTGACTATTCCTAATTATATTATGCCTCTCCAAATGTTCATAAATCCTGCCTCTCGGGATCTTCTCCATCAACTTACCAACCACTGAAGTAGGACTCGCTGGTCTATAATTTCCTGGGCTATCTCTACTCCCTTTCTTGAATAAGAGAACAACATCTGCAACCCTCCAATCCTCCAGAACCTCTCCCTTCCTCATTGATGATGCAAAGAATGATGGGTACATTCCATAACTTGGTTCACCCGCTCTGTCAGGCCATTGGACTGTGGGTGAAATCCAGAGCAAAGTCTTGCTGTTGCCCTAATCAGCTTGCAAAATGCCCTCCAGAAACATGGTGTGAATTGTGGACAATGATCTGTGACTACAAACACCTGAAAACCAATGACTCTGAAGACCTGGTCCAGGATAATTTCAGTCATCTCTGCTGCACATGGTAACTTGTCCAAGGCAGTGAATCTGGAGGTCTTTGAAAATTGATCAACAATTACCATGATGACATTCTTCACCCCAGAAGGTGGAAGACCCATGACAAAGTCCGTAGAGATGTGCGCCCATGGTCTGTCTGGCACAGGGAGAGAATGGAGGAGACCTAGAGGTTGGGTATGGGGCTCTTTACCCAGGCGCAGACCTCGCATACCTGTATATATTGTCGAACGTCTTTCACCATTCCGGACCATGTCTTGATGAATTCGAGGGTCCTGGCAATCCCTTGGTGATCAGTCATTCTTGATGAATATCCCCACTTGTGTACCTGTGACCTGGTGGACAAACAGTCAACCTGCAGGACTGTCCATAGAAGTCTCCCTTTGTGCCTGGGCCTTGTGAACATGCTCATCAATTCCCCAATGGATTGGCACTATCACCTTCACTTGGGCCCAAATGGTGGTAAGTTGCTCCTCTCCTTCGGGTTCGTCAAACTGACAAGACAAGGCATCTGGTTTTCAATTCTTTGATCCCAGATGATAGGTCAGAACAAAGTTCAAAAGGTTGAAGAACTGAGACCACCAGGCTTGCCTGGAATTCATTCTCTTGGCCTCCTAAATATAAGCCAGATGTTTGTAGTCTGTTCAGACAATAAAAGAGTTCCTGACCCCTCAAGCCAATGACACCATTCCTCCAGACCCAACCTGACCACGAGCAGTTCTCTATTACCAATGTCATCGTTTCTTACTGCTGTGGACAGCTGCCTGGAGAAGAATACACACAGGTGCAGTTTACTGTCTGAAAGTGACTGTTGAGACAAAAGTGCATCCAATCTGATGTCAGAGGCATCCAACTCCATGATAAAGGGAAGGTCCGAGGTAGGTGAACCCAAGATAGGAGTTGATGTGAACCACTGATTAAGCTCTGCAAATGCAGCATCTGCTTTACTAGTCCAGACAAAGGGGCCCATGGATCTCTTGGTTAGAGCTATCAGCTGAGTTGCCACTGAGCTGAAGCTCCTGATGAACTTTTGGTAAAAGTTAGCAAACCCCAAGAACCATTGGACTTGTTTGACTGAATGGTTGTGGTCAACCTCTGACTGCTTAGGTCTTCATAGGGTCCATCTTGAGATGGCCATGGGAGATGATGGAACCCAAAAACGAAGTAGTGAACTTCGAACTTCTCTAACTTGACATATAGTCCATGGTCTAGAAGCCTCTTTAAAATATCTTTGATAGTGATGTGCTCCGTGGGCTTTGAGGAGATTAGAATATTCTCCAAGTTGACAAAGGCATATTTATGGAGAGTACCCGGAGCACGTCGATAATAAAGGCCTGAAAATCTGCTGCAGCGTTGGCAAGGCCTAAGGGTATTACCAGGTACTCGTAATGCCTTGTCGGGGTATTGAATGCAGTCTTTCACTCATTGTCTTCCATTATATGAACCAGAGTATATGCAATCCGTAAGTCTAGCTTGATGAATACTCTTGCCCTTTGGATAATCTCAAAGGCAGTATTCATGAGTAACAATCCTTGGCTGTTATGCAGATTAATCCTCTATAATCAATACATGGCCGCAGGCTCTCATCCTTCTATTGTATGAAGAAGAAGCCTGCACCAGCTGGTTAGGTGGAAGGCTGATTAAATCCCATAGCAAGAGCCTCTTTTACATATTCTTCCATTGCTCTGCTCTCTGGATCAGAGAATGCATATAATTGACCTCACAGCGGATCTATAGCACAGTCATAGGATCAGTATGATGGAAGAGTCAAGGCCTTTCCCTTGCTAATGACCTCTTTAAAGTTCTTATATACAGAAATATATGTGACCGGCCTGGGTGTTGCAAGATCTTTTGAACCATCCTTCAAGGACGACTCCTGAGGCTCCTTCGGTGGCAGGGTGGTTCGACCGAATTCCAAGTCTCCTCCCTCAGTTCACTAGACTCTGTTGTGTCCTCAGGTGACTGCAATGAGCTATTACACATGGTCCTTGCACCCCAGGAACAGGCTCCAAGTGTCTGCATATAGCAGTCTTCCCTTTAGTTGGGACCTAGGGGCTGGATCCCTTAGACTTTGGGTTGCCTTGCACTGAAGTTGTCCCCTTGCTGGTTGTTGGTCTCAAGAAAGTCTGGGGGTTGGAATACCATGCTACAAACATACCCCCTTACAATGACTGGACCAAGCAATGATTCTCCCCTCCCTCCAGTCCATGGATGGGTTCTGCTGGGACAGCCAAGGATACCCGAGGGTCAGGGGTATGAGTGGTAAGTCACTGATGTCTTCCACATGATCCCCTATCCTCATCTGCAGATGCACTGTCTGTAGCTGGATCTGCCCGGAACCTAACGTGCAGCCATCCAAGACAGTTGCGGGCATGGGTTGGCTCAATTCTCGCAGTCATATGTCAAACTGGCAGGCAGTTGCTAATCTAGAAAATTACCCGCTGTCCCAGAGTCCACAAAAGACTTCATCTGCCTCAGGTTCTTACTCCAGGTGAACTCTGCCTTCAGAATGAAACCAGAATCGGTGGGATTGAAAGTAGTGACTGCTGCCGTCATAGCCATCCTGATCCTGGATGGTCTTAGCAGTTCTCCAGGTGGCTGTAGTTTTGGACATTTAGTCCGCTGGAGACCTGCATCCCCGCAGTAATAGCAGCAGCTTTAAGTCCAACGCAGGGACCGCTCATCGACAGAGAACCTCATGTAACCGATCTACATGGACTCAACTGAGTCCCAAGCAGGAGACAGGCTGGTCATGGTCCAAGACTTGGCGGTGTAACCAAATGGATTGAGGCCGAGCTTGGGCTGGTCCTCTTCAGCCTCGTAACATAGTCCCTCTTACGCTCTGCCAGGCGATTGTTAAGGTAATGGACTGGTTGATGAAGACCTCTAAGTCTCCTGTTGTCTCTCCCAAGGTGAGGGCATCCCAGAGTCCGTGGGGGTATCGAGTGGCCAAGGCTTTCCTGTTCCAGCCGCTCTCTTGCACCACAGTTCGGAACTCAATAGCATAGTCGGCCACTGACCAACTTATGCAGCTTCATCAGACCGTCGGCGTCATTTTGGAACAATAGAGCAGACTATTATCTAAATGTGGAGAAGGTTCAAACATCAGAGGGGCAGAGGGACTTAGGGACCTCGTACAAGACTCCCAGAAGGTTAATTTACAGGCTGAGTTTGTGGTAAAGAAGGCAGATGCAATGTTGAAATTTATTTCAAGGGAAATAGAATATAAAAGCAAAGAGATAATGCTGAGGCTTTATAAAACATCAATCAGGCTTCACCTGCAGTATTGTCAACAGGTTTGGGACCCATATCTCAAAAAGCATGTATTGTCATTGGAGAAAGTCCAGGGGAGGTTCACGAGGACGATTCCAGGAATGAAGGGGTTAATATATGAGCAGCGTTTGGCGGCTTTGGGCCTGTACTCATTGGGATTTAGAAGAATGTTGGAGGATCTTATTGAAACCTACATAATGTTGAAAGGACTAGATAAGGTGGATGTGGACAGAATGTTTCCTGTGGTGGGGGTATCCAGAACTAGAGGAAACAGCCTCAAAATTGAGGGGCAACCTTTTAGAACAGAGGTAAGGATGGAATTTTTTAGCCAGAGAGTAGTAAATCTGTGGAATCCTCTGTCATAGACTGGGGTGGAGGCCAAATCTGTGGGTATATTTAAGGCAGAAATTGATAGTTTCCTGATCAGTCAGGGCATCAAAGGATATAGCAAGAAGGCAGGTGTACGGGGTCGAGAGGGATCCAGGATCAGCCATGATGGAATGGTGAAGCAGACTCAATGGGCTGAATGGCCTAATTCTGCTCCTATGTCTTATAGTCTAGTGGCTCTGTCTGCACCAGCAGGATGGTTAAATACCTGAATCATGGTGGCCATGAATTCCTCCGAATCCGTACAAATCTCTGATCTTCATTCCCAATGTGCCGTGACCCAGGTGAAGGCTCACCCAGTCAGGAGAGAGGAGAGAGATCATGAAGGCCACATTTGCACACTCAGAAGGGAACTGGGACGGCTGGAGTTCAAACACCAATGAGCATTTAGTGAGGAAGCCGCGGCAAGAAGCTGGGTCTCTGTTGAATCTCTCCAGGGTCGAAAGATGTACTGTTTCCATAGAGTGACCGACAGCCTCGCCTGAGTGACTCTGACATCCGCCTTGCGATAGCTGGTACATGGTGGCCCGAAGGTCGTGTAGCTCCAGGTTCTGTCTGGAAATCCTCTTGCTGTGGCTGGCAACAGCAACCAAGAGATTCTGGTACCCCACTGGATCTATCTTGGCTCAATTGTACTGTGACGAGAGACCTTGATGAGGATGGCTTGCACTCAAGTTCTGGAGTATCTGAGGCTGGAATCTAGACACTGTATAAAGTTGGAACAAGAACTGACAAAATCCAAGCACTAAACGATATCTCTAGATGAGCTTACGATTGAACACGAAAACTCAGTTTAGTTGCTCTTTAAATAATCAATACTTGGCACTGAAAACATGATTGCTAGTTAGCGGGGCTCCTGAACCCTTAAAGGGGCCATGCCAGCTATCCATATTCCAGAGAGTTAGAGCGTCTAAATGTCAGAAGCTGGTGCAGTTGGGTGCATGTTGTAACACTTGCCCTACAATTTAAGTCTTCAAGTTCTGGCAATAGTCTTGTAATTTTTCTCTGTACTCTTTCAATGTTATTGATATCTTTCCCATAGGTAGGTGACCAGAACTGCACAAATCTCTCCAAATTTGGCCTCACCAATGTCTTATACAACTTCAACATAACATCCCAATTCCTTAACTCAATACTCATAGGGCCATTCTTCAATCTAGCCCCTCAGAGAGTCACACATGATAAAAACAGCCCAAATGGTCCATGCAGACCAAGATGTGCATCTCTATGCCAGCCACATTTTCCTGCATCTGGCCCATATCTCTCTAAACTTTTTCTATCCATGTACCTGCCAAAATGCCTCAGAAATATTGTAATTACACTCACCTGCACCATTTCCTCATTGAATTTACCCACCACAGTCTCTGTAAAAACTTTAAAACTTGCCTCTTGGGTTCCTTGTAACCACCCCCCACCCCAACTTTAAAACTGAGGCCTTTAGTTTTAGATTCCTCCACCTGGGGAAATAAAACCATGACTATCGCCTTTCCTACACCCCTCGTGATTATATAAACGTTATCTCCCGGCTTCCAAAGTTCTAGGAAAAACAGCCCTTGGGATCTTTGGGTCCATGTCCATAGACCCCTCAAAGTTGAGAAGGTTGTTTAGAAGTATAAGGTGTGTTGGCCTTCATTAGTCGGGGGACTGAGTTCAAGAGCCTTGAGGTAATGACACATCTCTATAAAACTCTGGTTAGACCACACTTGGAGTATTGCATTCAGTTCTGGTTGTCTGCCACATGCATACTGACATTCTCACCCATCTATGCTGTTTCCATTTCACCGCATCAGGACTGTATCTGCCTGTGTCTTGCTTGTTTAAATCTCTGTTTAAATGATTCTTAAACATAGTGATGGTACCAGACGACCTAGTGAAGAAGGCACTTTCATCGGTCAGGATACTGAGTATAGAAGTTGGGATGTTATGTTGCAGTTGTACAAGGTGTTACTGAGGCCACATTTAGAATACTGTGTTCCGTTTAGTCTCCTGTTATTTATTCAGAGATGCAGCATGGTAACAGGCCCTTCCAACCTAAGGAATCAGAGTCACCCAGTTACATCCATGTAACCAATTCACCTTCTAATCCGTGCACCTTTGGAACGTGGTGGGGTGGGGGGGATGCGGGAGGGACCCAGAACATCCAGAGGAAAGCCGCACAGTGACGGGGGGAGTGTACAAGCTCCATGCTGAGAGCAGCGGGACTGAACCCAGTTCACTGCTGCTGTAGTAGTATCACGCTATGCTTCCGTGCCTCTCTGGTACTGTGCATCATTTCGTACCGCATTATAGCAAAGATGCCATTAAGCTGGAAAGATGCCACTAAGCAAAGGAAATTCATGAGGATGTTTCTAAAACGAGGGACTGGGTTATGGAGAGAGGTTGAGTCAGATGAGATTTTTTTCATTGGCACGCAGGAGAATGAGGTGAGATCTTACAGTGTAGGTGTATAAAACCATGAGAGGCAGAGATAGAGCGAATGCGCACAGTCTTTTTCCCCTGCGTTGGAGAACCAAGAACTGGAGGGCGCAGGTTTAAGCTGAGATGGGAGTGATCTAATTGTAACCTGAGGGGTAACTTTTTCACCCTGGAGGGAATCTGTGAGCGTAAATATGCAGGGTGTGGAGGGCATAGGTTTAGTGTGAGTAGAGAGAGATTTATTCCTGAGGGTTGTGGTTGATATATGGGACAACCTGTGAGAGGAAGTTGTTGAGGCAGGAACATTAAGAACATTTTAAAGGTACCTGGATAGGTACATGGTTTGGAAAGGCTTAAATGCATATGGAATAAACAAGGCAACCAGGCCTAGATTAGATAGAAATATTGTTTAGCATGGAGTCATTGGCCCAAAGGGTCTGTTTCCATGCTGTATGACTCTATGTTTCCAGCGCCTCCTCTGCAGCACAATCCCGATTTCAATCACTCTCTGTGTAGAAACCTTGCCCCTCAGATATCGTTCCAGTCCTATGCAATTTACCTAAAGAAAAGATATGAGAAACACAATTCAATCAGGCTTAAAGGAAGGGTGTAGACAAACATTTTCTAGACTTCAAACCAACTGTCAAAGTTATTTTCACAAATATAGCATTGGTTACAGTGGCAAACAGAGTCAGCAGTGGTTTCAATACCAGGCAGCCCTTTTACACTGGGATTTCTCTAAGCACATTCAACACATCCAGGCAGGATGCTTAGAAACAGCTGACACAATCCAAATGTTATAACGGTATGAACAGCAATTGTTTCACTGGGGTCAGTTGCTTCTGTTAATGCCCAGTGTGGTCTTACTGTGTGACCGTGCCAATGAGCCACCTATCCTGCCTGTACAGTTCAGGCAATGTTGCCACAACCATATTTTTGGCTTTCTTTGTCTCCTATGACATTTACTTTGGCACTGAAGGTGGCATTGCCTTCAGAGACATACACGCCAGATTGCTACTTTACAGATTGTGCAGGTCTGATGCCAGCATTGGTGGTGAAATCCTAATGTAAACATACTATAAGATAAATGGAATCCTTTTAAGAACATGCAGGTGTCTGAGAGACCATTGCGTTCCATCTGGTCAGTCCCCATGTCTATGCAATATCATATCCCATGATATCCACAGCACAATTCTATCTAATTTTTTTGTCAGGCATTTATCCAACTCGTTTGAATTTTTTGATATAATCAGCCCACACTGCCTGCCTCCCTTGGCAATGCATTCTGTATATTCATCAATCTCTGTGTAAATCCATTTGTTTGCCCCTTTCTGAATTAGTCACTGCCCCTCTTGTAGAGTCTCTGCCTGCGTTAAACAGAGCCATGTTTAGTGCTCAAGTGTAATGTAGGTTTTCAGCTGTTTTGATCAGGTTATTCCTTCTCCTGGTTTCTGCAGCCTCCTGCCTTGTCAATTGAGCTATTTCGCTGATTGTGGTCAATCTTGAGCACTGTGCTAACCTAGGGCTGCCTCATCATACACTTACTCCGTTTTTCAGTCCTAATCCCACGTTGCTACGTGGGGATGAGAGAGAAGGAAAGGAAGAGAGGGTGGGAGAGGGAGTGAAACAAGGAATGGAGAGAAGGTGTAAGGGTGAAAAAGACAAGGACAGAGGAAGGGAAGGGAGGGGAGAGAATGGAGGAGAGTAAAAGACAGAAGGTGAAAGAAGAAATGGAGAGTAAAAAGTGAGGGGCAAGTGATCTTTAGAGAGGCAGAAGGGGGCAACAATGGAAAGGGTAGAATAATGAGAGGATGGAATGTCTTGTAAGTGTCCAGGACAAATAAATGGGCAGGAAACATCATTGTGGATATTACCCCCACTGCAAACTGCCTTTCTCAAAACTCCATTTTGGAAATCTATAGGGCTATTACAACAAAAACATAACGCCATCTTAAAAGTTTCTTCCCGTTTATTTCTCATATTTACATTGAAACACCAAAGTATACAGTGAAATGTGTCCTTTGTACCAATGACCAACGCAATCCAAAGATTGTGCTGGGGGCAGCCCACGAGTGTCACCATGCTTCCAGCACCAACACCACATGCCCACAAATTACTAACCATCACTCATACGCCTTTGGAATGTAGGAGGAAAGCAGAGCACCCAGAGGAAACCCATGCATTCAAAATTCAGTGAACTTGTGTCCCTAAACAACCTGCAAATATATTCTTTGTTCTCTTCTCCTTTCATATCTGGGATGTGGGCATCATTGTATTTATTATGATAAAACATAGAAATGTACCGCACAGTACAGGTCCTTTGACACACTATGTTGTTCCGATTTTTAACCTACTCCGAGATAAACCTGACCCTTCTCTCCCATATAGCCCTCCATTTTTCTTTCATTTATGTGCCCATGTGAGAGTCTCTTAAATGTCCCTAATTTATCTGCCTCTACCAACACCCCTGACCACATGCTCCACACATCTACCACTCTCTGTAAAATACCTACCTCCGATATATCCCCTACAGTCCTCCAAACACTTTAAAATAATGTCCCCTCATATTAGTTATTTCCACCCTGGGAAAAAGTCTCTAGCAGTCCACCTGATCTATGCCTCTTATTATATTGTATACCTTTATCAAATTATCTCTTATCCTTCACTCCAAAGAAAAAAGCCCAGCTCACTCAACCTCTCCTCATAAGTCATGCCCTCTAATCCAGGCAGTATCTTGGTAATTCTCCTCTGTACCTTCTCTAAATCATCCACATCCTTCCTATAAAAAGGTGCCATCTGTTCATTCAGTCATTGCTTCGTATCAAGGTATAGACATCTTACATCCTCCTCTAACTACCCTGAGCTAAATGTAGTTAGGTTAACAGCAATGCTGGTGATGTTAATGTTCCAATCCTATTTGTGAAATCTTGTAAAACTCACATTCAATATTATTTGAGCTATTATTTAGAAAATGAGGGCACATTGTGAAGAGTGGTTGTATATTCAGGTGGAGAGATTTCCTTTATCCATATGCCCACTTCTCTCATATTAATGCATAGAACAGAGACAGTCTGAGGACATGGTGTCCACCCAGTCATAGAGTCATAGAACACTACAGCACAGGAACAAGCTCTTTGGTCCATCTAGTCCATTCTGCACTATTATTCTGCCTAGTCCCATTGACCTGAATCTGGACCATCTCTCCCATCTGTGTATTTATCAAAACTTTTCTTAAATGTTGCAATCAAACCCACATCCACCACTCTGCTGGCAACTTGTTCCACATTTTCACAGTTCTCTGAGTGAAGCAGTTTCCAATTAAGTTCTTGTTAATTATTTCACCTTTCACCCTTAACCTATTACCTCTCATTCAACCTCAGTGGAAAAGCACGTCTGCTTACATTAACCCTATCTATACCCCTCATAATTTGGTATACCTCTATCAGATCTGCCCTCATTCTTCTACTCTCCAGGGAATAAAGACACTAGACACGAGAATACTACAATACAGTACAGGCCATTTGGCCCTTGATGTGGTGCCGACCCATATATTCTTAAAAAAGAGTACCAAACCCACACAACCCTGTAACCCTCTATTTTTCTTTCATCCATGTGCCTGTCCAAGAGGCTCTTAAATACCCCTAATGTTTTAGCCTCCACCACCATCCCTGGCAAGTCATTCCAGGCACCCACAAACCTCTGTGTAAAAAACTTACCCCTAATGTCTCCCCTAAACTTCCCTCCCTTAACTTTGTACATATGTCCTCTGGTGTTTGCTATTCGTGCCCTGGGAAACAGGTACTGGCTATCCACTCTATCTATGCCTCTCATTATCTTGTAGACCTCTATCAAGTCCCCTCTCATCCTTCTATACTCCAAAGAGAAAAGTTCCAGCTCTGCTAACCTTGACTCATAAGACTTGGTTTCCAATCCAGGCAACATCCTGGTAAATCTCCTCTGCACCCTCTCCATAGCTTCCACATCCTTCCTATAATGAGGTGACCGGAACTGAACACAATACTCTAAGTGTGGTCTCACCAGAGATTTGTAGAGTTGCAACATGACCTCTCTACCCTTGAACTCAATCCCCCTATTAATGAAGCCTTAGCATCCCATAGGCCTTCTTAACTATTCTATCAACCTCTGCAGCGACCTTGAGGGATGTATGGATTAGAACCCCAAGGTCCCTCTGTTCATCCACACTCTCAAGTAACCGACCATTAACCCCGTACTCAGCCTTCTGGTTTGTCTATCCAAAATGCATCACCTCACACTTATCTGGATTGAACTCCATTTGCCACTTTCTGCCCAACTCTGCATCCTGTCTATATCCTCTTGTAACCTTCGACAACCTACAGCTCCATCCACAACTCCTCCAATCTTCATGTCATCCGCAAACTAACTCACCCATCCTTCCGCCTCTTCTTCCAGGTCTTTTATAAAAATCACAAAGAGCGGGGGTCCCAGGACAGATCCTTGTGGCACTCCACTAGTCACTGACCTCCAGGCAGAATACTTTCCTTCCACTACTACCCTCTGCTTTCTTTCTGTAAGCCAATTTTTTATCCAAACAGCCAAGGTTCCTCTAATCCCATGCCTCATGACTTTCTGGATGAGTCTCTCATAGGGGACCTTGTCAAATGCCTTGCTAAAATCCATGTAGACCACATCTACCGCCCTACCCTCATCAATTTCTTTTGTTACCTCTTCAAAAAACTCAATTAGTGTCGTGAGGCACGACTTTCCCTTCACAAAGCCACGTTGACTATCCTTGAGTAGACTGTACTTCTCCAAATGCTCGTAGATCCTATCCTTAAGAATCCTTTCTAATAGTTTGCAGACCACCGACGTAAGACTCACCGG
This sequence comes from Mobula hypostoma, assembly GCF_963921235.1. NCBI lineage: Eukaryota > Metazoa > Chordata > Chondrichthyes > Myliobatiformes > Myliobatidae > Mobula > Mobula hypostoma. The sequence continues at coordinate 28,955,904 of NC_086125.1, forward strand.
TCTATAGGATTCTCCCTATTACCTTTTTTGAACAAGGGAACTACATTTGCCATTCTCCAATCCTCCGGCACCTCCCCTGCAGCAAAAGAGGATTCGAAGATCATAGCTATTGCTCCAGCGATCTCGTCTCTCACTTCCCACAGCAACCTGGGGTATATCACATCCGGCCCTGGGGACTTATCCTAACTTCTTCAAGCTTTCTCTATAACTCAAGTTCTTAATTCCCAACAACATCCTTGTAAATTTTCTCCATACTTTTTCAATCTTATTGATATCTTTCCTGTAGGTAGATTACCACAACTGCACACAATACTCTAAATTTGCCCTCACCAAATCTTATCCAACTTCAACATAACATCCCAACCCCTGTACTGAATACCTTGATTTATGAAGCCCAACGTAACAAAAGTATTCTTTACAACCCAATCTACCTGTGACGACACTTTCAAGAAATTATGGATCTGTATTCCCAGATTCCTCTGTCTACCATTCTCCTCAGTCCAGTAAAATCCGCTCCTCTTGCCTGACTAGTGTTCATTGGAACCCTAGCACTCTCACTCATGCAGCCACCCAAAGAAAGTCAATCTATGAAATCTCCTCACCTCCCTTGTCTCTGACACCTGTGGGCAGGGTGTGATCTCTACTGCCTTGAAATATGGATGGAGAAGGCAAGTCAAGTCAGTGTTGGACAGAGTGAAGAGCAAAGGCTTTGTCTTGCATACTGCGCCAACACAATGCTTCCATCCTCTACTTCCACCACCCAGTGACACCAACCACAAGCATCTTCTTTCTGTAGATGCACAAAAGGCAATTTGATATCAAAATCACCCCTAACTTGAGATTCATTTTCTTCCAGGCACTTACAGGAAACTAAATAGAATTTAACTAAATAGAATACAATAGAATTTATGACAAAAACATAAACTCTTTTTTGACTGTGCACTTCTCCATAGATTCTGCCTGGCCTGCCGAGTTCCTCCAGCATTTTGTGTGTTGCTATACATATACAAAAACTGACAACCAGAAATAAGTAAAAGAAATCTAAATACAAATAAATAAATAATACAGAGAATGTGAGTTGTAGAGTCTTTGAAAGTGAGTCTATGGGTGGTGGAACCAGTTTAGTGCTGAGGTGAGTGAAGTTATCCAGACTGGTTCAGGAGCCTAGGGTATTAACTGTTCCTGAACCTGGTGGTATGGCACCTAAGGCTTCTGTATCTCCTGCCTGATGGTAGTAGTGAGAAGAGAGCATGCCCAGATGGTGAGAGTCTTTGATGAAGGATGTTGCTTTCTTTTGACAGTGCTCCATGACAATGTACTTAATGGTGTGGAGTATTTTACCTGTGATGGACTGGTTGTATCCATCACTTTCTGTAGACTTTTCTATTCCTGGCCATTGGTGTTTCCATACCAGGCCATGATGCAACCAATTGGGATACTCTTCACTGTGAACCTATAGAAGTTCATTAAAGTTTTAAATGACGCCAAATCTGCACAAACTTCTAAGTAGAGATGCTGTCGTGCCTTCTTTGTGATCTGCATGCTGGTCAGGAGACAGATCTTTTTAAAACCTAGGAATTTAAAGTTACTGACCCTCTCCATCTTTATTCGTCTAATGAGGTCTGGGTCATGGCTTGCTCCTCCTGTAGTCAATAATCAACTCTTTGCTTTTGCTGATGTTGGTTGAGAGGTTGTTTTTGTGGCAACATTCAACCAGGTTTCCAATCTTCCTCCTATGTGCTAATTCATCATCCATTCTCTTCCGCCTGTTGAGCTCTGGTTATGGGATTTAACCCCTGGCACATGACATATGGGAGCACCAAGAGCAGAGATTTGCATCCTCTCTTCCTGGGCTATAGCCCAGTTTTGTCTCCCCTCCCTTCAACCAATTGCCACACGATCCCAATCCCAATCCCAGAGTCTCATCGACCCTGTTCTCCTTTCACCTGGATCAGAATGGAGCCCTGCCCTGTTATCTCCGTGGCTGGTGAGTAATGCTGTCCCGTGGAGGTTGGCAGAATGCCCAGTGAAGATGCCACTGAGTATGTTCCCAGTCACCCAATACTCCAAAAGCTCCAACCCATGCCTGGTGAATGTCTGCCATCTAGTGTTGAACATAGGAACTGGTGATGTACACCCCAGAATCAGGAGGCACAAAATGCTGGAGGAACTCAACAAGTCAGGCAGCATCTATGGAGGAGAATAAACAGCCAACATTTTGTGCCAAGACCCTTCACTAGAACAGTGAAGAGTCTTGCAACAGGATTCCATAGACACTGCTTTGGCCTGCCAAGTTCCTCCAGAATTCGTGCATTGCTCTGGATTTCCAGCATCTGCAGAATCTACTGAGTCTCTATGATCTTGTCCACCTTCATCCCCAGAAATGTCCTGGTACTGGCTCTCCCCAAATTATGGACTTATGGACACCTACAGATATGAACAAGCTCCCATTATACTGCTAAATTCTAGAGCCCGATGGACATACATTGCATACTGTAAATTAATTCCTCCAAACAACAAAAACTAGTTTCCTCTCTTTCATCATTTTTAGTAATTTTTCTTCCTTGCCAGTATATTTCTTTCTTGCCATTCATTACAATACTTTTGAGGTATGGTTACATATCAAGTTATTTTGTCTATTTACTGATTTATGGACAAAATCAGTTTATAGACATTGGTATAATTGGAACCCATTTGTCACCTAAGGCATCCTGAAACTGTTTCCAGCACCTCCTTCACCTCCAAAAGTGTGCTGACCAGATCTGTGAAGCAGACCTGATGCCCAAATAGCCAAATTCTCCTCAATACAGCTGGTGATCCAGGGACAAAATACTCCTTATGTGGCCTAACCAGTTCAATTAGTCTCCCTGCTTCGGTTCACTCTGGCTCTGACAATTCCAAGTTCAAAGGGTGTGAAGGATTTGGAAAAGTTCAAGTCCTTTGTCCTCAAGAAAAATAAAAGTTCAAAGAAAATGTATTATCAAAGTACATATAGTATATGTCACCATAAACAGTACAATGCTGAGATTTGTTTCCTTGTAATCATACTTAGTAAATCTACCAACCATAATGGAATCAATGAAAGACCACACCGAACAGAGTGGACAGACAATCAATGTGCAATTTACAATAACCTACACAAATGCAAAAGTGAAAAATATAATAATAATAATAATAGTAATAATAAATTAATAAACAAACAAATAGATCAATAGACAAGCAAATAAATAAATGCATACATAATAAATAAATAGATAAATTTATTAATCTATTCATTCATTGATTAATAACGAGATAGATAAATAAACAAGCAGCCAATAAGTATCAAGAACATGAGATGAAGACTCCTTGAATGTGAGTGCATAGGTTGGGAAACAGTTCAGTGATGGGACAAGTGACGTTTTCTACAATATTTCAAATGCCTGATGGTTGAAGGGTAATAACTGTTCCTGAACCTGGTAGTGTGAGTCCTGAGGCTCCTGTACTTCCTTCCTGATGGCAGCAGTGTGAAGAGAGTCTGACCTGAGTGGTGGGGGATCCCTGATTGATGGACGCTGCTTTCCTGCAACAGCACGCCCTTTGGGTGTGCTCAGTGGAGGGGAAGTCTTTACCCATGATGGACAGGGCAATGTCCACTACTTCTTGCATTCAAGGGCATTGGTGTTTCCATACCAGGCTTTGATGCAACCAGTCGATATACTCTCCATCACACTATATAGAAGTTTGCCAAACTATTAGATAGCATGCTGAATCTTCACAAACTTCTAGAGTGCTTGAAGTGCTTGCTTCATAAAAGTGGCAATTGGATCCTTGAAATGTACAAAATATTGAATTCTTATGAAACAATCATCCAGAAATATTACTTTTAACCCTCTCAGTTTAGTATGTAAATGTAAATGAAAAACCAAATTAGTAAAATTAAGAGGAGCAAGCAATTATTTGCATGATGTAGCTAACAGTGTATAGGAGGAATCAAATGTTTGTTGCAATGGGAGTGACAAATGGGAGTTAGTTTCCCCACAACTCTCCCAAAGGTCTGCAGACTGTGGACTGGTTTCACACTGCATCAACAGGTCATCTTCCCCATTGATTGGCCCAAGAACATCACTTCATTTTCATTTAGACCATCAGACATAGGGGCAGAATTAGGCCATTTGGCCCATTGACTCTGCTCTGCCATTCCATCATGGATGATTTATTATCTCTTTCAATCCTATTCTCCTGCCTTATCCCTGTAATCCTTGACATCCTTACTAAACAAGAACCTATCTACTTTCACTATAAATATACCCTTAGTCTCCACTGCCTCCTCTGACTTTGAATTCAACAGATTCACTACCCTCTGGTGAAAGAAATTCCTTGTCATCTCTGTTCTAAAGGGAAACTCTCTATTCTGAGGCTGTGCCCTCTGGTCCTAGACTCTCCCACTATAGGAAACATCCTCTCCATGTCAATAGGTTTCAATGAGATCCCTTCCCCTACATTTTACTAACCTGCAGTGAGTACAGACCCAGGGCCATCAAATGTTCCTCATACATGTTCCCTTTAAATCCCAGGATCATTTAAATGAACCTCCTGTGGACCTCTCCAATGCCAGCACATCTTTTCTAGTGAGCAGAGCATCAGGGTGGGAGGCAGGAAAATGTAGGGGGCACTTCGCAGATGTCATTGTAAATGTAAATAGGTCTGGGATTTTTTATGAAGAAGTGAAAGCTTGGGTTGCTATGTTAGCAGGTGACACTTGTAAGTTGGTTCAGCTATGGACAGTGTAGAAAGTTGTTGAAGGTTACAATGGGACCCTGATAAGATGCAGAGATGGGCTGAGAGGTGGCGGATGGAGTTGAACCCAGAAAAGCGTGAAGTGATTCACTTTGGGAGGTAGAAATCGAAGGCCACATGCAGGGTTAATAGCAGTATTCTTAACAGTGTGGAGAAGCATATCCCTCGATATTGCCAAGCAGGTAAATAGGGTTGTTAAGAAGGTGTATATTGTGTTGGTCTTCATTAGTTGGGTGACTGAGTTCAAGAGCCATGAGGTAATGTTGCAGCTCTATAAAACTCTGGTTAGACACCACTTGGTATATTGTGTACAGTTCTGGTGGCCTCATCATAGGAAGGATATGGAAGTTTTAAAGAGGATGTAGAAGATATTTCCAGGATGCTGCCTGGATTAGGGAGCATGTGTTATGAGGATAGATTTTCAATTGATCAATTGATATTGGAACTGCCATCATCGAGGGAAGTGACTGTGTCCCATCAAAGTCCTGATTAGTGCATTATAGATCAGGAACTGAGTTACTGTGATGTACTTCAAACAACAGTATTTATGTAGCTGATCCATCGAACTCACTGGTTAATGGGGTATCTCCTGATGGTGGACAACTCAGAGATGCCAATCAGAACATGATGTTGAGGTGGAAGATGCTTCAGTGAAGCTTGTAATCACCAGTCCAAGGGAAGTTCAGCACTCGTTCTCATGAGAAAAATACAGTCTAAACAAACTGTTTCCTCTCAACAATTCAGGCTGCTCCAACCCAATGAGAGAAAACTGACACCAAAGAAGAAGAACCACAATTCTACGCTTAGTTAATCATAAATTTTTTCCAGCTGCGCCCGCATTACCAAGGATGCCTGAACACGCCAACAAACCACCATCACCACAAACCGTGACTCCGCAACCTGCTGCCTTGGTGAAGATGTTATTCAGCGAAAGCGGGCTCATTGGCCCTGCAAGCATTTATTGCCCATCCTTGTACTGAGGAGGTAGTTAAGAGCCAGCCTCATTGGTTTAAAGATTAAGGATAAGCCACATTTGTCACATGTACATTGAAACATCAAAATATACATTGAAATTTATTGTTTCCATCAACAATGAGCACAGTCCGAGGGTGTGCTGGGGGCAGCCCACAAATGTCACCATGCTTCTAGCACTAACATAACAAGCCCACAACTCACTTAATAATAACCAAAACCATCATCATCCTCATTTTCCCCTCCCTTTTTCTTTCTGTTTTCAAAAAGTATCACACTCTCCATAATTTGCTGGTCCTCTTCTTCACGTACTTTCCCCCGTTTAAAGGCATCCGTTAGTCTTGCGAGACCATGGATCTGTGCCTGGAAAGTCTTCACTCTCCAGTGTGCAGGCCTGGGCAAGGTTGTATGGAAGACCAGCAGTTGCCCATGCTGCAAGTCTCCCTTCTCCACAATACCAATATTGTCCAAGGGAAGGGCATTAGGACCCATACAGCTTGGCACCAGTGTCGTCGCAGAGCAATGTGTGATTAAGTGCCTTGCTCAAAGACACAACATGTTGCCTCGGCTGGGGCTCGAACTCACGACCTTCGGGTTGCTAGTCGAATGCCTTAACCACTTGGCCGCGTGCCCATGTTTCCCCTGTAACCGAGGGTTATAAACATTAAAGAACTCACCCATCAGTTGGTCGGCACAGATTTGCAGAACCTGACCAGGTACACCACTAGGGCCCAATGCCTCACGAGGATTCACCCTCTTGAAAGATGTTCTGATGTTGGCCTTCAAGACAGAGGTCACAGGGTCACCAGATGCCACAGGGATTCACACAAGTGTTATTTTCATTCTCCTTTTCAAGGCATACATAAAAGGAATTCAGCTCATCTGGACAGGATAAAATAAAGTCCAGAAGAGAAGTAAGTTCACATCCACAGATGCGCTGGGCTGTCTGTACTACTCTCCGCAGTGCCCTGCAATTGAGGGACATACAGTTCCCATACCAGGCAATGACACAGCCAGTCAGGATGTTCCCAATGGTGCTGCTGTAGAAAGTCCTGAGGATTTGGCTCAAACCTCAATCAGAATTGTTTTGTTGCCCTTAAAATGGCCTTCCATATATTTTGCCTGGATTTCTCATATAGTTCTGGATCACTGGTCTTGAATGCCACAGGTATAGCCCTCAGCAGACTATGAATTTCCTGGTCCACCCACAGCTTTGTTTTGGGTATGCCTGATATGTTCTCGAAGCTACACACTCATCCACACAGGTCATGTTGAAGTCAGTGACAACCGCGGTGTATTCATTTATATTCAAAGAGAAATTGTGCAGTCCACTCCTCTGCCTCCCTTGACCATACCTTCTTGGTCCTCACCACTGGTGCTGCTGTCTTTAGACTCTACCTATACACTGGGATCAGAAGTACAGCCAGTTGATTGGACTTTCCAAAGTGTGGGTGTGAGATGGCGCAGTATGTGTTCTTAATGGTGATTTAACAGTGATCAAGTGTGTTGGCTGCTGTGGGCCCACTGGTGGTATCTTGGTGGTAGCTCTTGAAGTAGGCTTGTTCAAGCTGGCCCGGTTGAAATCACTTACAATAATAGGGAAGACATCAAGGTGCTCTGTTTCTTGACTGCTGATTACTGTGCTCAGCCCCTCCAGGCCTGTCTGATACTGACCCAAGGTGGCATGTTCACCACTGCCAGACTGATGGCGGGAAACTCCCTCAGCAGATAAATAAAATTATTTCCCTTTATTTGTCACGTGTACACCAAAACATCGAAACATGCAGTGGAAAGTGTTGTCTGGTCAATGACCAACACAGTCCGACGATCGTGCTGGGGGCAGCCCACAAGTGTCATAGAAAACACAGAACATAGGACAGTACTGAATCCAAACATCCAATTCACCGCAGATCCCTTGCCTCTTAATCTTCCGGTTTAGCCTTCCATGAGAGATTTTGTCAAATGGCATGCTTCCAGTGCCAACACTGCATGCTCATTCACTTAATAACCCCTACTAACCCCTACATCTTTGGAATGTGGGCAGGAACCACCCTATCGTGTCACCCTCACTGGTGGGTCTCTAGTTAGAGATAAGCCAGTGGGGAAAGGAAGATGGCAGAGTTCCTTCCCAGGAAGCCAATCAGTTGGATTTATTACTGAGATTTTATTTTGTTCCATAATCCCAGATTAACTTCATTAAATTTCAGATTACCAGCTCCCTTTGTGGGTTGCAAACCTATATTTCTAGTTCAATGATCCAAAAGCCTGCTGCTGGTCCAGTAAATTAATCACAATGGTGATTAGATCACCCTTAGAAGGCTATTTGGCTCATATGTTCCATGCTGATGAGTTTGCTCCAAATTATGCTTCTCCCACCCATCCGCATTATCTGTCCTCTTACCTTCCCCCTCCTGCTTCCTCATTTATTGTCCTCATTTATTTGATGTCAGTTGACAAACAGGTGACCAAACCTTAACTGGATCGTCGTAAACCAGTTCGTGTGTATGGGGAGGAGTAATGGTCAGAGTTCATCACTGGGCAGCGTTACAGTGGGAACTGGACTGACGCATGTGGTTGAATAACTCAGAGTGTCAATGCTCAGAACTGAAGACACAGTGAAGGTCTAGATTGCAGTCACCTCATGGGTTGCAATCCAGGAGAACTTGTTGGCCTTGTTTCTCACAGAGATGGACACGGTTTTTAAGTAAAACACACTATCAAAGAGAACTGTACACACAAACCATGCATCACTCGCTGTACTCGCTGGAGTTCAGACGAATGAGGGGGGAATCTCATCGAAACCTAGGCTGAGATAAAGCAGACTTGGAGAGGATTACTCTGTGTGGAAGTCTAGGACAAGAGGGCACAGCCTCAGAATAGGATTTCTTTTTAGAACAGAGATAAGTGTGAATTTCCTTAGCCAGAGGGTGGTGAATCTATGGGAATCACCGCCACAGACACTGTGGAGGCCAAGTCGTGGGGTATATTTAAAGCGAAGTTGGTTGGTTCTTGATTAGTAATTCAAGAAGAATTCGGAGAGAATGCAGGAAAATGGGTTTGGGAGGGATAATAAATCAGTCATAATGGAAAGATGGAGCAAACTCAATAGACTGAATGGTCTCATTCTGCTCCGCTATCTTATGGTATTATGATCAGTCATTGTAACCCCCAGTCTGATGAATGGTCTAATTCTGCTCCGATAACTTATGGTGTTATGATCAGTCATTCTAACCCCTAGTCTGATGAAGGGTTTTGGTTTGCAACATCAACTGCCTATTCATTTCCATAGATGCTGCCTGACATGTTAAGTTGCTCCAGTGTTTTGTGTGTGTAACACTGGTCCAGTCGTACACATTTCTTTTCCTCTCCATCCACTTTCCTCAACAGATCTGACCACAACCCTTTCCCAACATGTGTGTGCAAAGATCTATGTGAATACAACCATATGTAAATGCAAACTTGTACATGCAAAGACACCCAAACCTGCACATATGCATAGTGACAATGATGTAAGCACAGACACACACACACAAATACACAGACAAACAGATGCACACACACACACACACACACACACACACACACACACACACACGTGCACACACACGCACACACATACATGCACACACGCACGCACACACACACACACACACACACACACATACACTTTCTGTATATATGATGGGCTCCACGATAGATAGCAGTTAACGTGACAATATTACAGCTGAGGGCATTCTAGAGTTTAGAGTTCAATTCCTGTGCTGTTCTATAAGGAGTTCTACAGAGGTACGTCCTCCCCATGGAATGCTTGTGCTTTCTCCTGATCCACTGGTTTCATCTCGCAGTCCAAAAGCAGACCAGGTAGATTAATAGTTTATTAAAAATTGTCCTGTGATTGCCAAAAGGGCCTACTCCATGCTTTATTGCTAAATAAAATAAAAACATACATACATATATAGATGCATACAGTACACACATGTGCACAGATGCATACACACGTACATATGCATACACATACATAGATACAGATCTACACATGCCTATACATACACATACATTCACACGTATATACATGCACAGATGCATCCAGATGCATATACATGCATACATACACACAGACATACACAGATATTCAAATGCACACATACATTTACACATAAATACACACACATACACACACACATAACACATAAACACCAACACACACAGCAATGACGCTTATAAACACGTGTATAGAAACATACACGCAAACACATACACACACACACATACACACACCACATGCAGACAGACACACACCACACACAGACACACACATGCAGACACACAAAAACACACACATCACACTCACATACACCACACACACACACACCCACACACAAACACACACATACACCACACACACACACACACACACACACACACACACACACATCACACACACATACACCACACACACATACCCCACACACAAACACACACATACACCACACACACACACACACACACACACACACAAACACACACATACACCACACACACACACACACACACACACACACACACACACATCACACACACATACACCACACACACACACACCCACACACAAACACACACATACACCACACACACACACACACACACACACACACCCACACACAAACACACACATACACCACACACACACACACACACACACACACACACACACACAAACACACACATACACCACACACACACACACACACACACACACACACACACACATCACACACACATACACCACACACACACATCACACACACATACACCACACATCACACACACATACACCACACACACATCACACACACACACCCACACACACACACATCACACACACATACACCACACACACACACACACACATCACACACACATACACCACACACACACACACACATCACACACACATACACCACACACACACACACACACATCACACACACATACACCACACACACACACCCACACACACACACATCACACACACATACACCACACACACACACACACACATCACACACACATACACCACACACACACACACACACACACACACACACATCACACACACATACACCACACACACACACACACAAACACACACATCACACACACACACACACACACACACACACACACACATGCTGACACACAGACATCACACACACACCAACACACACATCATACACATACACCACACACACACACCACACACAAAAGCACACACTCTACACACACACAGACACACATACACATACTACACACACATACAGCTCACACACACACACACACACACATTCCCAGCGATCACAGTGACAGACACTCATCTTGAATCCAACCCTCTATCCAGGAGCAGGATCACTGCTGTTCACCAACACCTCGTCATTATGTTAGCAGAACTGGTCAGAGCTTGCTGAGTGTAAATTGATTGCATATTTTCTACATTCCACCCTCGACCACACTGCGCAGGAGCTTTGCTGACTTTGCTCTGCCCTGAGCTTGTGAAGGTAGTTACAGAAGTACAAACCTTTCCTTCCCACGGAGAGAGATTCCCTCAACATTCCAGTGTCAATTTATGCACCATCATCACGGGAATCTGGAACCAATAATCAGGCCGCAATAATAATAACACTGCATCAGTTGGAGTATTTAAAAAACATTTGCATAACACCAGTGTGTGCAGTGTCAATGATGTAATTAGACAGCCAGTCAGATACAGAGTGAAGTCAGTCTGTGAACTAAGCTTTGTAAAGAATGGCCAAGCTGTTAAATCATAACAGGCTTTATATCATTAGAATAGCATTGCTTACTGATATATTGTGAGAATAAAGTTTCTTCAGTGAATAATAACTAATACAAGCCTACAAGACACGAGAACACTGTGTTACAATGACTGCCAATCACGCTGTTTGCGTGAGTTAAAAACTGCAGCATTGGTCTTTCACTAGCTAAATATCAACAACTGGGAGTATTTTGTTAATTTTAGTCCCACAACATGTGTTATTATCACTGTCAAATGAACAAGGCATCTGCTGCACTTGTGTACCAGTGATGTTGGGTCATGAATATTCATCCTTGCTCCTTCCGTCAAGTAACAAATGGCTGGGCAGCTGTTGGGACACAGAGAACGCCAATGAGGGGAGCAAGCCACCATCTCCCGCAACACCTTGCCGATCGCTCCTTCTGCATGAGACAACTGCTGAGGAGTGTCCTTGAAACGACAAGCTGTGAATCCCACAGTTAACACCCACGATGCTTGAGAAAGAGCAAGACTAATTTTGTATATAAAAGGAAGATATTTCCAATCTACGAATGCAAACAAAGGTTAATAACACAAGATGCAAGATTCAAGTTTATTTATCCTGAAGCCTGCAGTGAAATGCGCCACTTGCATTAACAACCAACACGCCTGTGAGTGTGCTGGGGGCAGCCCGCAAGGTTGCCACAGATTCCATCGCGAACACAGCATGTCCACAGTGTTCAGCAGAACAACACAGAACAAAACAAGCAACAAAAAACATCAGCAAAACATCAACCCTCCCTCACAACCACCCACCCATACACTTACACAGTCCTCTGATACACGTAGTACCATTCACTCTCTGCACTGCAGTTTGGATATATGAAGACACTGTTAGCACGATATCTGTATTCACATTAGCATGGGATTACTTGTACCGCAAAGAGATCTCCATTCATACAGCACCACCTGCAACCGCAGAACCTCTTCAAACAGCCATACCGATATAAATCCAACCTGGCACTGACTGCCCTCAGCCAACCTTAGCCTGACCTCAGCCAGTCTTTTATAAAGCACAGAGAGTCAGAGCTAAAGTGCTGGCAATATGTAGCAGGTCAGTCAGTATCTATGGAAGAGGGAACATAGTGTTTCACACTGATGGTCATGTCACTCCACGTGTGGACATCATAAAACATAGGGCAGAGAACAATACAGCACAGAATGGGCCCTTCAGCCCATCATGCTCTGCTGAATTAGACAGACTGAATCCATGATCAATCTAACCCCTCCCTCCCACACAGCCAATAACGCTCCATTTTTCTTACATCCATATGCCTATCTGAGAGATTTTTAAATCTCCCTGTTACATCAGCCTGAAAGACTCCTAGTTTCTTAGAAGTTTGCGAGAGTCAGCATGTCATCTAAGACTTCGGTGGAGCGTATACTGACTGATTCATCAGGGCCTGGTATGGAAACACCAATGCCCTTGAACAGAAAAGCCTACAAAATGGAGCAAATTCAGCCCAGTCCATCACAGGTAAAGACCTTGTAAGTGTTGCACATCTGCTGGGGTTTCATGGCAGTCCTCTGTTACAAGAATAACCCCTTGTAATAAGTAATCAGGGAGGCACAGAGAATCTGTATTTACTTTTATTAGTAGCTTTTATTTTCTCAACTAAAAAGCATGTGTGTTCACAAACTAACTAGCTGTGTGCACCCCACTAGAATTCCCTGACCCTCCATGAACAGTTAATGAAGAGAAAAGGTATTACTCTGGAAAGAAGTCGACACTGGCCAGGTGTTCTTCGTGGTTCCAATCTCCACATGTCCGTGGGGTTCTCCTTATTCTCGATGGTTGGTCTTTGGCTGCAGGAGAGTCATCACCCCAGCATATTTGGAGCTCCTGACTCCTGACTCTTATAGTGTTTCTCATCAGCTGAACTGAAGGATCTTAAACCCATTGGCTCAAGGTCATCTTCTCACTGGTTCTAGTCTAGTCACTACCAACATTTTTTTATGGTTCTACTCACCCCAGCCATGTGTATTCAACTCTGACTGGTCCAGACCGGTTAAATAAAGTGGCCAGATATAGTCTAACAAGATTACAGATTGTTTCTTTGGTAGGTCGATCATTTTACATAATAAGAGAATAATCTGAGAATGGTGTCAGGTTTAGCAGGTCATTACTTGTAGCTCCTTGAACCACATTCAACTACTCTGATTAGAGCACGCAAGAGCACGCAAGAATTTGTTCAGAGTCCACAAAATGGGGGAAGGGAGGAACAAGCTGGTTTGTCTGCTTCCCCTGTCCTTGATTTGTCAAATCAACTAATTATTGACTATAGTTTCTTCTGACTAACATCTTCCCCACCATTACGCACATCTACGTGAAAGTTGCACTCTTCAACAAGGGACCCCACCATCCAGGCTATGCTCTCTTCTTGCTGCTGACATCAGGAGAGAGGTGCAGGAGCCTTGGGACTAACACCACCAGGTTCAGAAACATTCATTGCTCCTCAACTATTAAGCTCTTTAACCAGCAGGGATAACTTCACTCAACCTCACTCACCCCCAACACTGAACTGTTTCCACAACCTATGAACTCACGTTCAAGGGCTCTTCATCTCGTATTATCAATTATTACTGTTCATTTATTATTATTATATTGTTTGCTTTTTTCCCCATTTTGCACAATTTGTCATCTTTTGCACATTGGTTGTCTGTCCATCTTGTGTATGGTTTTTCATTGATTCTGTTGTGTTTCTTTCTAATTACTGAGAATAGCCCCAAGAAATTGAATCTCAGAGTAGTGTATGGTAGCATATATATACTTTGATAATAAACTTACTTCAAACTTTGAATCACTAGCAACGTTCCACACACCCACCACTCTCTGTGTAAAAAAAAACCTACCGTACCTCTGACATCACCCCTAAACCTTTTCCACTCACCTTGAAAGAATGTCCCCTGGTATTAGCTCATTGCCACCTGAGAAAAAGACACTGGCTATACATTCTGTCTAAGACGGTCATAATTAAATGCACTTCTTATCTTCCACAAGTAATGGGGTTCAATTCCTGTCGCTGTTTGTAAGAAGTTTGTACATTCTCTTCGTGACCACGTGCAATTCCTCTGGGTACCCCAGGTTCCACCCATATTCCAAAGATGTATGGGCTAGGTTAGTGAGTTGTGGGCATGCTGTTTGGTGCTGTGTCTGGTTGTTGATGCAAATGACACATTTCACTGAATGTTTCAATGGGCCCAACATATTGATGCAATTACAAAGAAGGCACACATAACCTATACTTCATTAGGAATCCGAGAAAGATTTGGTATGTCAACAAAGACTCTGACAAATTTCTAAAGATGTGCCATGGAGAACATTCTGGCTTGTTGCATCTCCATATGGAGGGCCCACTGCACAGGGTCAGGAAAAGCTGCAGAGAGCTGGGCGCGATCCTCCCCATCACCGAAGACATCTTCAAAAGGCAAAGCCTCAAGAATACAGCTTCCATCATTAAGGACCCTCACCACGCAGAACATGCCTTCTTCTCGTCACTACCACCAAGGAGGAGGTACATGAGCCTGAAGGAACACACTCACGTTTTACAAACAGCTTCCAGCCCCCCACCATCACATTTTTAAATGGTCTATGAACCCTTGAACACGACCTCACTATTTTTGCTCTTTTTTTGCAAAACGTTTATCTTTATATATTCCTTATTCTAACCTGTAGTATATTTTATGTATTTCACTGTGCTGCTGCTACAAAACAACAAATTTCACAACATGCCAGTGATAATAAACCTGATTCTAATTCTGTACATGTGACAAGTAAAGCAAATCTTTAAAAAAGAACTTTATATATCCCAAAATCAGGTTGGCTTGTGACTTGGAGGTAGATTCAGATTCAGATTTATTATCACATGTATTGTACATCAAAAAGTATAGTGATATGTGTGGACAACCAATAAACCTAAGGATATGCTGGGGGCCACACATTCCAGCGCCAACAGAACATGCCTACGATGCTCTTTTGGGTGGTGTTATGGAGCACCTTTGGGCTAGAGTTGGTGGATATGGGAAGTTGGGTTGGAAAAGCCGAGTTGAATGTAGCGTTTTTCGTTTACCGAGGCACACTGCAGCCACTTATGCCAACGGTGGAGGGATGTGTTGCTCCAAAGAGTCATACTGCACTGTTCTCAGTTGTATTATGGTTCTTAAGTGCTGTTAGAGCTGCACTAATCCAGGCAAGTGGGGAACATGCTTTCAGGACCTGGTCTTGTTCCTTAAAATCAGATTAAGTGCTCACCCATCTCCAGATTTAGCTTCATCCATAAAAAGCTCAGTGAGTTTGAAACTTTTTCCTCATATGTTCACCCAAATACAAGCTGCTTCCTTAACGACAACTCCACTTCAGTCAGCAGAGGATGGGTTAAAAGTTGATTAGATTCTTAATGTGATTTGCTTTCACAAGATGCTCACATTTTCAGAAGTACCGTCAATAATTCAGTCATGCAAGTGGGAAAAAAAAACTCATCCGAGGTGTAGGTAGTTGTTAGACTCCATCCGACACGTCCTGGCTGAGATGTCACCATCGAGGCTGCCATTTCATGGAAGTGTTGAAGGCTTTCCTTGGCATCTTTCTTTCGGGAACTTATTCCAACACTTGGCTCAACATGAGAGACTGAGAGAGTGAGAGACAGAGGGGGAGAAAGACAGAAAGAGAGAAGAAGAGGCGGGTCCTTGTAGAGGGAAGATGCAATAGAGAGGAAGGGGGTGAAAGAAAAGGCAGAAAGAAAGAATAATGATAAAGGTATCTGGAAAGAAAGCAAAAGAAAAGAGAGAAAGGCTGATGTGAACAAGACAGGAGTAAGAAAAACAGAAAATATAGAAACGAATAGAAAAGGAGCAAGAGCGAAAATTAGAGGGGGAGAAAGGAAGAGGAGGAATGATAGAGAAGAGAAGAAGTAAGAAAAAGAGAGAGAGGCTGAGGTGGAATGGAAAGAGAGGATATAGATAGAGAAAATAGAGAGTGAGAAAGAGGAGAGAAAGAAAGGTGGTATAAGAATGGGGTACATGGTCTTTGCAGACATCTGGCAGGCTTCCTCAATAGACACCAATCCTTGTGACGTGGGCAGCAATGAAAGCCCACACATGTGACAACAGGGAAATGGCTGTCAGGAAGTAAGTGCCCCGAGGTGTTACTCGGAGAGATCGAAGAAATGGCAAAGGTCACACACGCATACAGTTGTCAAATCTATAAAACCTAATAACAAAAATGACAACACTTTCTTAGAACAACACAAAAGGATTTGCTGTTTTTGATTTCAGCACAGGATATTACTTCTTTTGAATAAAATGCAAAAGAAAATCCCCAAAAATAACCACATTCCAACACAAGAAAGCACTGGAGAATCCAAAGGGAAGAATCCTGGGATTACTGCACCGGCAGTCCACCCTTATCTACTGTAAATCACTTCGGGGTGTCCCGGAGATCAGGAAAAGTCCCAAAGAAATCCAAGTCCTGTCTTGGTAAGGAAAGGATTGAAGTCTAATAAAGATTGGAAAAAGAGGGAGGTGGCCCATATATGGGACAAGCTGACACAGGAAGTAGTTGAGACAGGTACAATAACAACAGGTGTATGATAAGAGGGGTTTAGAGGAATAGAGCACAGTACATAGATCATTATAGCATACTAAAGGCCCATTGGCCCATGATGTTGTGTTAACCCATGCTAAGATCAATCTAACCCTTCCCTCCTACATAGCCCTTCATTTTTACTTCACCCATGTACCTATCTAAGAGTCTCTTTAATATATCTGCCTCCACCACTGCCCCTGGCAGTGTGTTCACCACACCCTTTGTAAAGATCCTAACTGGCATCTCGGACATCTCCCCTATACATCCATAATCCCCTATAATTGCCTTAAAATTATGCTCTCTTGGCATTAGCCATTTCTGCATTGGGATATGGCCAAATGAAATATGAGTAAATGGGACTAGCATGGATGAAAATCTTCATTGGCATAGAGTGGATAGGCCAAAGAGCAACTTTCAGTGCTGTATGACACAATGACTCTATGATAATGTAGCACTGAAGATGATCTTAAAGTACTGATTGGCCAGACACTCAGACTCAACCTCCTCCTCTCCTTAACACCCTCCTTTTCCTTACATCCTCATACTCTGGGACCTCAAGAATGAGTGTGATCTTATTGAGGTGTATAAAATCGTCAGGGGTATACATAGGGTGAATGTGCGCAGTCTTTTTTCTAGGGTTGGGAATCAAGAACTGGAGGGCACAGCTTTTTAGGAACTCAAGGGGCAACGTTTTCACATAGAGGGGAGTCTGTACATGGGCCAAGCTGTCAGAGGAAGTAGTTCAAACAGATACATTAATGGCATTTAAAATGCACTTGGACAGGTACATAGGTAGGAAAGGTTCAGAGGGATATGGGAAAAGTGTGCGTAAATGGGACTGGCTTTGATGGGAATCTCAGTGGGCATGGACCAGTTGGGTCAAAAGGCCAGATTTTGATACTGAAGTTCGTATTTAGAAATGTATTGTTCCAAATGTGGAGTTCACCAGTTTTTACTCGAATGCTATTGACTCTTGGGGCTCATGCCTTCAATTTACAAGTCTATTTTTCACTCTAATGAAGGGCTGACCATTCTACCTACTGAAGCAGATTTAACAAAAATAGCCTTGTGAACTGTCAAAGTTTGGATCACAATGGGGGATGATGCAGACTTTCACAACTGCTGCATCACAGAAGGAAGAGATTCAACCTCTTAAATCGAAAGTTGGTCCTTCGCAGAGAAATCATTCAGTTCTGTTTCCCTATGCTATTCCCAGCATCTATCTAATTTCCTACTGGGAGGCTTGGATTGCTTCTTCTTTTTCCACCCCTACGGTGGTGAGTTCCGCACCATCACCACTTCGTGGGCACAGGAGTCTTTCCCAACACAGCTGTACAGATGTGCCACCGAACACATCCTATCTGAATGTATCACAGCTTGGTACAGAAACTGTTCAACCCCAACTACAACATTTGGATGGTTTGTTATTGTCATGTGTACTGAGGCTACTATGGAAAACTTCGCTTATCAAGCTGTCCATACAAATCACTTCACCACATCAGTATGCTAAGGGAGTACAAGGGACTCGATGACAGAGCAGAGCATTATACTCACAGGGAAAGTGCAGTGCAGGCAGATAATAAGGGGCAAGGCCACGCCGAGGTAGATTGTGAGGTCAGGTGTCCATCTTTTTTGACAAGAGGTCTGTTGAAGAATCTAGAAACAGCACATAGAACTTTCCTTGAGCATGGTGTGGTGTGCTTTCAAGCCTCTGTATCTTCAACCAGAGAGGAAGGGAGAAGAGAAGACGTCTGGGGTGGGTGGGGTATTTGATTATGCTGGCTGCTTTTCTGAGGCGGGGGAAGTGTTGACAGACTCCGTGGAGGGGAGGCTGGTTTCCACGATGTGCCCAGCTGTGTCCACAACTCACTACAGTTTCTTGCGGTTTCACTCCTTATTAGCCCATAATCCACTCCACCTCCCCACTGATGACCTACCAAATGGCTCTGGCAGTTAACCCTCACACTACCAAACCACTAAATCCAGGGTTTATAAATGAGGCTATGCACCCCAACCCCAAGATTATGCTCGGCTTTGACCCGAATTCCTTTCCTCCCACAGCTGCGACTCAACCCACTGAACCCTTCCAGTAAATTGTTTGTATTCCCAAACCTCTGTGAGTTTAGGGTCTGATTGGGACTACAATCGCCAGCATTTTCTCGCCCACAATTCCCATATTGCTCCCAACCCTCAGTGCCAGCTTTGGCCCTGGGCTGTTATATTTTTGTGTGCACTCTAATGCAGTATCTGCTCCATAGAAATGAACAGCTGCAGGCTCAGGCTCACACTCAACAGTCATTGACACCCTGGACAGCAGCCAGGCAACGCACCGGTTAGCCTCCATGAGAACTTCAAGGGAAAGTGACCTTGTGTATTATAACTAGAGAGAAGGACAAGTTAAAGTTCACTTTAACTTAACTGATGGAAAACCCTCATTCACTGAGGTCAGGACTGGACAATTAACCAGACTTTGGAGGGTGGGAACAGCATCCTTGGATGGTCTGCAGAATGAAGGAATGATCTGTTAGAGCAGTCGGGCTTGTTCCCACATGGCAGGGAAGTGGAGAGTGTGACCATTCAGGGCATTGTCTCCATAGCAAGACCATGTACGGCCCTCTTCAGAATAGTTGTGGGTTCGTGCAGAAGGTTATCAACAAATAAAGATGTGCAGTGTGGATAGTTACACGTGTGTCTGTCTGTCTGTGTGTCTCTGTTTCTATGCGTCTTTGTGTGTGTGCATACGTGTGCATCTTTGTACATGTGTATGCATGTGTCTATGGCTCAGTGTGTGTGTGTGTGTGTGTGTGTGTGTGTGTGTGCATCTGTGTATGTGTGTGACCTGTGTCTATTAGTATGTGTCTTTGTGTGTCTGTCTGTCTGTGTGCGTCTGTGTCTGTGCCCATGTGTGCATGTTCGTGTTTAATCATTAAAGGAGCTAAAACCTGGCAGTAAGTTGTGAGGAAAGTGTTTGAAATCTTGAAAATTTTCGAGAGGACAAATATTACAAATATATGATGACTGGCGAATGAACCAGAGACAATTGTGTGTGTGTGTCTGTGTGTGTGTGTGTGTGTGCATGCGAGTGAGTGAGTGTGTGTGTATGTGTGTGTGCAAGTCTGTGTATCTGTATGTGTATATGTATGTGTGTATGTGTGTGTGTGTGTGAGTAAGTCTGTGTGTGCGTGTGTGTGTGTGTGTGTGTGAGTGTGTGTGTATGTATGTGTGTGTGCAAGTCTGTGTGTGTGTATGTGTGTGTGTGTGTGTGTGTATGTGTGTGTGCGAGTCTGTGTATCTGCGTGTGTATATGTATGTGTGCGTGAGCGAGTGTGTATGTGTCTGTGTGTGTATATGTATGTGTGTGTCTGAGTGAGTGCGTGTGTGAGTCTGTGTGTGTGTATATGTATGTGTGTGAGTGAATGTGTGTATCTATGTGTGTGTGAGTGAGTATGTGTGTGTGAGTGAGTGAGTGTGTGTATGTATGTGGGTGTGAGTGAGTGTGTGTGTATGTGTGTGAGTGAGTGGGTGTGTGTGAGAGTCTGTGTGTGTGTGTGTGTGTATGTGTGTGAGTGAGTGTGTGTGAGAGTCTGTGTGTGTGAGTGAGTGTGTGTGTATGTATGTGGGTGTGAGTGAGTGTGTGTGTGTATGTGTGAGTGAGTGTGTGTGTGTGAGAGTCTGTGTGTGTGTGTATGTGTGTGAGTGAGTGTGTGTGTGAGAGTCTGTGTGTGTGTATGTGTGTGAGTGAGTGTGTGTGTGTGAGAGTCTGTGTGTGTGAGTGAGTGTGTGTATGTATGTGGGTGTGAGTGAGTGTGTGTGTGTATATGTGTGTGAGTGAGTGTGTGTGTGTGAGAGTCTGTGTGTGTGTGTGTGTGTGTGTGTGTATGTGTGTGTGTGTGTGTATGTGTGTGTGTGTGTGTGTGTGCCTGTGTGTGTCTGTGTGTGCGTATATGTATGTGTGTGTGTGAGTGAGGGGAAAGAGCGTGTGTGTGTGAGACAGAGATAGAGAGAGAGAGACAGACAGACAGACAGACAGGGACAGAACAGAGGGAAAAATATTTTTATTGCAATCAGAATGGATGCGGAATGAACTGAAATAAATTCCAAAGGAAATTGGATAAATTCCAAATGCAGGAATGGGTCAGAAGGAGAGAAAGGGGGCCTTCAGTATTATTTCAAAAGCATAGGGAAGACTTGATGGGCTCAATGGCCTCTCTCTGCCTAGTGCTGTACGTTTTTTTAATAATGATTCCATGATACTAACCAGATCACCCATCTGTTAGTTGGCTGGGTTCTCAGAATGAGAGAGTCTTGAGACCATCTCTTCAAACTGAGCAGAGCTCCCTCAGAGACGGGCAGATGGTTGGGAATGTGTTCCAAAGCTGTAGAGTGTCCAGTACGTTACTGCTCGTTTTCAGATGTTCTGGGATTGTTACGTCCTGTCTGTGCCTGATTAAACACATAACTAGAGAGAAAAGGTTTGAGACAGATGCACCAAGTTACATCTTCCTGGTGTGCCCCTTCTCTACATTATCTGGGTAATTATGCATTCTTTAAAAAGCCACAGACAGAGTAAAAGTCACTGAGAGTAATCAGTAAAGTGTATTCAAGATAGATTAACTCAAAATTGTTTAATGTAATTTCCAGTACACCAGTGTAAAGGAGAATGAAATAATTGTTATTCCGGATCCAATGCAGCACAAAAAAAAACACAATTATATTAAAAAAGCACAATAATAGAATGAACATAATAAATATAAATACATAAGATAGCTTATATAAATAGATTAATTGTCCATAAAGTGACATTAGGCACAGGAGTGTCTGTACATAGGGTGACTGACAGGAAATTGTAAAGTAGTAGCGGTAGGGAGGTGTGACAGAGTTAGTGGGTGGAGGTGTGGATCAGCTTTACTGCTTGGAGAAAGCAACTGTTTTTGCGTCTCGTGGTCCTGTTGTGGATGCTACATAATCTCCTCCCTTATGGGAGTGGGACAAACAGTCCGTGAGCAGGGAGGGTTGGTGCATTTCCAGCGCATTTCTGTATAAATGTCCTTGTAGGTCAGATATGCAGGTCACTTGGTTACCCATTTATGTAAAGTTGAGAGGTCATCATATTCTCTACTTCATCTTGATCCATGGGCATTGCTCCCTCTTCAAGTTTTCCTGTGAAGTTAATCACTGCTACTGCCAAGTTTTCTTAGAGATGTCAAGTAGGTGGCAATTATGGCAGGGAGTCAAATAACCTCTATAACTGTCAGCTCAGCCATCAAAGAGGTTTCTTTTTTAAAAAAACTCACTGAAATATGTGTTTAAATCAAACTATCCAAGCTCAAAATCTACGTGCAAATGTTGCAGTGCAGACATGTGGTTGTAGCAGTTAAAAATACTTCTTTAAAGGGTTTTAACTGTTAGTGGAGGAAGTAAATGCATTGTTTACAAGAGTTTTTTCCAATGACTACAATATCATAGCAATACACTAATATACACTCAGTGGCCACTTTATTAGGTACACCTGTACACCTGCTCATTAATGAGAATCTCTAATCAGCTAATGACGTAGCAGCAACTCAATGTACAAAAGCATGCAGACATTGTCAAGAGGTTCATTTGTTGTTCAGGCCAATATCAGAATGGGGAAGATCTAAGTGACTTTGATTTTGGAATGATTGTTGGTGCCAGACTGGGTGGTTTAGTATCTCAGAACCTACTGATCTCCTGCGATTTTCACCACACAACAGTCACTGGAGTTTACAGAGAATAGTGTGAAAAACAAAAAAATGCAGTGAGGTGTGAAAACACTTTGTGATAAGAGAGGGCAGAGGAGAATGGCTGAACTGGTTCAAGCTGACAGGAAGGCAACAGTACATTTCAAATAGCCATGTGTTACAACAGTGGTTGTGCAGAAGAGCATCTCTGAACGCACAACATGTTGAACTCTGAAGTGTGTGAGCTATAACAGCAGAAGACTACAAACATACACTCAAATAAAGACATCTGTTAGTCTTGCGAGACCATGGATCTGCCCCTGGAAAGTCTTTACTCTCCAGGGCGCAGGCCTGGGCAAGGTTGTGTGGAAGACTGGCAGTTGCCCATGCTGCAAGTCTCCCCTCTCCACAACACCAATGTTGTCCAAGGGAAGGACATTAGTACCCATACAGCTTGGCACTAGTGTCACCGCAGAGCAATGTGTGGTTAAGTGCCTTGCTCAAGGACACAACACATTGCCTCGGCTGGGGCTCGAACTCACGACCTTCAGATCGCTAGTCGAATGCCTTAACCACTCGGCCACGTGCCCACACAACATACACTCAATGGCCACCTTATTAGGTACATGGCCACCAAGTGTGCATTTCACTGTTTTGATGAATATTGAATTGAACATAATGGAAACATTCAGCAGGTCAGGCAGCGTCAATGGAAGGAGAATTGATCAATATTTCAGGACCCATGATGAAGGGTTTCAGCTCAAAACATCGACTGTTTATTCCTTTCCATAGATGCTCCCTGGCCTGCAGAGTTCCTCCAGCATTTGTTGTGTGTTACTCTGGATTTCTAGCATTGCAGAATCTCTTGTGTTTATAATTTAGGAACAGTTCCTTCCTCTCTACAAACACATTTATGAACGGTCCATGAACACATCAACACTACCTCGTTATGCCTGTTTTCGCACTGCACTATTTATTTTGTCATTTATAGTAATTTTGTGTCTTTGCACTGTACAGTAAATTTCATGTCATACAACTCAGTGGCAATGAGCCTGATCCTGATTTTGAATTCAGTGCATGTGGTGACAGTGAGCCCATTCAAAAAGTTTGGTGTCAGTCCTTGAGCTTGCAATGA
Source organism: Mobula hypostoma (assembly GCF_963921235.1). Classification (NCBI taxonomy): domain Eukaryota; kingdom Metazoa; phylum Chordata; class Chondrichthyes; order Myliobatiformes; family Myliobatidae; genus Mobula; species Mobula hypostoma. The sequence goes on from NC_086125.1 coordinate 28,979,924, forward strand.
GCTTGTTGGAATAATGAAGAAGGTTGAACATAAACAGGTCAGCCAGTAAGAGGGATGGTGAATTAAAGGGACCGGTCTAGATTTTGTGGGTAGATAACGAGTGATTCCTTGTAGATTTGATATGTTTGCCCTGTTCCTCTCTGCACAGTTATCACCTAACCTTCAGAGTCCTTCCAACACTTGCTATTTTATTTTATCATTGCTTTAACATTCTATTCCCATTAACATTGCTGGCCTGAATGGAAGATTTTCAGAACTGAAGTACGGCTAACATTCATGACCTTCCCACAACGACAGAAGATGTGAGCAAAGGACTGAGCATGTAAGCAGCTCCAACCTACACTAACCAAGCTATTTAACCAAATAATCCTCAACTAGTAATCCTTCTATGTCCAGGTTTTTCAACTAAAGATAAAGATTAGCTTTATTGGTCATATGTACACCAAAACATCAAAACATACGTCATTTGTGTCAATGACCAACACCATTCTAGGATTGCGCTGAAGACAGCCTGCAAATGTCGCCATGCTTCTGGCACCAACACAGCATGCTCACAGCTTTCTAACCCTAATCTGTTGGTCTTTGGAAACTGGAGTACCTGCAGAAAGCCAACACATCATGGGGAGAATGTACAAACTTCTTACAGACAGCAGTGCGACTCAAAACCCCAATCGCTGGCACTATGAATCATTGTGCTAACTTCTAATTTACCATGCCATTGCTAATCTAATCCAGCAATGAGGGCACTGATCTAAATATTTTATTAAACCAATGATCAAGCCAACATGATGGTTGTATCACATCCTGGCATGGAAACAACAATGTCCAAGAATGGAAAAGTCTACCAAAAGTGGTGGACACAGCCAAATCCATCACAGGCAAAGCCATCCCCACCATTGAGCACATTTACATGGAGTGCTGCCATAGGAGATCAGAATCCATCATCAAGGATTTCCACCATCCAAGCTATAATCTTTTCTCGCTACTGACATTGGAAGAGAGGTACAGGAGCATCACAGGTTAAGAAACAGTTATTAACCTTCAACCATCAGACTCCCGAACTGACATAACTAACTTTACTCATCTCAACAATGAACTGGTTCCACAACCTAGGGACTCACTCTCAAGGACCCTACACCATGTTCTCTGTATAATTTATTTATTTCCACAGTTTCTCCTATTTTGCACATTGGTTGGTTTTTCCCCCAATCTTTGTATGCAGTTTTTCATTACTATTTCTTTGTTTACCTGTGAAAGCCCACAAGTAAATAAATGGATATGGTAGTATATCTGATAATAAATTTACTTTGAACTTTGAACGAAACTTCACACCGCATGCCTCGATGATTCTATAACCAGTCATTTTATAGTCCAGTAATTGTGCTTGTTAGTTCAATCTAGTCTTACTACATCCAAATATTATAGTTTTTAGACAATTTCTACTACACCTAAACACTGACTAACAAGCCCTCAAGTTCCATTAATTCCCTTGTTTCCAGTAACTAACAACTGACGAAGCAGCTTTCATTCTGTGGAACAGGAAAGAATAATGATGCAACACAAGAGACAGCTCTGAAGTAAACAGAATCACACGGACTGTGTCCAACAGAGCACACATGCTGTGCAGAGAACACGCACTGCATGCCAAACATATGGAGTGCCCACAGTAACAGTACACTTCCAACCAAAATAACACTATGGGATCAAGAGCCTATTGTGGTGTAGAGAGAAACCTGGTATTAAAATAACACTGCCGTCAGAAGCCACTCTACAAAAACACCCCTCCTCGTCCTCGCTTGAGGAAATTCTCTTCTCCTTCAGAATCAAGGATGGCTTACTTGGAGATGTTGCTGACACACTTTTTTTATTGCAGGGTCTCTCCTTCCTCCTGGAGACTCTGGCACACTGGCAGTCTGTTACGGCACACTTCCACTGGCATAAGCAGTCACTCTAGTACCCATCAAGTTGGCCATAGTTACTGTGTGAGGAGATTTATAGACCTACAGGATAATTCTGCTCTTGACTTTGGACCACACCAGACTTTACACCAGAGCAGACTCAGAAACCAGTGCCTAGGCTGATTTTCCCATCCACCCTCCCAGCACGAGGGGGAGGAAGCCAGTTTTGTCACTTTTGTAGCCTGTTTCACAACAGACCCCCACCACCCAGGCCATGCTCTCTTCTCGCTGCTGCTGTCAAGAAGCTGAAGCCTTAGGTCCCACAACACCAGGTTTAGAAACAGTTCTTACCCTGAAGAAATCCCTGCGAGAGGAGCGATTTGGGGATCGGTGTGCCTGATCTGTTTTGCTAGTTTTTTTGTGTGGGAGGAAGGATTTGGGGGATGATGTGCCTGTTCAGTTTTTGTTCATCTTTTTTTGTGAGGAGGTGGGATTTAGGGGTTGATAATCTTGCTTCCTTTCTTTGCTTTCTTGCTTTCATGGCTACCCGGAGAAGTGAAGAATTTCAGAGTTATGTACTTTGATAATAAGGTGATCCTTTAAACCTTTGAGCCAACATGGATAACTTTCATTCACCTTAACTCTGAACCGATGCCACAATCTATGGACTCATTTTTGAGGATGTTGCAACTCAAGTTCTCAATAGTATAATCTATTTAATTACTTATTTATTTATTATTATTGTTTGTATTTCCGATTCCTTAAGGTTATTACAGCTGGGGGTGGTAGTGGGGATAAGCTCCCACTACTTTTTGCGTGCTCCCAATTCCATGCATCTTAGATAGCTTCTGACAACCACGTCCAGCTCCTGGCCTTCACATAAGACCATAACATCATAAGATATAGGAGCAGAATTAGACTATTCGGCCCATCCAGTCTGCTCCACCATCTCAGCATGGCTGATCCATTTTTCTTTCCAGCCCCAATCTCCTGCCTTCTGCTCATATCCCTTCATACTCTGACCAACCAAGAACCTATCAACCTCAGGCTTAAACATGCATGCAGACTTGGCCTCTACAGCTGCCTGTGGCAAAGAATTCCACAGATTCACCACTCTCTGGCTAAAGAAATTCCTCCTTATTTCCATTCTAAAAGGATGCCCCTCTATTCTGAGGCTGTGTCCTCTGGTCTTAGACTACTCCACATCCACTCTGTCAAGCCTTTCACCATTCAATAGGTTTCTATAAGGACACCCCTCATTCTTCTGAATTCCAGTGAATACAGGCCCAGAGTCATCAGACATTCTTCATATGACAAGCCGTTCAAATTTGGAATCATTTCCATGAACCTCTCACCAGGGTGCTTTATAAAGTCTCAGCATTACATCCTTGCTTGCATGCGGCTGAACTACTAAGCCCAGCAGAACTGTTTCTGCTGAGAAGGGGCAAAAGTAGGTTACTGGGACCTTAAAACCAGTCACTTCCAGGAAATGGGGCTCATCAGCCGTGGTTAGCAGCCCATCTAGGAGAAGGAAAACTGATCTCAAACCTTCGTTGCCTTGTGGCTATACCACTTATGGAGAAGGCTTCAGGAGTAAACCCCAAGGAAAAGTCTGAAGCTGGAATCCCTAAAGTAGTCCTACACTGAGTTCAACACTGACTGGCAACTCTGGTGATGCTGCTGGTGCCGAACTGTATCACGCTCTGCTATTCCTTTGGATTCATTAGCTGTGTGGACACAGGGAGCCTGCTACCTTGGCAACAGCGTACTGCCTTGCGTATCGTGTCCCACCGCCCAGGCTTGCGTACTGCCTTGCGTATCGTGTCCCACCGCCCAGGCTTGCGTACTGCCTTGCATATCACGCAGTCAGCAGGGACGCAACACTCATGGTCAACTCCACCCAAAGGATGGCCTCTACATTGGATCTTCTTTTGCATATTGGTTGATTGTCTGTCTCTGTTTACATGTAGGTTTCTCATTGATTCTATTGTATTTCTTTGTCCTACTGTGAAGGCCTGCAAGAAAATGAATCTGAGGATAGTATAGGGTGACATTTACATACCTTGATAATAAATTTACTTTGAATTTTGAAATTTGGACAGAACGCCCCACCAGTAATCATCCAGTTTATGTGGATTAGTTCCTCCCCACCATTTTCATTTGCCCAGCGTTTCAGTGACTGGTCTGTTGGGAAGAAAGCGCTGGATGTCAGAGATCCAGAAAGGTTTTGGAAGTTGGGCAAATTCTATTAGCAAGGGTGGCGTTGAATTCAGAGGTGGTCTAGTTGCAAAGTGTTGACACCCTCTGGGTGTGTGGCATACTAACTCAAATACAGTGTGGAAACCACACATGAACGTCACTTCATGACAAATGCATGAGGGCCTGTCATCAGGTACTGAGAGCGCAGAAGGCACTTCACTCTAAGTGAAGTCAAAATAAAAACTTGCAGCATACTTTCACCATTAGAATCAAAAGAAATCTGGTTAGTTCCATCCCCAAGAATTAGTTCCCTTCATTTACAGTTGATCTTTAAACTTCGTGAACTGTGATTCTGCCAACATTTTAGCTTATGCATTCTGGTGTGAAAATTACTTTCCTTTCCTCTCTTACCAATTATTTTGACTTCGATGATACTTGCAGCATCTCCCACTTTATTCAGGATAGATCCTGGGCCCAACATATTGATGTAATTATAAAGGAGGCACACCAGTGGCTAAGCGGTATTTCATTCGGAATTTCAGGAAATTTGATATGTCACCAAAGACTCCAGCAGATTTCTGCAGATGTACCGTGGCGAGCATTCTGGCTGCTTGCTTCACCAATTACAGGAATGGAAAAAAAAACTGTAAAGGCCTGTAGACTCAGCAATAGAGCAATCACCTTCCCACCATCGAAGACATCTTCAAAAGGCAATATCTCAAGATGGCGACATCCATTATTAAAGACCCTCACCATCCAAAACATGCCGTTTTCTCAATATTACTATAGGGGAAGAGGTACAGGCACCTGAAGGCAAACATTCAAAGTTTTAGGAACAGCTTCTTCCCCTCTGCCATCAGATTTTTGAACAGCCCATAAACCCAACAACACTACCTCACACTATTTTGTTCTCATTTTGCACGACTTATTTATTTTTCTTATTGCAACTTTTAGTAATTTGTTTATGCATTACACCGTACTCCGGCCTCAAAACAACAAATTTCATAACATATGTCAGTGATAATAAACCTGATTCTGATTCTGATTGTGTCAAATTTTTTTGCAATATCAATATCTGCTTGGCTTCCCCTTAAGGTTCTCTGTGCCAAGGTGAAAGTATTTTCAAGGCTGGCGGTGATATGATATGTTAATATTAATGTTCCAGTACTCATCTTGTGTGGTCTGGGATTTCAAATTGAATGCAGATATAGTTAACAAAAATCTTGCACTGATAGATCCTAGAATTATGTAAGTATAAAGAATTGGAACACAGAAAGAAGACTTTCAGCCTGATGTACCCACAGTAGTTCCTTGTAGAGCAATTCAGTTAGTCATTCCCTACTGCACTGTTCAATGGTGGAGCATTGTACAGAGAGACTTGGACAGGAAGTAGAGGATGGGTGATATCACATCAGGAAGGTAGTTTCTAATTCTATGACAGAATTCCCTGAACCTTTCAATGACCATGATGAGCAATAACTTTCCTTTGAGCTATAATCACCTTTGAACCCACAATTGGCAACTAACAGTCAGCAGGTCATCTTTCCAGGAATTAATATTAGCCTCCACACAGGATAACCCAGCTGCTCAATCTGGGGAAGTGTACAGTGATACACTTTGGAAAGTCAAACTCGAAGGCAGAGTACAGGGTTAATGGCAGGATTCTTAGCAGTGTGGAGGAACAGAGAAATCTTGGGATCTGCATGAATAGATCACTCAAAGATGTCATGCAAATTGATAAGGAGGTTAAGAAGGTGAGTTGGCCTTCCCTCATCGAGGAATTAAGTTCCAGAGCCACAAGGTAATGTTGCAGTTCAGTAAAAGCCCGGTTAGACCACATTTGGATTATTGTGTTCACTTCTGGTCGCCACATGATAGGAAGAATGTGGAAGCTTTAAAGAAGGTGCAGAAGAGATTTACCAGGATGCTTCCTGGATTACATAGTGTGTCTTATGAGGATAGGCTGAGTAAGCTCAGTCTTTTCTCTTTGGACATAGGAAAATGAGAGCTGACCTGATGGAGCTGTAAAAGATGATACAGGGCATAGATAGACTGCACAGCTAGAGACTTTTTCTCAGGGCTGAAATGGCAAATACAAGGGAGCATAATTTTAAGGTGACTGAAGGAAGGTTCTTTATGCAGAGAATGAGGTATGTGGAATGCACTACAGCAGTGGTGATAGATGCAGGTACCTTGGGTCAACTTAAGAGACTCTTGGGCACATGGATGATAGGAAAATGGATGATTACTTTGGAGGGAAGAGTTAGATTGATCTTAGAATAGGTTAAAGTGACAGAACAACATTGTAGGCCAAAGGAACTGTACTGTAACGTACTGTTCTATGTTCTATACTTGATAGTCTGTGCTCTATGTTTTATAGTCTGTGTCTATGTTCAATGTTCAGAGTTTGCCATCATTAGTGCCCCATAGCTTTCACATTTACTCCAGAGCCCAACATTCAGTTCCCAATTGGAACTTAGACCTGCTTGACATATCCCTGGAGAGTTTTGACAACACCCCATGAATCATTCCATTCTCTGTTACAAACGTGTACTGAAGAATGACAGTGAACAATCTTGATCTTGAATCTTTTCAACCATCCTGTCTGACTGCCCTCACCAGCATCTACCTCCACTTAAAGGTCAGATGTTTACTAGAATTTACTAGAATGTTATCTGGGTTTCATCTCCTAAGTTACAGAGAAAGGTTGAACAAGTTGGGTCGTTATTCTTTGGAGCATAGAAGGTTGAGCGGGGACTTGATAGAGGTATTTAAAATTATGCGGGGGATAGATAGAGTTGATGTGGATAGGCTTTTTCCATTGAGGGTGGGGGAGATTCAAACAAGAGGACATGAGATGAGAGTTAAAGGGCAAAAGTTTAGGGGTAACATGAGGGGGAACTTCTTTAATCGGAGAGTGGTGGCTGTGTGGAACGAGCTTCCAGCAGAAGTGGTTGAGGCAGGTTCGATGTTGTCATTTAAAGTTAAATTGGACAGCTATATGGACAGGAAAGGAATGGAGGGTTATGGGCTGAGTGCAGGTCAGTGGGACTAGGTGAGAGTAAGAGTTCAGCATGGACTAGAAAGGCCGAGATGGCCTGTTTCTGTGCTGTAATTGTTATATGGCTATATGGTTATATGTTAAAACCATAAATTTACATATTTATTTACCTGTTAATTCTTATCTTTTCATGTGTTCAACAGTAAGTTAGAGAGTTTTATAGCTCTGAGTTTTCACAAAGAGTTATCTCATTGATTCACATGTAATGATTGCACACTCAAGGACAATCATAAAGGTCCACTCTCTCCAGCCGAACACTGGGTGGGTGATCAGTCTGATACCACTCAACAAATACCTGCCCTTGAGTGCCGGCTTAACAAGCTGGTGACTGGGGCTAACTTAGTGAGATGCTCAAGATCGCTAAAGGAATTGAAAGCTAATTTCACATAACATTGCAGAAAGGCCCCTTCAATAAGAACAAAAAGGACAGAGGCTTAAATAAATAAAAGGTAAATATAAGTCTTTGTCACACTGCAAGTGGTGCATGAACTAAATGGTCTCTGTTCCCTTTCACCGATAAGAACAATCTAAAATGCAAAGACAAAGATTTTATAATCACTTCAAAAGCACTTGGATGTTAATGTGAGCAGAATGCATCTCTCAAAGTTTTCAGTACTCTCCCTCATCAATCGTTACAGTGTCATAAATCTATATCATAAAAATCACCATCAACATCATCAGTAGCCTGTCCTGTTTCAACTATGTTGATGCCGTGGTTAAGAAACCTCTCCAATGTATCTACTTCATCAGGAGGCTAAAGAAATTCTGGTCCCCTCACTGTAGGAAGGTCAATCCTGGTCACCTCACTATAGGAAGGACGTGGAAACCATAGAAAGGGTGCAGAGGAGGTTTACAAGGATGTTGCCTGGATTGGAGAGCATGCCTTATGAGAATAGGCTGAGTGAACTCAGCCTTTTCTCCTTGGACCAGCGGAGGATGAGAGGTGACCTGATCGAGGTGTATAAGATGATGAGAGGCATCGATCATGTGGATAGCCAGAGGCTTTTTCCCAGGGCTGAAATGGCTAGCAGGAGAGGGCACAGTTTTAAGTGCTTGGAAGTAGGTACAGAGGAGATACCAGAGGTAAGTCTTTTATGCAGAGAGTGGTGAGTGCGTGGAATGGGCTGCCGGCAGCGATGGTGGAGGTGGAAACGATAGGGTCTTTTAAGAGTCTCCTGGATGGCTACATGAAGCTTAGAAAAATAGAGGGCTGGGGTAAAGCCTAGGTAATTCTAAGGTAGGGACATGTTCGGCACAGCTTTGTGGGCTGAAGGGCCTGTATTGTGCTGTAGGTTTCCTATGTTCCTATGTTTCTATGTTCAGAATCAGAATCAGGTTTAATATCACTGGTATATGTTGAAAAATTTTTTGCTATGCAGTCGTAGTACATTGCAATGCATAATAATAAAAGCTGTAAGAAGTATACATATACTGTAAGAAGTATATATATATATAAAAAAGTTAAATTAAATAAGTAGTGCAAAATAGAGGGAAAAAAAGTAGTGAGGTAGTGTTCATGGGTTCAATGTCCATTCAGAAATCGGACAGCAGAGGGAAGAAGCCATTCCTATTTGCTGAGCATATGCCTTCAGGCTTTTGTACCTTCTGGTAGCAGTGAGAAGAGGGCATGGGTGACGGGGGTATTTAACGGCGGATGCTGCCTTTTTGAGGCATCACCTTGCGAAGATGTCCTCAATGCTGGGGAGGCTAGTGCCCATGATGGAACTGACTGAGTTTACAACTTTCTGCAGCTTATTTTGATCCTGTGCAGTGGCAACCCCACCCCCCTGCCACATCCAAACCAGTTGGTGATGCAGCCAGTTAGAATGCTGCCCATGGTACATCTGTAAAAATATGCATGTTCTTCGGTGACATACCAAATCACCTCAGACTCTTAATGAAAAATAGCCAATGTCATGCCTTCTTTGTAATTGCATCAATATGTTGGGCCCAGGAGAGATCCTCAGAGATGTTGATACCCAGGAGCTTGAAATTCTCACCCTTTCCACGTCTGATCCCTCGATGAGAACTGGTGTGTGTTCTCTCGTCTTTCCCTTTCTGAAGTCCATAATCAATTCTTTGGTCTTACTGACATTGAGTGCAAGGTTGTTGCTGTGACGCCACTCAACCAGCTGATCCATCTTGCTCCTGGACACCTTCTTGTCACCAACTGCAATTCTGCCGACAATTGTTGTATCACCATTAAATTTATAAATGGTATTTGGGCTCTGCCTAGCCACACAATCATGGGTGTAGACAGAGTAGAGCAGTGAACTAAACACATATTCTTGAGATGTGCAGCGTTGATTATCAGTGATGCGGAAATGTTATTTCTGATCGGTACAGTAAGGAAGTTGAGGATCCTTGCAGTGGCCCAAGTTTTGAAGCTTTTTGTTCAGAACTGTCAGAATGATTGTGTTAAGCGCTAAGCTGTAGTCAATAAACAGCAGCCTGACCTAAGTATTAGTATTGTCCAGGTGATCCAAGACTGCATGGCGAACCAATGAGATTGCATGCTCCGTAGAGCGATTGCGGTGATAAGCAAACTGCAGTGGGTCCAGGTCCTTGCTGAGGCAGGAGTCGATTCTAGCCATGACCAACCTCTCAAAGCATTTCATCACCATAGATGTGAGTGCAACTGGTTGCTGGATGATGGTCATTCAGGCAGCTCACCCAGCTCTTCTTGGGCACTGGTATGATTGTTGCCCTGTTGGAGCAGATGGGAACTTCTGACTGTAGCAAGGAGAGATTGAAAATGTCTTTGAACACACCTGTCAGTTGGTTGGCACAGGTTTTCAGAACCTTACCAGGTGCACCATTAGGGCTTGTCGCCTTGTGGGGGTTCACTCTCTGAAAAGATGTTCTGACGTCAGTCTCTGAGACAGAGATCACAGGGTCACCGGATACTGCAGAAATCCTCACAGCTGTAGTTTTATTCTCCCTTTCAAAGCATGCATAAACGACGTTAAGCTCATGAAAGTGAAGCATCGCTACCATTCATGTTAAGTTTTACTTTGAGGGAAGTAATGGCCTGAAGACCCTGACATGCATCCGATTCTGCCTCAAACCTTAATTGGAATCGTTCTTTTTCGCTTGAGATAGGCCTCCATACGGCGTACCTGGCACTCCTGTATAGTCCTGATTACCAGACTTGAATGCCAATGATCCAGGCCCGAGCAGACTACAAATCTCCTAGTTCATACATGGTTTTTAATTTGGGTATTCACAATTTGCTCTTGTAGGCATACATTCATTCACACAGTTTTAATGAAGTCACTGACAACTGTGGTGTATTCATTCAGACTTGAAGATGGATCCCTGATCACAGTCAAGTCCATCGACTCAAGCAGTCCTGTAGGCGCCCCTCCACCTCCCTTGTCCATATCTAGGTTCTCTCTACGGGCACTGCAGTCTTCAGTCTCTGTTTTCTGTTACCAATCTTTATCGATGCACTATAGAAAGCATCCTATCTGGATGCATTACAGCCTGGTATGGCAACTGCTCTACACAGGACCGCAAGAAAATGCAGAAAGCTGTGGACACAGATCAGCACATGTCACAGAAATCAGTCTCCCCTCCATTGTCTCTGCCTACACCTCTCGCTGCCTCAGTAAAGCAGCCAGCGTAATCAAAGACCCCACCTACCCCAGCATTCTCTCCCGTCAGGCAGAAGATACAAAAGCCTGGAAACACACACCACCAGGCTCGAGGACAACTTCTATCCCAGTGTTATCAGACTTTTGAAGGAACTTCATATGATAAATTGTCTCTTGATCACACAACCTATCTCGTTATGAACTTGCACTTTATTGTTCAGTTTATTGTTTCGTTACACTGCACCTTTCCAGTAGTTTTTACATTTTATTCTGCATTGATATTGTTCTACCTTATTCTAGCTTAATGCACTGTGTAATGATTTGATTTGCATAAACAATATGCAAGACAAGCTTTTTCACTGTATCTTGGTACAGACGACAATAATAAACCAATACCAATACTAATATACTGCTGAAACTGGTAGCTGTGTTATAAATGGCATGTTGCACAGATCTGTTTGGCTCTGGGTTCCACTTTCTCCACTCTTTGGTAGCTGATTGGCACAGCTTTGTGATGTGCACAAAACCTCGCTTCTGAGAAATCAATTATTTTCTTTATCTATGATTTTCTGGTGGCTGTTTCTGTTTTTTTCTTCCTCTGTTTCCAAGCCTCATATCATTAAGAGGGAGAGAAAGCAGCCTGCTGCAAAATCCCTGCCAGTCGGGTTCTGCAGCCAGCCCAACTGGTGCCTCTCTCAGATCCAACACACTTACACCGGGACACAGACAACCTCTCAATAGCATATCACACAAATCCAACTGCCTCACATCAACCTGTATTTTTTATGCTTTTTCATCACATTGCGGAATATAGGAACCACAGGCACTAATTGTCCATCCTTAACCCCCTCCCCGAGTCAGTGCTGTTGGGGAGAGAGTTCCAGGATTTAGTCCCAGTAATAATGAAGGAACTGTGGTATATTTCCAGTCAGTAATTGTGCGCGTGTTAGAGGGGTAGCATCACCTGTGATCGTCCGAGCTTTACACATCATCCTCCTCCTCCACCCATCCAGCTTCCCCCTCACCTAGTCTCACCTATCACCTGCCAGCTTCTACTCCTCCCCCTCCCCCCACCTCCATATTCTGGCTTCTGCCCCCTTTCTTTCCTGTCACGATGAAGAGTCTCGGTTTGAAATGTCAGCTGCTCGCTCCCCGTCATACATGTTGCCTGGCCTGCTGAGTTCCTCCAGCATGTTGAGTGGTATTCCTCAAGTTTTCCAGCATCTGCTGCCCTTGTCCAACACGCAGAGAATACAGGAGGAATTTATGGCTAATATGAGGGAGCATTATTTTAAGGTGATTGGAGGAAAGTCTAAGGGAGATATCAGAGGTGGGGTTTTTTAACGCAAAAAATGGTAGGTGTGTGGAATGCCCTGCCGGGGGTGGTGTCAGAAGCAAGTGTATTAAAAACATTTAAAAGGCTCTTAGATAGGCACATGGATGATAGAAAATGGAGGGCTATGTAGCAGGGAAGGATTAGATTCATCTTAGAGTAGGTTGAAGGATCAGCACAACATGGTGGGCCAAAAGGCCTGTACAGTGTTGTGGTGTTCTGTATTCTTTGTTCTATAGTTTTAAAACCCATTTCTAGAGCCAACCTATTGGCCATCCCTGCTATGGTGACAGACGTATCCACCTGTGATTCAGGGTCGGTGCTGGAGCCACCATTGTTGGTCATCAATGTCAACACTTTGGTTAAGAATGTACAAGTTGATAGATAATATGGTGGACAATGAAGACAGTTATCAAAAATTGCAGGATCTTGATCAGCTGAGTAAAGCGGGCCGACGAATGGCAAATGGAGCTTAGAATTAGTGAATTTGAAGGGTCTTGCCCTGAAACATCAGCTGTTTATTCCCCTCCATAAATGCTGCCTGACCTGCAGAATCACTCCAGCATTTTTTATGTGTTACTATAAGGCAATAGCTTAGTGGGTATTAATACTGATTCCAGGTTTTAATTTCAAATTTAATCCATTAAATAAATTCAAATTCCATTGTTGCCTCAGTGGGATTTGAACACCATTCGAGATTCAAGATTCAAGATTGTTTATTGTTATTCTTCAGTACACGAGTGTAAATGAGTGTTACTCCAGATCTGATGCAGCATAAAAAAACATGATAAGCATAAGAAACAGATTTTTAAAAAATGACTGATAGTGTTACCACAACATTGGGTAAGACCATAAGACATAGGAGCAGAATTAGGCCATTTGGCCCATCGAGTCTGCTGAGCCATTCAATCATGGCTGATCCTTTTACCCCTCGTCAGCCCCACTCCCCAACCTTCACCCTGTAACCTTTGATGCCATGTCCAATCATGAGGTAGTGGCATCAAGAGGGGCAGAGCCAAAATTGTTAAGTCATAGAGACAAAATCATAGAAGACTAGAGCACAGAAATTGGTCTTACAACGCATTTAGTCCGTGCTGAACTATTATTCTACTTAGTCCCATCAACCCACACCTGCACCATAGCCTCCATACCATTCCTATCCATGTACCTATCTAAATTTCTCTTAAATGTTGAAATCAAATCCGTATCCACCACTTTGTCTAGCACCTTATCTCATACTCTCACCACCTTCTGAGTGAAGAGGTTCCCTTAAATATTTCACCTTTCAACCTTAATCCATGACCTCTGGTTCTAGTCTCACCCAACCTCAGTGGGAAAAAGCCTGCTTGCATTTACCCTATCTATACCCTTCATAAGTTTGCATACCTCTATCAAATCTCCCCTCAATCTTCTACACTCTATGGAATAAAGATCTAACCGATTCAACCTTTTCCTATAAAAGCAGATTGTGATTGGCCCAGCCTTCTTCTAAACCTGGATTTTATCAGGAGTAAGGGTGCTAATTAATTGATTTTTATTTAGTTAGAGTCACAGCACAGTAACAAGCAGATCCATGCTGCCCAATTACACCCATCTGACCTATTAACCTACTAATTGGGCACCACTGTAGTGTAGTGATTAGCACAATGCTATTACTGCTTGGGGCTCAGGACATCGGAGCTCAGAGTTTAGACTCAATCCCAGTATCCTCTGTACCGAAGGTTTCATGGATTTTCTCAGGCTCCTCTTGTTTCCTCCCACAGTCCAGGCTAGGTTAGGTTAGTTGGTCCTTGTAACTTGTCCCGTGATTAGGTTAGTGTTAAACCAGGGTTATGGGGGAGTTGCTGGAAGATGCAGCTCAAAGGGGCGTAAGTGCCTATTGCACTCCATATCGCCAAATAAATGAATAAACAATCCCTACATCGTTGGAATGTGGGAGGAAACCAGGGCACACGGAGGAATCCCATGCATCACAGGGAGAAGGTACAAACTCCTTACAGACAACGGCAGGAAATGAGCCCTGATCTAACATCAGAACATGCAGTGAAATGTGCTGTTTCAAGGACCAGCACTGACTGGGTTTGTCCTGCAGTCCACAAGTGTCACCGTGCTTCTGACGCCAACATAGCTTACCCACAACTCACTAACGCTAAGCCACGTCTTTGGAATATGGGAGGAAAACGGAGCAGCACCCACACGGTCACAGGGAGAGGACGTACAAACTCCTTACAGACAGCAGTGAGGGCTGAACGCGAGTCACTGGCACTGTGATTGCATTATGCTAATCGCTACAGTACTGTACCACCCCCAGTAACGCAAGTATTTGTTGTTGCATCTGCTCTGCAAGGGGTGCAGGCAAGGGACAGATGTGACTGTGTGACACATTGCTGCGTTGTTCTGATAGGGAGCCAGTTTAGTCCTGCGAGGGTGAGATTCAGAGACAGCTGCACTGATTGTAGGTACAATCTGCAAAAGGTCTCAATTCACAAAATCAGATGACGCATTCATGGTTAGACTCCCAATGAAAGAAACTGGACGGTGTACAATTGGATTGAAATCCTGGTTCCACCTTTGTTTTCATACTTCAAATATCTGTAACCCTTCCAGGAAAATGTATTCTTAGTTTCAAAGGCAGAATTTCAAAACTTGGGTCCAAGATGCTGAAAAATGCGCCAAATACTCAGTTAAAAAATTCTCTGTTCTGGGGGAGCATTGGAGCATATCCTCATACTGTCTCAATCTCTCCTCAGAAAATTGTTCAAACACTCCCAGCTCTCACATCCAACATTTCTGGACTCTCCACTGATCTAATTGCTTCTGTGTGCTTTTGTTCAAATGTCGGGTATCTTTGCAGAGTGAAGACAGGGTCCACATATAGAGAATCAAGAACTAGAGGTAAAACATGAGGAAATCTGCAGATGCTGGAAATACGAGCAACATACACAAAATTCTGGAGGAACTCAGCAGGCCAAGCAACATCTATGGAAAAGAGTAAACAGTCAACGTTTCGAGCCGAGACCCTTCAACAGGACTGGAAATGGATGGACTTGAGGG
Organism: Mobula hypostoma; assembly: GCF_963921235.1. Classification (NCBI taxonomy): domain Eukaryota; kingdom Metazoa; phylum Chordata; class Chondrichthyes; order Myliobatiformes; family Myliobatidae; genus Mobula; species Mobula hypostoma. The sequence goes on from NC_086125.1 coordinate 28,995,065, forward strand.
CATTAGGTATAATGTGAGAGGAGAGAGAATTAATAGGAACCCAAAGGGCACCTTTTACACCCAGTAGGTGGTCCATATATGGTACGATCTGCCAGAGAGAAAGTAGCTGAAAGTATTTTAGCTTCACTTAAAAGACCCTTGTACGAGTGCATGGCTAGAAAATGTTTAGAGGAGCTATGAGCCAAGTGTGGGCAAATGGTGCTTGCTTAGATTAAAGTCTTGGCCAGCATAGAGCTGTTGGGCCAAAGGACCTGCTTCCATGCTGTATGACATTCCATCTTCACCGTACATCACTGCTTTGATGTGCTCTAAATTGCCCAGACTTGATAATTGAATGAGGGAATCTAGGACCAGAGGGCACAGCCACAGAATAGAAGGACCTCCCTTTAGAAAGAGATGAGGATTTTTTTTTAGCCAAAGCGAGGTGAATCTGTGGAATTCATTGCCAAAAATGGCTGTGGAGGCCTTGTCCTTGGGTATAGTTAAAGTGGTGGTTGATAGGTTCTTGATTAGTAAAGGCATCAAAGGCTGTAGGAAGAAGACAGGAGAATGGGGCTGAGAGGGAAAATAAATCAGCCATAATAAAATGGAGCGGACTCGATGGGCTGAATGGTCTAATTCTGCTCCTATTTATTATGGTTTTATGGTCAGGATTTTGGGGTGGCCTTGGATCTATTTCCTTCTGAGTGTATTTGAACTGTACAAAGGTAATCCATGGGGAGACCTGCAGTAAAAATTTCTTTGCAATGTATCCAGACTAATGTCTTTAATAATTCCTTGGCATTTTATTTTCTCAAACATAACTGTAAGTTCTACATAATAGTTTGCAGAGTCAGAATCTGAGCTTTCAAGCATATGTGGCAATCAAATCAAACTCTTTTCATTTTAGCCATGTTAGAAAGTGCAAGGTTCCATTGATTTGCTGCCTGAATTTCATCTGTGGTTCGTGGAGAACTGGAAAATGATTGAACAAGTGCCATTTATTTCCTGTTCATCATTCTGCAAGATGATGAATGATATGGATACAATAACTGCAAGCAGACTTTTTCCACTGAGGTATAGTGAGACTAGAGCTAGAGGTCATGGGTTTAGGGTGAAAGGGGAACCTGAATGGGAATTTGGCCATGGGGAGCATGCACAAACTCCTTCTAAGCAGTGGCGGCAATTGAATCCAAGTCCCAGGCATTCTGAGGCATGATGTTAACTTCTGTGCTACTCTTTCTTAAGAGAAGTTTAGATAAGTACATGATTGGGAGGGATATGGAGGGCTATGTTCCAATGCATGAATTAGATGGGCTGAAAGGCCTGTTTCTGAGCTGTAGTGCTCTGTGACTCTATGGCTTTCATCAGTCAAGGCGCTAAGTCAAGAAGTCAAGATGTTATGTTCAGTTCAATCACCTGATGACTCTAAGAATGTACTCATCAATGTCAGACGCAAGGTACGGGTAGGGGTTATACAGCTGCTCCATGTTATACACATGCTGGGATCATCTCATAGACTGTTCCGGGAAACAGGAAAGACACTGAGAGGAGGAACTGAGGGAGGAAGGGAAGAATGACGTGTGGGAACCCCAACAGAAGGCCCCACCTTCAAAAAACAAGCTAGGTGTACAAAGCAAACCACAGCTCAAACATCAGCAGTGACCATAGCCCATAATGGCAGTACCTGAACAGAGACTTGAACCCCTAGACCCTCAGGTTAAAAGGCTGATGCTCTCCCGACTAAGCTATCCAGGTCTTTAGGCTAATGAAAGCTTTAACAGATTGTCCTCCAAACCAACAGCTCACGACAAGGATGGGATTGGAACCCTCATGTGCAAAGCACAATGGATTAGCAGTCCACTGCCTTAACATCTCAGCCACCTCATCTCTGTTTCTGTGGTATGTAACTGAGCTATTAAAGCGTGTGTTAAACCATAAGTAATGCAGAACACAAAGCAAGCTTTCGAGACTAATTAGGTGCAGATTTAACTATTAAATCAAAATTGCAGGACAGCAATTGTTGTGGTGTTGTGGTTGGTGTTTTATAGCACCGGCTGTTAGATCGCAGGTTCACTTCCCACTGCTGTCTGTAGGGATGGCCGTACGTTCTTCCCATGACCACGTGGATTCCTTCCGGCTGCCCCAGTCTCCTCCCACATTCCACAGATGTACAGGTTCGGGTTAGCCAATTGTGGGCATGCTATGTGGCAACAATTGCAGGCTGCCCAGCATAATCCTCACTGATTTGATTTGACACAAATGACACAGTTTTCGTCACCTTTCAATGTACAAGTGACAAATAGAGAATTTCACATTTATTAAAATAGCTATTTTCTTAAGGAAGTTACTTGTAATATTTTGACTTTTATGTTAACACATGCACATAACTTAATCATTACAGACTTAAATGATTAATATCCTTACACAGCCTGGCAAGAGGCCCTTTGGCCCTATTTGTCCATACTGACCAAAACGTCCGCCTGAGCTAATCGTACCAGCACATGTTCTTTCTGCTCTTTGAAGAACATTTAAAAGGATTGTGGAATTTTTTTTTGCTTGCTAGTTCAAAGTTCAAAGTCAATTTATTTTGAAAGCCATTATAAGTCACCATATACTACCCTGACACCCTGACATTTATTTTGCCAATAGAATCACAATAGAATTGATTAAAATCTACACACAAACAAAGGCAGACAATCAACCAATGAGCAAAAGATAACAAATTGTGCAAATACAGAAAGAAAGACAAAATAATAAATAAGTTGTAGAGCCCTTGAAAGTGAGTTCATAGGTAGTGGAAACAGTTCAATGCTGAGGTGAGTGAAGTTATCCACGCTGGTTCAGGAGCCTGATGGTTGAAGGGTAATAACTGTTCCTGAACCTGGTTACGTGGGACCTAAGGCTCCTATACGTCCTTCCTGATGGCAACAACAAGAAGATAGTATGGCCTGGATGATGGGGGTACGTATTAATGGATGTTGCTTTCCTGCGACAATGCCTCTTGTAGATGTGCTCAGTTGTGGGGAGGGCATTATCTGTGATGGACTGGGCTGTCCCCATTACTTTTTGCAGGGTTTTCCATGCAAGAGAATTGGTGTTTCCATACCATGGTGCAACCAGTCAGTTGGACATTATAATCATTACTGATGCATCACAATGAGAAACTCATATTGAGAGAGGCTGAATCCTTGTTACAGGAAATACTGAGCTCAACTACATCCATTAGCGACACATCTCAAGTATTTTCAGAAGTACTATCAAACAAAAATCAATGCTGTGTTAAAGACCTAGTTAATGGGGCTTAGTCAAAGTGCAGTACAGGCCAACAATATGGTGCAAGGACCATAATATAGATTGTGAGGTCAGAAGTTCATCTTGTCATACAAGAGATCCTTTCAAGAGTAGATAACAAAGTGATCGAAGCTGTCCTTGAGCCTGGTAATACATGGTTTCAGGCTTTTGTATATTCTGCCTGATGGGAGAGGAAGGAAGGCTGAATGTCCATGGCGGGTGGGGTCTTTGGTTACCTTGGCTGCTTTACAGAGACATTGAGAAGGCTATGAAGGAGAGCCTGGCTTACTTAATATGCTAAACTATGCCCATTATTCCCAGCAGTTTCTTGGGGTCTTGGGTAGACCAGTTGCCATACCAAGCTGTGATGCACCCCGGAGGAGGTACAGGAGCCTAGGAACAGCATCTTCCCCTCTGCCATCACTAATCTCTCCATCTCATTCCTGTATCTGACTCATTAATATCTGAGAACTGGTAGCATCATCTGCAAACTTGTCGGTGGATTTAGAGCAGAATCTGGCCACACAGTGGTGAGCATGATAGCATAGGGTTAGTGCACTGCTTTACAGCACCAGCAATCACCAGCTGGGGTTCAAGTCCCTTTGCTGTCTGTAAGAAGTTTACACATTCTCCCCACCACTGCATGCAATTCCTCTGGCTGCTCCAGTTTCTTCCCACACTCCAAAGATGTATGATAAGAGTTAAAGAGTTGTGGGCTTGCTGTGTCAGTGCCAGAAGCAAGGTTCACTGAGGGCTGCCCCCAGCATATTCTCACTGATTTGATTTGAAGCAAACGATGCATTTCACTGTCGGTTCGATGTTTCAATGGCGCCATGGTAGTGTAATGGTTGGTACGGTGCTATCACAGCCTGTTGCGCTCGGAAGTTCAGAGCTCAATTCTGGTGCCATCCTCTCTGTACAACCTCCCTGTGGAATGCAAGCAACACACATCAAAGTTGCTGGTGAACACAGCAGGCCAGGCAGCATCTCTAGGAAGAGGTACAGTCGACGTTTCGGGCCGAGACCCTTCGTCAGGACTAACTGAAAGAGCTAGTAAGAGATTTGAAAGTGGGAGGGGGAGGTGGAGATCCAAAATGATAGGAGAAGACAGGAGGGTGAGGGATGGAGCCAAGAGCTGGACAGGTGATTGGCAAAGGGACATGAGAGGATCATGGGACAGGAGGCTTAGGGAGAAAGAAAGGCGGAGGGGGGAAGCCCAGAGGATCGGCAAGGAGTATAGTGAGAGGGACAGAGGGTGAAAAAGGAAAGAGTGAGAGAAAGAATGTGTGTGTATAAATAAATAACGGATGGGGTATGAGGGGGAGGTGGGGCATTAACGGAAGTTTGAAAAGTCAATGTTCATGCCATCAGGTTGGAGGCTACCCAGGCGGAATATAAGGTGTTGTTCCTCCAACCTGAGTGTGGCTTCATCTTGACAGTAGAGGAGTGTATGACTGTGGAATGTATGGGTTTTCCCCAGGTGCTCTGATTTCCTCCCACAGTTCAAGGACAGGTTAATTGGTCATTGTAGATTGTCCCGTGGTTAGATGAGGGTTAATTGGGGTTGTGGGGTTGCAGGAGTGGTATGGCTCAAGGGCTTACTCCGAGCTGTGTCACTAAACTAATAATTAAAGCTCATCTTATCTTCAGCAGAGTAGGAGCTTGCTATTATTCAGAAGGAACCTTGACAATTAACAATGTCAACTAGGGATCATGTGCTGAAGATCATTGGGTGTAAAAATGTGGCTCCTTTGATTTAATGCTTACACCAACGTGGTGTCATTAATACAAATGTGATGGCATTGACCTGTGTCTCTGAAACTAATTGAGCACTTATACCAGGTTCAACAACTCTTCAAAGCCATTGCTCCCATTAATTTAAAGGGCACTCTGTTTTGATAAAAGCAAACAATTTATTCAAAAACAGATCGTTATTGCCTGGGTCATCGATGTTATTTTTGTAGAATGATGTGCTGTTTAACAAGGTTTCACAAGGGAGACTAAAATGTCAGTGTCTATGCAATCCAGAGGAATGTGGCAAACAGAATCCTAAATTCTGTTTCTGGGTACAGGCAAAACTCTCCCCAAAACTGAACACATTTACAAGGAGCGCTGCCATAAGGAAGCAGCATCCATCATCAAAGAAGCCCCACCATCCCAGCCATGCTCTCTTCTCCTTGCTGCCATCAGGATGGAGATACTGAAGCCTTCAATCTCCCACCACCAGCTTCAGGAACAGTTATTATCCTTCAGTCTTCAGTCTCCTGAAACAGTGTGGATAACTTCCACTCACCTCAACTCTGAACTGATTCCATAACCTACGGAGTCACTTTCAAGGACTCTGCAACTCATGTTATTGGGGTTTTTTTTTGCATAATTTGTTCTCTTTTGCAGGTTGGTTGTTTGACAGTCTTCATTATTTATAGTTTTTCATAAATTGTTCTCTATTTCTTGACTTTCCCATAAATGCCTCCAAGAAAGTGAATCTCAAGGTAGTATATGGTGACATAAATGCATTTTGATAATAAACTTACTTTGACTTTGACAAGTTAATCTTCCACCTGAAGAGATTATCTTATTGCCTTGTGTGGAGTCTTACTGTGCAGAAATCAATGGTTGCATTATTTTACATGACTAAAATTCGGTAAAGGATCTTTGACTGAAAGAAAATCTATTAATGCAAATCTTTCCTTTGCAAAGAAAGTGACTGGATTCAAGATGGTAGCCTTTGATGTGGGATCTGCACTGTTACAGAGAGAAAGAAAAAGTGCAGTGGGAGGGGGCAGATGGAATATTGAAGCCCATTTCAGAATTCCTGCATAAAGAAGTATAATTGTTAGCCCTCTCACAGGCTGGCATTAAATGTTGCACCGGGTGGTTAGGTTCTGGGAACCACAGAGGATATTTTGGAATAAACCCACCGAAGTGAAGGACAACTACTGTTTCTCTGAACTGGGTCCTATTTTGATTTTAGCCAATGAAAGGTGGCTGGAGTCCAAGGTTTTAAGCCGCAGCATTTCTTTCCAAATCATCAGAACTCTCGCAAACGTTCAAATGCTTTGTTGCAAAAGACTTGATTGAAGACCGAGCACCGAGAGAGATAGTTTGCCATGAATGTTTATATTCCTACTCCCATTGTGCCTCACACATTACTAAACCCCAGCTGCACACCTCAACATGGTTGCCAAGGTGCCCAAATCGACGCCTGATTTTAAAAAAATTATTTTTAGTTTTACTTCTGGAGCACAGATGCCAACTGATTAAGAAAGAAGCCACTGCAAGGGGCAAAAGGCGGATTAATTTTTGCTTTTTGAATGATGCAGGAGCTTGAGAGGGATGGCAGAGAGGAAAAGAAACATGCAATTCCACCTTTAGAGTGAATGGATCCGCAGATTTGCAAGGAAAGCTCCTTCAATGCCATGGTGTATCTTGGCACGTTGTGATACTGCTATATAACACTGCCGTTGCTAGGAGACTGGACAGCGCTTGATGAATCAAAGCATTGTTCACCAATTCAGTCTCCCTTGTTGCTTAGTCACATTTCTGCACACAGGCTCTACATAGAGCTGCCAAGAGGGCCACCAGGACCCAGGAGAAAGAAAAGTAAATTCCCCTCCCACCACCTCCTCACCCAGTACCCATGGGGTAGGTATGTGCCAGGCACCCCGTCTAAGACCAGGCAGACAGCTTTTTCCCTGTGCTTTCTTCCAATCACTCCCATCCACTGGGGCAGTACGTAAACTTGGCAGCATCCAGGCAGGTTTCTGACCACCCAAAGCCTTTTTACCAGGGAGGAACTCGCCTTCCCTTTGCCTCATTGTCCCCAGCAAGCTGTCTCCCCATTGAACAGACACAAAGAAAAGGAATTGGATTGTCTTCTCATTAGGCAATAGCTTTGGTGGAGAGTTTCAGGGATTTGCCGGTAACAGGGTGAGCAGACAAACCCTGGAGGTCCAAAGGTCCCACTAGAGGCCGAGGGGAAGGTGTAAACTCCCTGGTCTTCAAATGGCATGCACTGGACTCTCCTGGCAGCTCAGTACCATTCACCTGAGGGGCTGGTGGTGGGGATTTTTCATTAGTTTCTGAACATCCCAGCAGATCAGGGTCTGTCATTATCATTTCCTCTTGGCCAAAGTTGATCTCAACCCTGAAAAATTTCTCTCTTCGTTCCTCTACTTCCTATAAGAGAATGATCCAGCTATGGACACCATGGTTTCTGCTAAGTTGCAGAGGGAGTGGGGAAAATGGATAAGGCAAAGGAAATATATAAATATTCCAGCTGTTTCCAACATTTTCTGATCTTGGCTTTATGTCAGAGGATGTATTTCCTCTTTGAAGTTTAATCCACTGGCCTTGTCTTTGTCCCTAAAATGAACATAAAATCCCATAGAATTATCCAACAAGGATCAAGTTGTGCCTTTATCTGTGTCTTTCTCAACATTGTCAGTTTCTTTATGTGATCTTGCCTTTTGCAACGTAGCTGCCAAGAGTGACTTATCTAACAATGCCAGCCATGGACTGACTCTGAGGTAGCCCTGCATGTGAAAGATGACAAATAAGTTACTTTTTCACTCAGTCACTGAGGCCTTGCATGGATTTGAGAACTTCAACTTTGGCTCAACTCATAGGTCCAAGTCCCACTCTACAGTATAAATGGCAGTGCTCAAGGAGAGGTGAGGAGCAGGGTGATTTTTGTCAGAGTGTCATTCATGTAGAAGCCTCCATTTGTCTTGGTCAATGACAAAGTTAGATATTATTGACCCCATGACAATAACAATTGAGCTCCTGGTCGGTGAAGATCTCTCACAAGACACAGCTTAATGGTCAGTTATTTCATTCTTGTTTGCATGGATTGGTGAAAGAACTTGCATCAGTCACTGGACATTTAGAGTCATTTGCCAGAGGTGACAGTTTTAAAACTCTTTGGTTAAGTTCATGCTGCAAGGTAATGTTGCAGCTTTTGGTCCACACTTGAGAGGGCATACTTTTAAGATGACTGGAAGAACATATAAGGAGAATGTCAGAGATACTGCAGGTTCTTTTACACAGAACAGCTGGTGCATGGAATGACCTGCCATGGGTGATGGAAGAGGCAGGTACATTTGGGACATTTAAGAGACTCTTAGATAGGCCAACGTATGAAAGAAAGATGGAGGGCAATGTGGTTAGTTTAATCTTGGGGTACGTTAAAAGGTTGGCACAACATCATGGGCTGAAGGGCCTGAGCTGTGTTGTACTGTTTTATGATCTATGTTAAATATATCTAACGATCTGGGCCTGGAGTTGTATGTGGGTTATCTGGGAACTGATGTCCTTCCCTGAGGGGATATTTGGTGAACTAGATGTCATCTTACATTCATCCATCAGGTCCATCATCGCCGGCATTGACACCAAGTTTTCGATCCACTGCTGTTTAATTAGCTGAACTGAAGGTCTCCTCAGCCATGGTGGGATTTTCCTCAGACCAGAAGTCCAGCACAGCCTCGGAGGTCAGTGCTGCTGCCTCAGTGCTCCATAGACCCAAGTTCAATCCTGACTCCGGGCACTGTGTGTGTGAAGTCTCCCAATGCCTTGCTCCAGGTGCACAAGTTTCCTCCCATGTCCCAAACATGTCTAGACTGGGAGATTAATTGCCCCTTGTGTCGGTGGGTGGGAAAAGGATATGTTAATGCAGTCGTAGATAGGTGTTTGATGGTCATTGTGAAGATAGTGGGCCAAATGTCCAGTTTCTACACTGTTCAGCTCTGTAGTTATAACCACCACGACCAAGATCTGTTTTCTGAGAAGCTGTGATGAGGAATAAAACATCACCCGGTTTTACTTTGTGTTCCAGGTGTCCAGGACAACGGGATCTCAGAGCATTGAGAATGAGGAGATTACTCCAAACTCATGTGATTCCATAGACTTGACAACATACCTGGGGGTGCAGAGGGAACAAAGGGAGTGTAGTCCGATGTCTACAGTAAGTCAAAGGTTAAAGGTTCAATGATTCCGGAACAGCTTCCACCTCGCCCCCCACCACCATCAGATTCCTGAAAGGTCCACCATCCCATGAACACTAGCTCTCTGTTCCTCTTTCGCACTATGTACTTATTATTGTAATTTTTACCTCTTGCATCGCACTGCTACCACAAAACAACAAGTTTCACAACATATGTCAGTGATAATGAACTTGATACTGATTCTGACATCCAGTCAACAGAGAAAACATACAACGATGTTGCCAACACTTGAAGACCTGAGTAAAAGGTAAAGTTTGAAGAGGTTCGGGCTTTATTCCCTGGACGGTAGGAAAATGAGGGGAGATTTGATAGAGGTGTACAAAATTATGAGGGGTATACAGTAGATGGAGAAAGCAAGTATTTTCCACTGAATAAGGTGAGAGAACTAGAACTAGAGGTAATAAGTTAAGGATGAAAGGTGAGGTATTCAAGGAGACCTGAGGGGGAGCATCTTCACTCAAAAGGTAGAGGACGTGCTGTATGCGGGTTTGATTGCAACATTTAAGGGAAGTTTGGATAAGTGCATGGATTTGAGGGGTATGGAGGGCTATGGTCCTGGTACAAATAGGTGGGAATGTGCAGAAGACCAGGTCAGTATGGATTCGATGTGCCTGTGCTCTATGACTGTAAGACTCTAACTAAGTAGATGTGGAATTTGAAAGAAAACACAAGAGAACAATTAACTAGTGACTTTGAAGTCTGCTTCGTGGCCCAGGCAATGCACCTGCCTCTGACCAGTGACCTTACTGTACTCACCAGTACCCCTCAAAGACAGTTAGGGGTAAGTGTTAGGGGAGAGGAGTGACAGATCTGTTTCCTCAGTGAAGACCTTCATCTGCTCACTCCTTCTGACCATGATGGCCGATATGCTGAATCCATGGTTAAGAAGGCCCAGGAACAAAACTTTGGGAGAATTTCTGGGCTGCAATATTTGTACAGATACACCGAATGCTGTCCCCGATAGATGACGACTAATGCTTGGAAGGTCCATCTAGAATTATAGGTGGAATACACAGAACTGCTGGAGGAACACATCAAGTCAGGCAGCATCTATGGAGTTGATGTTTCTTGCCAAGACACTTCATCAAGACTGGAAAGAAAGGAGACATAAGCCAGAATAGGAAGGTGGTGGGGGGTGGGGGTGTGGAGAGAAAATTGAGTACAAACTAATAGCTGATAGGTGACAAGTAAGGGGAAGGTAGGTGGGTGGGGGAGGGCAGATGAAGTAAGGAGCTGGGAAGTGGTAGGTGGATGAGGTAAAGGACTATAGAAGAATGAATCCGATGACCATGGCAGAAAGGGAAAGAGGAAGTGCACAAGACGGGGTGACAAGCAGGCCATAAGGGTGGGGAGGGGAATAGAAGGGGTGAGAAGGCCACAGAGGGTCACTTAGCAGAAGGCAGAGAAGTCAATGTTGATGCCGTCACGTTGGAGTCTTTCAAGTTCAAGTTCTAACTGTACATATATACAACCAAATGAAACAACATTCCACCGGACTACAGAGACCCACAATACATAAGTATGCAGAGCACATAAAACAAAGTATTACCAGAAATAAGTTAATCTATATAATTCAAAATACATGTAGTCTGGAGCATAGGTAAGCAGCAAACACTACAATAAACTGCTCTCTGTCCTAGTGACAAAACTTCAGTAGTGGCAGGTTATTAGTCTCATGGCCTGAGGAAAGAAGCTGTTACCCAATTTGACAGACCTAGTCTTAATGCTCCTGTACTTCCTTCCTGGCCGTAGTGGGTCAAAGAGATTGTGGGATAGGTGGTAGGGATCCTCAACAATGCTTCAGGTCCTTCAAATACAACTCTCCCAGCAAATGTCACAAATTGGAGAGAGGAAGATCCCGGTGGTTCTCAATCTGATGAATATGAGGTGTTGCTCCTCCAACCTGTGACTGGCCCTGTTCCTATATCAATATCATGGAGCGAGGAGAAGATGGCGGTGTGACGCAGTGAGCGCGGCCATTCCAAATGATATCGTATGTGTAATTAGGATGCCGTGCACAATCCTGATTTGATGGAGACGGACGTGAGAAGCACAGAGGAACACCTGGAGAAACTTCTGAAATGCCCGCTTCACTGCCGCTGCTACAGTGCAATCGAGAATCTCCGGAGGGGAAGGCCCCAAATCCTTGGCTTTGCCTATTGCCTGTTGCCGGGGCCGGGGTCGAGGCGCTCGGCAGAGATGGTGCTCGGTGCTCGGTGTCGGAGAGCTGGTCGGAGGCTCAGAGTCTTCAGACGGACTCGGAGTCAGACTGTGGTTGGATGCTTCCAGGATGCTGCATCGGCAAGTTTGCGGCGCTGGAGGTTCACCGTCTGCGTGAGATGATGGGACTTTCGAGAGACTTTGAGATTTTTTACCGTGCCCATGGTCTGTTCTTATCAAATTACGGTATTGCTTTGCACTGTTGTAACTATATGTTATAATTATGTGATTTTTGTCAGTTTTTCAGTCAGTTTGTCATGTGTTTCTGTGATATCATTCTGGAAAAACATTGTATCATTTCTTAATGCATGCATTACTAAATGACAATAAAAGAGGACTGCGTGTCCTCATAATCTAATCTAATGATGCAGCCAGTTGGGATACTGTCAACCATACATCTGCAGAAGTTTGTACCAGACAAACATCCTTAATTTCCTGAACAGTAGTTTAGTTTGGCCCTTTGTTCTTTGTCTTTGTGACAATCTTGATAACTCATTGAAGACCCTGGTACACTTCTCTCCTGTCAACCCTGCCTTTTGAAAATATCCACACCTCTATCCTTCCACAATTCTTGACTTGCTCGCGTTGCTAGATAAGGATGAGAGGCAGCTTTGGAGCAACGTTCAACTAATTGGGAATGACGATCGAGGGTATGTGAGTTCAAATCTACTACGCAGCTGGAAATTTAAATCGCGTTAAGTAATCGGGAAATAAGCTTTGGCAATAAGCAGCTGGGTTATCTAAAAGACAGTTTTTGTTTGCTGATTCCCCCCAGGGTGAAGAGTACTGTCCTGATCTGACCTACATATGGTTCAAGATATACAATGACCAAGCAGGCGGACTGATGGGTTGATAGAACAAGCCACAAAGATGCTTCATTATTACTGTGCGGAAGGATTCAAACTCACGAGGGGAAGAGCTGGCTTGGCTGGTGACATCAACAGCCTAGAAATGAATTGACCTTCAACAATTTTTATCAGTGCATCATCAATTTTGAGAAATCATCCTATCTAGATTTTTTCACAGTTTGGTATAACAACTAATCTGCCCAGATGGCAAGAAGCTGCAGAGAGTTGCTGACACAATCAGCACATCATGGAAACCAACCTCTTTCCCCATGGACTGTCTACACCTCTCTCTGCTTCGATAAAGCTGCCAGCACAATCAAAGACCCTACCACCCCGGACATTTGCTCTTCTCTCCCCCTCCTATCGGGCAGAAAATAGAGAAGCCTAAAAGCATGTGTTAACAGCCTCATGGACAGCTTCTATCCTGCTGCTATCAGACTATTGAATGGTCCCCTAGTACAATAAGATGTAATCTTAACCTCACAATCTATTTCTTCATGAACCTTGCACCTACTTGTCTGCCTGTGCTGCACTTTCTCGGGAACTGTAATACTTTATTCTGTGTCCTGTTATTATTGGCCATGTGCTACCATAAAGCATGGCTGTAATAAAATGCTCAGTGTGGATGGCATGCAAAACAAGGTTTTTCACTGATGATAATCAACCAATTTATCACCACACAACCAGTTCTGTACTGTCTATACCATAAGTCAGGAAGGGTTTTTGCTCCAGCCTCTGGCCCATGATCAGGGATCGCTCTGTGCTCCAGCTTCGGCCTGAACCTAGAGACCCATCACCATGCAACCAACTTCATCCAACAAGTCCACCTTCCAAAAACACCCCAAGCAGGTTTTTAAAAAACGAGGGGTTGCAAGTGATTGTTGGCAGAGACCCCCCCCCCCACCCATACTGGGACAGACAGCATTCACTGCCAGTGGTGGTGGCCACACCCTGTGTGGAACTGCAATGAGAGGCTGGGGGTGGAAATAGCTCTTTCCTCCTTCAGCCAGCGTGGCTCAATCCCCACATGCCTTGACACCAAGTCTGACAATATGCCAGAAAAAAATAAAAGCAGTTTACATCTGAATTTCAAAGTGGATTTCACCCCGTCGCTGCCTCCACCGCCTTGGGTCTCTGTACCCTCGAGAGCAGGACTGAATGCAGGCGACGGATAGCTTCAACCCAGACCCGAGGAGTTAATGTGGGTTTTCTCTGGGTGTACTTTGCAGAATAGCAAACAGCCGGCTCGGTATGCTTGGAGAAGCTTCCAAATGGGATTTCAGCCAAATCCACCATCTGCTTTCAGTTTTATTTTTCTACCCAACTCGAACAGCAGATTGAGCTATCTCTGTGAGCAGGCCATCTTGTATCCTTCCCAGGTTAGTGAAACCATCTTCTAGAACCCCTCACCAACGCTGCTACCGAAACATGCCGGCTTGCGGAGGACTTGTAAACCTCTCTCTTTGTCCCATTACATTGCAGCAACTAAAAGGCAACTAATCCCTCGCACGCATGCACACAAACACCCTCACACACACACACACACACACACATTAAATATTCTGCTCTGGGAAAGTAAGAATTCATCAGCCATTTGTACACTGAACATACCACATTCATATGAGGCTATTCAGCCCATCATGTGGGCTCAATAGGAGTTCGAGGAGATCTGGTATGTCACCAGAGACTCTTGCAAATTTCTACAGCTGTATCTTGGAGAGCATTCTGACTGGTTGCTTCACCATCTGGTATGGATGCGCCAACGCATGGGATCGGAAAATACTGCAGAGGGTTGTAAGGCCATCTAGTTCCAACATGAGCACCAGTCTTCGCACCATCAAGGGCATCTTCAAATGGCAATGCCTCAAGGAGGCAGCGTCCGTCATCCCCCACTACCCTGGACATGCCCTCTTCTCATTACCGCCATCAAGGAGAAGGTACAAGAGTCTAAAGACCCACATTCAATGTTTTAGAAACAGTTTCTTCCCTTCCACCATCAGATTTCACTAAATCCATGAATCCTCATTATTTTGTGCACTTTTCACACTTTTTATTTATTTTTATATATTTTAATGGTAATTTTTAGTGTATTTTCTGTATTGCACTGCACTACTGCTGCAAAACAACACATTTCACAACAGTGATAAAAGGTATGAATCTGATTCTGAATCCCCATCCTTTCCCACTTCCCCCATTTATCTAGTTCCCTTTAGAGAGTAGAACAGAAAATGTTGGAAATAGTCGGCAGGCCAGGCAGCATCTGTGAAGAGAGAGATATAGTTATTCACCAGAAACATGAACTCAAGTTCTCTCTCCACAGATGCTGCCTGGGTTGCTGAATGTTTCTGGCATTTTCTGTTTAGATTTCCAGCATCTTCAGTCTGTTGCTTCCTTTTGAAGGTTTAATCTTGTGTTTCCTGACCTCTTTCAAAGTCAAAGTAATTTTTTAATCGAAATATGTATATATCACCTTGAGATTCTATTTCTTGCAAGCATTTACTGGAAAATAAAGAAATACAATAGAATTTATGAAAATAAATTATACATAAAGAAGTACTGGCAAACGAACAATGTGCAAAAGAAGACAAATTGTGCAAACTGGTAAATAAATAATACTGAGAACGTGAGTTGTAGAGGCCTTGAAAGTGAGTCCGTAGGTCATGGAATCAGTTTGGAGTTGAGACAAGGGAAGTTATCCACACTGGGTCAGAAACCAGTGTAATATCTGTTCCTGAACATGATGATGCTGGACCTTGGACTCCTGTAGCTCCTTCCTGATGGCAACAGCAAGAAGAGAGCAAGGCCGCAATGGCGGAGTCCTTGATGATGGATGCTGCTTTCTTGGGGCAGTGCTCATTGTAAATGGTAGAGGGGAGGGCATTGCCTGTGTTGGTCTAGGCTGTATCTACCACTTTCTGTAGGCTTTTCTGTTCCTGAGTATTGGTGTTTGCATACCAGGCCATGATGCAACCAGTCAGGATACTCCCCACTGTGCACCTATAGAAGTCTGTCAAAATTCTGGATGACATTTCAAATCTAGACTGCCAGTGGTGGTGGTAGAAGCAGATACAATAGTCGTGTTTAAGAGTGGCTTAGAGAGGTAGATGAATATGCAGAGAATGTAGGAATATGGATTGTGTAGGAAGGAGGGATTAGTTTAGTTAGGCATTTAATTCCTAGTTTAATTAATTTGGAACCGCTCTGCATTTGGCACTGTCCTGTGTTCTACTGTTCTAGGAGCAATGTTCCCTTCTCGTTCCTCACCTTGCCAAGCCCCCCCCCCCCCCCCGCCAACCATACCTCCTCTAAAAACTTCAACCACACTTTCCTGTTACTCTCTGGATAAAGGTGTCTGCCAGTTTGCTCTTCAGCCCTTCTTGTCACTACCTACACAAAACCCACTTGCCCTGATTAGCTCTTTAGCCATCCACTCCTTTCCTGCCCAAGCAGAGATAGAGTCCAGTTTACTGTTAAAAGCTGTAATTGTACCCACCTCTATCACCTTCTCTGGCATCTTGTGCCACATGCCCGCCAACCTTGTCCTTTAGATCTTTAAACCTGTCCTCTCTCACCTCTATCTCATCTCTGTCCTCTAGTTCTAGAATCCCCTACCCAGGGAGAAAGTCTGACTCTCTGACTTATCTCTGCCCTTCCACCTTCCTCTCTCTCCCCACAAAAGATGATATTGCTAGCTTGCTATTGAATATTGAAAACTGTAGATAGAGTGGATGTGGGAAGGATGATTCCAACAGTGGGGGTCTCTTGGTCCAGAGGACACAGCCTCAGGATATAAGCATGTTCCTTTAGAACAGAGATGAGGAGGAATTTCTTTAGCCAGTTGGAGGTGAATCTGTAGAGATCATTGCCACAGATGGCTGTAGATTAAAGCAGAGATTGATATGTTCATGACTAGTAAGGGTGTCAAAGGTTTTGGGGAGAAGGCAAGAGAATGGGATTGAAAGGGAAAATAAATCTGCCATGATGGAATGGCAGATGGGCCAAATAGGCTTGTTTTGCTCTTATGTCTTTTTGTCTTTCCAGTAGCCCCATGCACACATCCAGTTCTCAGCAATGTTCACCTATCAAGTTCAAGTTCAGTTTATTGACATTCAACCATATACATGTATACTACCAAATGAAACAAAGTTCCTCCAGACCAAGGTGTACAACACAGTACATATAACACATGCACATATAACACATAAAGTAATATTACCAAAAATAAATTAACAAATAATAAGGTGCATTTACTACACTAGTTAAAAAAGTAAACAGTACAATGCTACTGGTGTTCATGCATGATGCAACCTGGGTGGTGGCTGGGAGTTCAGTAGTCTCACAGCCTGTGGGGAAGAAGCTGTTTCCCATCGCACCAGTTCTTGCCTTAGTGCTACCGCACCTCCTGTCTGATGCTAGGGGGTCGAAGGGATTGTTGGACTGATGGGAAGGAACATAGAAAGATGCTAAGGGCCCTGCATATGCAGCGTTCCTGATAAATATCTGTAACAAATGGAGAAGAGACTGTGATATGCTCTCAGCAGCCCTCACAATCCTTTGTAGGGACTTACATTCAGATGCCTTGCAATTCCTCTACCATACGGTGATGCAGCTGTCAGAACACTCTTGATGGTGCTCCTTTGAAAATTGGTTAAAATGGTGGGGGAGTGGTGCATGGAGTCTCACTCACCTCAATCTCCTCAGGAAGTGGAGATGCTGGTGTGCTTTCTTCACCAAAGAGGGACCAGGTGAGATCGGCCATCATGTGCACTCCCAGAACCTTGGTGCTCCTACCTCTCTTCACAGCGAAGCCATGTATGTGCAGTGAGGAGTGATCAGTCTGCACCTTCCAAAAGTCCATTATCATCTCTTTGGCCTTGTCCACATTGAGAACGAAGTTGCTGTGCTCACACCATTCTACCAACTGCTCTACACCCTCTTTGTATGGCATCTCGTTATTGTTGTTGATGAGGCCAACCACTGTTTTGTCATTGGCAAACTTGATGATTCAGTTCAAACTGGATCTGGCTGGCAGCAATGTGAACAGCAGCAGGCTGAGCACACTGCCCTGGGGAGCACCGGTGCTCAGCATGATGGAGCTAGAGATCTTTCTGCCAACACAGACTGACTGCGGCCTTTTTGACAAGGAATCCAGAATCCAGATACAGAGAAAGGAGTTGAGACCCAACAAGGACAGTTTACTCACCAGCTTCTGAGGGATGATCATATGAAACTCTGAGATGAAGTCCCTCCAAGAGGACCACAACCTTGTTGTAGGGTTTGGAGGCTTGCATGCCTTGGTGACCTGGAGATCTATATTGGCTGGAGTCAAGACTTCGTGCTTTGATTCTTGGTAGGTCATCCATGCCAATCAGATTAAAGAGTAGAGAACAGATTAAAAGTGGTAGAGCAGTCCTCCAGGTTTGGATGTTCAGCTGAGGACTAACGATGCTGACTGGTCAAAAAAATGTTGCAGAAATAGCAATGAAGATGGAGGACCTTCATTGCTGCCCTAAATGCCAGTGGCGTAACGGGCAGTAAGCAAGTAATTGAAGTCAATAAATGGCAACCTGACATATGAGGCACCATTTTCCAAGTGGGACTGAACGGAGTGGTGTGCAGAGGTTATGACATCATCAGTGGACCGTTTTGGGAAATGAGCAAACTGGAAAGGGCCCAATGTAGCAGGAAGACGGGATTTGATGTGACCCATAATCAGCCACTCAGTGCACTTCATTATTCTTGAGGTCA
The DNA here is from genome assembly GCF_963921235.1 of Mobula hypostoma. Taxonomy (NCBI): domain Eukaryota; kingdom Metazoa; phylum Chordata; class Chondrichthyes; order Myliobatiformes; family Myliobatidae; genus Mobula; species Mobula hypostoma. Next base: position 29,013,156 of record NC_086125.1, read on the forward strand.
GTGGTGCCCTCCTGGGCATCAGGACGGTGGCCTGTTGAAGTGTGAGGGGACTGTAAGCTGTTTCAGTGAGATGGTGAAGATGTCTCTTAGAACTTCAGTTAACTGGACTGCACAGTCCCTGAGCACCCCACCAGGTACATTATCAGGCACTGCGGCTTTACATGCATAGCTCTTGTCCCTGTTCCTGCACTGGGCCTCTGGCTCTGGAGAGTGAAAGCGAGAGAGAGAGAGAGAGAGAGAGAGACCAAGGCAGATAGACAGAGAAAGAGAGAGAGATAGTCCTCCTTCAGGATGGATCCTCATCACCCACAAGGTGTTGCTGAGAATCTCCCCGATCCCAAACCCTTCAGGAAATCCTTTGACAAACCTCTCCACAAATCCTTCCACAAACCACTCAACAAATCCCTCCACAAAATCCTCAACAACTCCTTCATAAACCCTTCAACAAATCCCTCCACAAATCTCTCATCAAATCCCTCCACAAACTCCTCATCAAATCCCTCCACAAACTCCTTATCAAACTCCTCCACAAACCCCTCCTCAAACCACACAACAAACCCCTTCACTTCCCACTTTAACCAGTACTGAGTTTGCTGCCATCCCCGCTCCAGCCACCAGATGGCAGCAAGCTCGGCCTAATGAAACAGGAACCAGGCCGGAAGGTTCTGGAACAACAGAGACAAACTGCTGGAGCAGCGCAGCAGGTTGGACAGTATCTGTGGAACAAAACAGACAGTGGTCAGTTTAGGCTGAGACCCATCATCAGGACCGGAAAGACAAAGGACGAAGCCAGAATAAAAAAGATGGCAGTAGGGGTATTAGCTGACAGGTGACAAGTGGATGCAGGTGAGGGGGGATGGTGGGTAGGTGGGATAGGATGGAGGGGAGTGGCAATGATAGGCGAAGGAGGCAAAGCGGTGAGGATGATGGAATCTGATAGGTGAGGACTGCAGTGTATTTCATATTTCAGTAATGTTAACATAAACACAAAATATTCAGCAGATGCTGGGGTCAAAGCAACACTCACAACACGCTGGAGGAACTCAGCAGGTCGGGCAGCATCCGTGGAAACGATCGGTCGACGTTTCGCGCCGGAACCCTTCGTCAGGACTGTAGAGGGAAGGGGCAGAGGCCCTATAAGGAAGGTGGGAAGGAGAAGGCTGGTAGGTTCCAGGTGAAAAACCAGTAAGGGGAAAGATAAATAGGTGGCGGAGGGGAAGCAAGGAGGTGATAGGCAGGAAAGGTGAAGAAAGAATAGGGGAAAACACAATGGGTAGTAGAAGGAAGCAGAACCATGAGGGAGGTGATAGGCAGCTGGGGGAGGGGGCAGAGTGAAATAGGGATAGGGGAAGGGAGGGGGAGGGAATTACTGAAAGTTGGAGAATTCTATGTTCATACCAAGGGGCTGGAGACTACCTAAACGGTATATGAGGTGTTGCTCCTCCAACCTGAGTTTAGCCTCATCATGGCAGTAGAGGAGGCCATGTATGGACATATCTGAATGGGAGTGGGAAGCAGAGTTGAAGTGGGTGGCTACTGGGAGATCCTGTCTGTTTTGGCGGACGGAGCGGAGGTGCTCAACGAAGCAGTCCCCCAGTCTGCGTCGGGTTTCACCGATGTAGAGGAGGCCGCACCAGGAGCACCGGATGCAATAGATGACCCCAACAGACTCACAAGTGAAGCGTTGCCTCACCTGGAAGGACTGTTTGGGGCCCTGAATGGTGGCAAGAGAGGAGGTGTAGGGACAGGTGTAGCACTTGCGCTTACAGGGATAAGTGCCGGGTGGGAGAGCCATGGGGAGGGACATGTGGACCAGGGAGTCGCGGAGGGACCGATCCCTGCGGAAGGCGGAGAGGGGTGGAGAGGGAAAGATGTGCTTAGTGGTGGGGTCCTGTTGAAGGTGGCGGAAGTTGTGGAGGATATTGTGTTGGATCCGGAGGCTAGTGGGGTGGTAGGTGAGGACAAGGGGAACTCTGTCCCTGTTGTGGTGGCGGGAGGATGAGGTGAGAGCCGAAGTGTGGGAAATGGAGGAGATGCAGGTGAGGGCATCATTGATGACAGCAGAAGGGAAACCACGATCCTTAAAGAAAGAGGACATTTGAGATGTCCTGGAACGGAAGACCTGATCTTCAGAGCAGATGCGGTGGAGACGGAGGAACTGGGAATAGGGAATGGCATTTTTGCATGTGGCGGGGTGAGAAGAGGTATAGTTGAGGTAGTTATGAGAGTCAGTGGGCTTGTAGAAGATGTCAGTGGACAGTCTATCTCCAGAGATGGAGACCGAGAGATCCAGGAAGGGGAGAGAAGTGTCTGAGATAGACCAAGTGAATTTGAGGATCTGGGTGGAAGTTAGAAGTAAAGTCGATGAAATTGACGAGCTCAGCATGGATGCAGGAAGCAGCACCAATGTAGTCGTCAATGTACCGAAGGAAAATTTGGGGAGCAGTACCAGAATAGGTTTGGAGCACACACTGTTCCATATAACCAACAAAGAGACAGGCATAGCTGGGGCCCATGCGAGTTCCCATAGCTATACCCTTGGTCTGAAGAAAGTGGGAAGAGCCAAAAGAGAAGTTATTGAGTGTGAGAACCAGTTCTGCCAACCGGAGGAGGGTAGTGGTGGTGGGGAACTGGTGAGGTCTATTATCCAGAAAGTAGCGGAGGGCTTTGAGGCCTTCTTGATGGGGAATGGAGGTGTATAGGGATTGGACATCCAAATGTTAATGTTAACATATCTTCCTCGCTGACGATCAACACTTAGCCCACTGCTCTACTCTCTATATACACATGACTGTGTGGCTAGGCATAGTTCAAATACTATCTATAAATTTGCTGATGATACAACCATTGTTGGTAGAATCTCAGGTAGTGATAAGAGACCGTACAGGAGTGAGATATGCCAACTAGTGGAGTGGTGCCACAGCAACAACCTGGCACTCAACGTCAGTAAGACGAAAGAGCTGATTGTGGACTTCAGGAAGGGAAAGACAAAGAAACACATACCAATCCTCATAGAGGGATCAGAAATGGAGACAATAAGCAGTTTCAAGTTCTTGGGTGTCAAGATCTCTGAGGACCTAACCTGGTCCCAACATATCGATGTAGTTGTGAAGAAGGCAAAAAGGCAACCCTTCATTAGGAATTTGAAGAGATTTGGCATGTCAACAAATACACTCAAAAACTTCTATAGATGTATCATGGAGAGCATTCTGACAGGCTGCATCACTGTCTGGTACATGGGGGGGGGGCGCGCGGGTGGTGGCTGCTGCACAGGACCGAAAGAAGATGCAGAGGGTTGTAAATTTAGTCAGCCCCATCTTGGGTACTAGCCTACAAAGTACCCAGGACATCTTTAGGGAGCGGTGTTTCAGAAAGGCAGCGTCCATTATTAAGGATCTCCAACACCCAGGGCATGCCCTTTTTTCACTGTTACCATCAGGTAGGAGGTACAGAAGCCTGAAGGCTCACACTCAGCATTTCAAGAACAGCTTTTTCCCCTCTGCCATCCAATTCCTAAATGGACATTGAACCCTTGGACACTACCTCACTTTTTTAATATACAGTATTTCTGTTTTGTGCATGTTTTTAATCTATTCAATATATGTATACAGTAATAGATTTATTTATTTATTATTTTTATTTAATGTATTTATTTTCTGTGCTATATTATGTATTGCATTGAACTGCTGATGCTAAGTTAACACGTTTCACGTCACATGCCGGTGATAATAAACCTGATTCTGATTCTGCTGGTGAACGCAGCAGGCCAGGCAGCATCTCTAGGAAGAGGTACAGTCGACGTTTCAGGCCGAGACCCTTTGTCAGGACTTACTGAAGGAAGAGTTAGTAAGAGATTTGAAAGTGGGAGGGGGAGGTGGAGATCCAAAATGATAGGAGAAGACAGGAGGGGGAGGGATGGAGCCAAGAGCTGGACAGGTGATTGGCAAAGGGGATATGAGAGGATCATGCGACAGGAGGTCCAGGGAGAAAGACAGAGCGGGGGGAAACCCAGAGGACGGGCAAGGAGTATAATTAGAGGGACAGAGGGAGAAAAAGGACAGTGAGAGAAAGAATGTGTGTATAAAAATAAATAACGGATGGGGTACGAGGGGAAGGTGGGGCATTAGCGGAAGTTAGAGAAGTCGATGTTCATGCCATCAGGTTGGAGGCTACTCAGACGAAATATAAGGTGTTTTTCCTCCAACCTGAGTGTGGCTTCATCTTTACAGTAGAGGAGGCCGTGGATAGACATGTCAGAATGGGAATGGGATGTGGAATTAAAATGTGTGGCCACTGGGAGATCCTGCTTTCTCTGGCAGACAGAGCATAGGTGTTCAGCAAAGCGGTCTCCCAGTCTGCGTCGGGTCTCGCCAATATATAGAAGGCCACATCGGGAGCACCGGACGCAGTATATCACCCCAGCCGACTCACAGGTGAAGTGTCGCCTCACCTGGAAGGACTGTCTGGGGCCCTGAATGGTGGTAAGGGAGGAAGTGTAAGGGCATGTGTACCACTTGTTCCGCTTACAAGGATAAGTACCAGGAGGGAGATCAGTGGGGAGGGATGGGGGGGACGAATGGACAAGGGAGTCGCATAGGGAGCGATCCCTGCGGAAAGCAGAGGGGGGGGAGGGAAAGATGTGCTTAGTGGTGGGATCCCGTTGGAGCTGGCGGAAATTACAGAGAATAATATGTTGGACCCGGAGGCTGGTGGGGTGGTAGGTGAGGACCAGGGGAACCCTATTCCTAGTGGGGTGGCGGGAGGATGGAGTGAGAGCAGATGTGCATGAAATGAGGGAGATGCGTTTGAGAGCAGAGTTGATAGTGGAGGAAGAGAAGCCCGTTTCTTTAAAAAAGGAGGACATCTCCCTCGTCCTGGAATGAAAAGCCTCATCCTGAGAGCAGATGCGGCGGAGACGGAGGAATTGCGAGAAGGGGCTGGCATTTTTGCAAGAGACAGGGTGAGAAGAGGAATAGTCCAGATAGCTGTGAGAGTCAGTAGGCTTATAGTAGACATCAGTAGATAAGCTGTCTCCAGAGATAGAGACAGAAAGATCTCACCAATATATAGCCTTCAATATATTGGCAAGACCCGACGCAGACTGGGAGACCGCTTTGCTGAACACCTACTCTCTGTCCGCCAGAGAAAGCAGGATCTCCCAGTGGCCACACATTTTAATTCCACATCCCATTCCCATTCTGACATGTCTATCCATGGCCTCCTCCACTGTAAAGATGAAGCCACACTCAGGTTGGAGGAACAACACCTTATATTCCGTCTGGGTAGCCTCCAATCTGATGGCATGAATATCGACTTCTCTAACTTCCGCTAATGCCCCACCTTCCCCTCGTACCCCATCCGTTATTTATTTTTATACGCACATTCTTTCTCTCTCTCTACTTTTTCTCCCTCTGTTCCTCTGAGTATACCCCTTGCCCATCCTCTGGGTTCCCCCCCCCCCGCTTGTCTTTCTCCCCGGACCTCCTGTCCCATGATCCTCTCGTATCCCCTTTTGCCTATCACCTGTCCAGCTCTTGGCTCCATCCCTCCCCCTCCTGTCTTCACCTATCATTTCGTATCTCCCGTCCTCCTCCCACTTTCAAATCTCTTACTAACTCTTCCTTCAGTTAGTCCTGAAGAAGGGTCTCGGCCTGAAACGTCGACTGTACCTCTTCCTAGAGATGCTGCCTGGCCTGCTGCGTTCACCAGCAACTTTGATGTGTGTTGCTTGAGTTTCCAGCATCTGCAGAATTCCTGTTGTCTGATTCTGATAATGCAGGAATATTTAGAACCAAGACCATGGTTGACTGCAGGTTGCTTTACATTTCATAAGTGGAATCGAAAGGAGTGGGAATCCATTTCAGCTTCTGTGGCTGAATTGAAGAAATTGTCCAAGCATTGTCAGTTTAGTGATGGGCTTACTGATACATTGAGAGATCGTTTAGTTTGTGGAATCTTATAAGAAAACATTAGAAAATGGCTCCTAACTCACATTAAAAAGAGCAGTTGAAATCAATGTATTAGTGGAAGCAGCAGCTGGAGATGCAAGTGAGTTACAGTCAGGAATGAAAGTGAGTCTGAACAAAATTGCAACTCTAAGCCTAATGCATCTAAAAGTAAATTGCTTGGCCAAACAAATTGTGTTAGCATTGTGGCAGAGGATCACATATACCAGACAGGGTTAAAAGCAAGACTAGCAAAAAATGCAACAAAGTAGGACGCATACAAAGAGCATGTCAGGCAGGCAAAAATAAATGGGAGAGAAGAAGATAAAAAGTCAAGTTGCAGTTTCAGACAGAGCACTAACCTACATGATTTTGATGCAAAATCTGATAATGATGAGAGTGACATAGGACTGGGTAGACTTGAGATTTATACTGTGACAAGCAATATGGTTTACACCTGAAGTGAACACCAAATTAATTAAAATTGAATTGGACACTGGCTCGGCTGTTTCAGTAGCTCCACAAAATTAGTTTGAATAGCATTTCGAAATCACTGAACTGAAGCCTGCAAATATCCAGCTAAGAATTTATACTGGAGTAAAGATAACTCCAGTGGGAATGACATTCGTAACAGTGAAATACAACAACCAACAAGCCACATTGGGCCTGTACATGGTAAAAGCAGGAGGGCCAGCATTGTGGGGGAGTGAATGGCTGAGACAACTACAACTTGATCGGAGATCCATCCATCATTTGTATGCCACGTCCCCTGCAGTAGAGTCAACTGAAAGTGAATTAAGAAAGGTACTGGATGATGCCACAGCAGTGTTCAAGGATGTTACTGGAAAACCCAAACATATCAAGGGTAAGGTAGTGTTAAATGAAAACGCCACACCAAAGTTTTGCAAAGCCCATCCAGTTCCTTATACCATCTGTGATAAAGTAGCCAGTGAGCTAGATCACATGGAGGCTGAAGGAATTCTTTCCAAGGTTGAGTGAAGCCCATGGGCAACGCCAGTGGTCTCGGTAGCCAAGGTTGGGTCTATTAGGATCTCTGGTGATTTTAAAGTCACCATCAACCCAGTCCTGACGAAGGGTCTCGGCCGAAACGTCGACTGTACCTCTTCCTAGAGATGCTGCCTGGCCTGCTGCGTTCACCAGCAACTTTGATGTGTGTTGACTGAAAGTAGATCAATACCTTCTGCCCAGGATAGGGGATATCTTTGCAAACCTTTCTGGAGGGAAACATTTCAGCAAAGTGGACTTAGCTGAGGGCCACCTACAGCTGGAGATAGAAGAAGAGAAAGTGTTTCTCACCATAAACACTCACAAAGGCCTTTATCACTATAATAGGCTTATTTTTGGAGTAGCATCTTCACCTGCCCTCTGGCAGAAAGTTATGGAATAGGTGCTGCAAAGCTGCCCAGGCTCTCAATGTTACCTGGATGACATCATTGTTATTGGTGACGATGGCAAGGAACAGCTCCAAAATTTCAAGACAGCATTATAAAGATTCGACAATTGTGGGCTCAGAGCACAACGCAACAAGTGTGAATTCTTTAAACCAAGCATCACAACTGTATTCACTCTATTGACACACAAGATTTACACAACTGCGCTGAGAAAGTTCGAGCAGTGGTGGATGACCGAAGGCCATTTGATATGCCATGGTTGTGGTCCTTTTCAGATTTGTCAGTTACTATAGCAGGATCCTGCCAAACCTGGCGACTGTGCTTTATCCCTTGAACTCATTACTGCAGATCAGGAAGAAATGACAATGGACAAAGCAGTGTGAGGTGGCTTTCCAAAATGTAAAGGAAATGGTGACGGCAGACCCTGTACTCACCCATTCTGATCCACATCATGAGTGAAGCTTCCCTCTGATGCCTCGCCTTATCATATAGGGCAATGATGTCACACGATATGAGTGATGGAAGTAAACACCTAAAGCCTTGGCATCGTGTTCCCTTACCGCTGCTGAGAAAAGTTACGCACAGATTGACAGAGAGGCCTTGCGTCCGGTTTGGGGTGTAAAATGTTTCAACCAATGTTTCAACTTGTATGGGAGAGAGTTTACCCGTACTACTGATCATCGATCACTAGCGTGCATTTTCAGTCCATGGAAGATGTTTCACTAACAGCAACAGCACGAATATAGAGACCAGAAAAAGTTACAAAAGAGGGCACTCCTCTCGATGTATTCTCCCTAATGTAAATTGAAAGTCTCCCTATTATGTGAGAGATGATCCAAAAGGAAACTAGAGAAGATCACACACTGTCTCAGTTCTACATGGCAACCCAAAGTGGCTGGAGTGTGCAGCTGAAATTCCAGTTCCCCCATTTTTACCAGCACCAGGTTGACAGGGGTTGACTTATGTGGGGATTGAGAGTTGTTGTACCATTCGAGCTGAGAGCTGAAGTGTTGGAGGAGCTACATACTGGTCATCTAGGCATGGTCAAAATGAAAGTGTTGGCTGGAATCTTTGTCTGCTGGCCTGGGTTAGATCAGCAGATCGAGCAGATCACCATGCACTATTCAGGATACCAGCCTTTTCAAAAGATGCCAAGAGCAGCATCTCTCCATCCCTGGGAATGTTCAGCATCGCCCTGACAGAGGATTCATGAGGACTTTGCCAAACCATTCGTAGGCACAAATTTCTTGGTAGTAGTGGATGCAGCTACAAGGTGGCCAGGAGTATTCCCAATAGCCTCCACTATAGCCTTGCATATACTGCTGATATATTGACAAGACTCTTCTCAAGGACTGGTGTTGCAGAACACTTAGTCAGTGACAAGAGACCACAGTTTGTTGTGGAACAGTTTCAGTCATTCCAGAAAATGAATGGAATAAGACATATTTTATCTGCACCACATCACCCAGCTTCAAGCAGCTTGGTGGAACGCTTTGTCCAGAATCTAAAGAATAATCTGTGATCAATAACAGCTGAACACACTACACTAAGACAGAACCAGAAGCTCGCCAATTTTTTCCTTGCATATCATAACGCAGCACACTCTACAACCAACAACTCACCAGCTCTGCTGTTTCTGGGTCAGCCCAAGCTTGGACCTCCTCAAACCCAATCTCAGAAGGAGTATGCAGGACAAACATTTGAGACAAATTGAGGGCTTCTCAGACAAGGAGATTCAATGTTTCACTCCTGGACAAACAGTCCTGGCAAGGGACTACAGAGGTGATTAAAAGTGGGTACAGAGAAAGATTAAGAACAGAACTAGACCACTCTCCTACACAGTGGAGATTGCTTCTGACGTCGTCTGGATATGGAACATTTAGGACAGCAGTTGAGGAAATCAGAGTCAATTGTTAGAGAAGAAAGGTGTCCCAAGCTGTCAGAATCACATCCTGAAGTTCCAGATCCAACTCCAACTCCTACAACCACCACAAAGGAGGCCCCAGAACCTGAAATTGCTTCACCGCCACAAGTTTCGCCTGCCAAGCAGAAAGACATTATCCCAAAAGAGTAAGAAATCCTCCAGAGTAATTAAATGTTTAGGCCTGAATGGGACAATTTAAAATTTACTATGCTGTGGAAGTCTAGTTAGTAATTGTATTATATAGTATACTGTGCATGACTAGAGAGCAATGCATTATAGATTTGAATTGAGATGGATTCTTTATTGAGTTGGAGTTTATAGCTAAGCAGGGAGGGGTGTTGTGTATTTAATATTTCAGTAATATTTGAGAAATATTATAAATATCTTGTTTGATTAAGCATTCTTTGTTTACATAATTCAAAATGTAAGAAGTACGTGAATGCATACGTCATTACACCACCCCATACATGAGCCCCTCACTAAAGGAAAGACTAAATAGACACGTACTCCAACTCCTGTGCTTTCTTTTGATTAGTTTCTGGAGTTACAAAACATACCACTCTGGATCTACCACCCTCCAGCTCTGTCGCACCTCAGTAGATAAAGACACACAGATTTGAGTGGCACACCAACGCAGGGGCCACGTACAAGAAGAGCCAGAATCACCTCTACTTCCTAAGGAGACTCAGGTCATTTAGAGTATGTAGGCCTCTCCTTCACATGTTTTACCAGTCTGGTGTCGCCAGTATGATATTCTATGCGGTGGTGTGCAAGGGAAATGGTATCAATATGCGTGATGCCAACAGGCTCAATAAACAGATTAGGAAGTCTGGCTCTGTTATAAGAGTCAAGCTGGACACACTGGAGGCTCTGGTATTACAAAGGACCCCAAGGAAAATCCTGGCAATTCTGGACAATGTTTCTCACCCTCTGCATGCCACCTTGGCTGAACAGAGGAACATTTTCAGTAATAGACTAAGACCACTACGCTGCTCCAAAGAGTGCTATATGAGGTCAGTCTTACCCTCAACCATTAGGCTCTATAATGAATCAACCTATAACTGGGGAAGTGATGACCTGCTCCTGTTAGACTCTTAGTGGTATCTTATTTTTATTCTTTTTACTTCTCTTCTAATATTTGTATATCTGTACACTTGTAATGCTACTATGACACTGTAATTTCCTTTGGGGTAAATAAAGTATCTATCTGCTTGCATTTACACTATTTATACCGACTCATAATTCTGTATACCTCTCTCAAATCTCCGATGCTCCAGGGAATAAACTCCTAACCTCTTCAACTTTTCCCTATAACTCAGGTCCTCATTTTTCTCCACACATTCCCATCAGCTACCCCTCATCCACGCATTTGGGGTAACTTATAGTGCCAAGTTAACCTTTGGAAACAGGAGCACCCAGTGGAAACCATGTGATCACAGAAAGAACATCCAAAATCCGCACAGACAGCTCCCAAGGTCAGGATTGAACTGATAATGTGAAGCAGTGACCGTACCAGCTACAGCATTCTGCCCTATATAAAAATAACTGGAGGACAGCACTGAGGGCAGGCATGACAGACACATTCTCAGAGATATAACAGGAACAGGCCCTTTGGCCCACCATGTTTGTGCTAACCATGATGCCAAATGAAACTAATCACACCTGCCTGACCCGATCCACACCCTTCCATTGCCCAACTGTTCACGTGTCTGTTTAAGTGTCTCTGACACACCATTTTTGCATGCTCAGGGATTAACCACAAGAGCGTTATAGAGTTTCTTAATTATTTAGAATATAAAGCACAGTACAGGCCCTTCGACCCACATTGTTGTGCTGAGCTTTTAACCAATCTTATGCTTCCCTCCCACATAGCCCTCTATTATTCTATGATCTATTCCTTTCATGGTTTTGGTGCTGCTCAGTTAGCTTTTCCCCTCAAATCTTTTTGAGCTTAATAGACAAAAGGCAGAGCTTACTCACCTGACTAAGTTACCTACCCAATGGTACAACTTAAATTGAAAAATAACAACTTCTACAAGTATGTGAAGAGCAAGAGGATAAGACGTGAGAGAATAGGACCAATCAAGTGTGACAGTGGAAAAGTGTGTATGGAACCGGAGGAGATAGCAGAGGTACTTGCTTCAGTATTCACTGTGGAAAAGGATCTTGGTGATTGTAGTGATGACTTGCAGCAGTCTGAAAAGCTCGAGCATGTAAATATTAAGAAAGAAGATGTGCTGGAGCTTTTGGAAAGCATCAAGTTGGATAAGTCACCGGGACCGGACGAGATGTACCCCAGGCTACTGTGGGAGGCAAGGGAGAAGATTGCTGAGCCTCTGGCGATGATCTTTGCATCATCAATGGGGATGGGAGAGGTGCTGGAGGATTGGAGGGTTGCGGATATTGTTCCATTATTCAAGAAAGGGAGTAGAGATAGCCCAGGACATTATAGACCAGTGAGTCTTACTTCAGTGGTTGGTAAGTTGATGGGGAAGATCCTGAGAGCAGGAGTTATGAACATTTGGAGAGGCATAATATGATTAGGAATAGTTAGCATGGCTTTGTCAAAGGCAGGTTGGCCTTAAGAGCTTGACTGAATTTTTTGAGGATGTGACTAAACACATTGATGAAGGTAGAGAAGTAGATGTAATGTATATGGATTTCGGCAAAGCATTTGATAAGGTACCCCATGCAAGGCTTATTGAGAAAGTAAGGAGGCATGGGATCCAAGGGGACATTGCTTTGTGGATCCAGAACTGACTTGCCCACAGAAGGCAAAGAGTGGTTGTAGACGGGTCATATTCTGCATGGAAGTCGGTGACCAGTGGCGTGTCTCAAGGATCTGTTCTGGGACCCCTTCCCTTCGTGATTTTTGTAAAAGACCTGGATGAGGAAGTGGAGAGATGGGTTAGTAAATTTGCTAATGACACAAAGGTTGGTAGTGTTGTGAATAGTATGGAGGGCTGTCAGAGGTTACAGCGGGACATTGATAGGATGCAAAACTGGGCTGAGAAGTGGCAGATGAGTTAAACCCAGATAAGTGAGGTGGTTCATTTTGGTAGGTCAAATATTTTGGCAGAATATAGTATTAATTGTACAACTCTTGGCAGTGTGGAGGATCAGAGAGATCTTGAGATCCGAGTCCATAGGACACTCAATGCTCTTGCGCAGATTGGCTCTGTGATTAAGGCATACAGTGCATTGGTCATCATCAAGCGCGGGATTGAGTTTAAGAGCTGAAAGGTAATGTTACAGCTATATAGGACCCTGGTCAGACCCCATTTGAAGTACTGTGCTCAATTCTGGTCACCTCACTACAGGAAAGATGCAGAAACTATAGAAAAGGTGTAAAGAAGACTTACAAGGATGTTGCCTGGATTGGGGAGCATGCCTTATGAGAATAGGTTGAGTGAACTCGGCCTTTTCTCCTTGGAGCGATGGTGGATAAGAGTTGACTTGACAGAGGTGTATAAGATGATGAGAGGCATTGATCATTTGGAAAGTCAGAGGCTTTTTCCCAGGGCTGAAATGGCTAGCATGAGAGGGCACAGTTTTAAAGTGCTTGGAAGTAGGTACAGAGGAGATGTCAGGGGTAAGTTTTTTACATGGAGAGTGGTGAGTGCGTGGAATGGGCTGCAGGTGACGGTGGTGGAGGGGGATACGATAGGGTCTTTTAAGAGACTCCAGGATAGGTACATGGAGCTCAGAATAATAGAGGGCTATGGGTAACCCTAGGTAATTTCTAAAGTAAGTACATGTTCGGCACAGCATTGTGGGCCAAAGGGCCAGTATTGTGCTGTAGGTTTTCTATGTTTCTATCTCCAAAATAAAAAGTGTCATTCATGTCCCCAAATTGTAAGGATCTATCACCAAGCAAATGTTGGCTAAAACAACTATAATCTAGAAAAAGCAACTCACATAAAATGCTGGAGGAACTCAGCAGGCCAGACAGCATCAATGGAAAAGAGTACAGTCAACGTTTCGGGCTGAGACCCTTCAGCAGGACACTGACTGTACTCTTTTCTATAGTTGCTGCCTGACCTGCTGAGTTTCTCCAGCATTTTGTGTGCGTTGCTTGGATTTCCACCATCTGCAGATTTTCTCTTGTTGGTGATAATCTAGAAAAAATGAGCTAGGAACAAGATTAGGAGAAAAAAATATTGTCATGATGATATTCACAACTCTGAACTGATTCTACAACCTACAGACTAACATTCAAGGACTCCTTATGTGCATGTTCTCAGTAACTTTATTTGCGCATTGTTTGTTTGTCTGTCTTTGTCTATGTATGAATTTTCATAAATTCTATTGTATTTTATTTTTTCTGTGAATGCCTTCAAGAAAATTAATCACAAGGTAATGTTTAGTGAAGTATCTGTATATTGATAATGAAGTTACTTTGAACTTTGAAAATCAGTTCAGTACAGAATGGAGGAAGGGAAACCATATGATTCAAGTCCCCGGACTGACGGACTTGGGAAAATGGAGGAAGTTCAGAGTGTGGGATTCAGCTCTGTCAGGAGGGGCAGTCTGATAGAGCAGGAGATTTGTGATGTGCCAGTGAAACAAGAATGGGACCTGTGACTTTTGTGACTATTGCACCCTCTAGTGGGCACAGTTTCTCACTCTACTGCCCCTCCCACAGCACACAATCCCCGCCACCGCACACCATTCAGTCGGAAGTACTGACTCTTGTACAGTGCTGTTCACATTCTGCGACACTGCAGAGAGTTTTTCAGACACTGAAGGCGCCTTTATAGGGTCATCACTATTCCTGAGGTAGAAAATATAGAACCCCGTGTCTGCACATCCCAATCCCACTAAATGCAACAAAGCAGTGGAAAGATAAAATACTGCAGATGCTGGAAATCTGAAGTAAATCTGTAAAAGGTGTCTGTACTAAATTCAACAATTTCAGGTAATCAGACGTTCCAATTTCAAGATCAGAGAACCTGCAAATGTTGTTTGATAAAAAAGAGAAAATTCTGGAAACTCACAGCAGATCAGGCAGCATTTATGGAGATAATGGAAACCGGGATAATCTTTCAGCTAGATCAACTCTCTCTCTGTCTGGCTTTTTTTTCTGTTTGTCTGTCTGTCTGTCTCTGTCCATTTATCTACTGTATCTGCTTTTCTCCCACACCTCCCCCCTCTCTCTCTCTCTCTCTATATATATATATATATATATATGTGTGTGTGTCTGTGTGTGTGTGTGTGTGTGTGTGTGTGTGATATAAAGAGAAACAGATACTATATATATATACTGTTCCCCACCTCTCTGTCTCTTTATCTTTCCTCTCTCTTTCTCTCTGGTTCTCTGTCAGTCTGTCTGTCTCCCCCACCCCATCAGCCCCCCACATACACACAGATGCTGCCTAACCTGCAGAGTGTTTGCTGTCTTTCTGTTTTAATTTAGTCTGCTCTTTCTGTATTTTTAAACTTGAAGCAGGTGGTCCACTCATTAACCTCACTTTCAGTAGCATTTTGTCCTTTCATCTCTCTTGGCCTCTGCTGTTCCAGGTTTCATTGCTCATATCTAGTTCAGACCGTGCTCTGACACACTCAACCATTAAGTCCCGTTAGTTCTCTCACTGGGTCTCTACATCATCTCAGGCCTTCCCTCCCTCTGTAACCTTAAGCTTGTGTCAATTTTAAACTTTAACACCAGAGATTCTGTAGATGCTGGTATTTCAGAGTCACACACAAAATGCTGGAGGAACTCCACAGGTCAGGCAGCATCTACGGAGAGGAAACTCAGCCTTTTGGACTGAAACCCTTCACCAGAGATGGAAAGGATGAGGGGAAAAGCCAGAATGAGAAGATGGGGGAGGGAGAGGAGTATGAGCTAGAAGATGATAGGCGAGACTAGGTGAGGTTTTAATTTTCACTGTTTTCTCTCCATAGACAATGCCTGACTTCAGAACATCTCCAGCATTCTGTTTTTGTTTCAGATTTTCACCAGCTGCACTATTTTGCTTCTGGAGTCCATTGCAATGCGGTAACAAATGCATTGCTGGCTGAATTTTGATTGTTGTCCTTGTGGCTTTGTTGCTGGGTTTCTGAACAGCTCAGCTTTGGTTTGTGCGTAGATTCAAGGGATGAATTTTAATGTCCCACGGCCATTCCAGCACCATTCCAACAGTTTGTTGTTGTTGAACTTCAGTGATCTCACTGTAAGTTTTATTGTTTTATTTAGTGACAGTAACAGGCCCTCCCGGTCCAATGGGTCCATGCCACTAATTATACATGTGACCAATGAAGCTACTAACTTGTACATCTTCGGAATGAGGGAAGGAACCAGAGCATTGGAGAAGGCTGACATGCTCTCGGGGAGAATAAACAAACACCTTGGGAATCGAACCCTGGTCACCGCCACACTATATGTCGTGAAGTTTGTTGTTCTGCGGCAGCAGTATCTGTGTAATAATAAAAAATTACCAGAAGTTACAATAAGAAATATGAAATACAAATGAATAGTGCAAAAAGAGATCAAAATAGTCAGGTGGTGTTCAGGTGTTCATGGGCTGTTCAGAAATCTCATGGCAGAGGGGAAGAAGCTGTTCCTAAAATGTTGAGTGTGTGTCTTCAGGCTCCTAATCCTCTTCCCTGAAGATAGTAATGAGAAGGGGGCATGTCCTGGATGGTGAGAGTCCTTAATGATGGTTGCCACCTTCTTCAAACATCTCTGTTTGAAGATGTCCTCAATGATGGTGAGGGAGGGAGGAAGGAGAAGCAAGGCAGAGAGAGGGAGTGAGAGAGACAGAGGCAGAAATCTGTGGGGAAAGAGTGAGGAAGAGAGATGAAGAGAAGGAGGGAGGGAAGGGGGCAAGAGGGGGAGAGAAAGAGTGAAAAAGAGCAAGTGAAGGCAGGAGAGAGTGAAAAAGAGGAAGAGATAAGAGGGAGAAAAATAGAGAATGGGAGGGAGATAGATATTAGGAGAGGGTGAAGTGAGTGGAAAAGGGTGCAGTACGGATACTGCAAGAGGTGTGACAAAATTCAGGAAAAGTGGTGGCAATAGTGAAGCATACCCATCCACTGTGAGTGAGGACACCATTTTATGTTAGTTGCTTATGATCTTGATGACAGTTGATGGCTTTGTGGCCAAGTCTGCAGATGATACAAAGATAAGTGGAGAGGCAGGTTGTGTTGAGCAAGCAGCAAAGCTACAGAAGGGCTTCAACAAATTTGGCGAATGGGCAGAGAATTGGCAGATGGAATACTGTACAGTATTGTAAAATAATTATAATAATTACTTATTTATAGAGCACCTTTCATACAGACAATGTAGTTCAAAGTGCTTCACAATGGGATAAAGTGCAAACATATAAATAAAAGGCAAAATGATGTTGGTTAAAAGCAGCATTAAATAAGTAGGTTTTGTACTGGCATTTAAAAAGTGGCAACTGAGTGTGCATCCCTTATAGTTTTAGGTAGTGAGTTCCACAGTTCAGGAGTGTAGTGAAAAAAGAAAAGCTGACATGCCAATTGTCTTTTGAGGGAAAATGTTTAAATTTAAGAGACTGGCATTAAGTTTAAGGGACCAGCAGAAGAAGACCTGGGAGCTCAAGCAGGATTATAAAACAAAAGCGATTCTGTGATGTACTCTGGTCCCAAACCATTAAAAGCTTTAATAAGAAGTAAGAGTACTTTAAAATCAGTTCTAAAAGATACAGGAATCCAATGGAGAGTAATTAGAATGGGAGTGATATGCTCCCTCATCCTGGTTTTAGTTAAAAGTCTAGCAGCGATGTTCTGACTGAGTTAATGTTTCTCAATAGATTGCTTTGGAAGGCCAGTAGAAAGTGCATTGCAGTAATCTAGTCTAGTATGGTCATGCACTTTGGTAGAAAGAATGAAGGTGTAGGATGCCCTAAAGGTTAACTTACAGGTTGAGCCAGTAGTAAGGAAGGCAAATGCAATGTTAGCATTCTTTTTTAGAGGACTATAGATAGATAGATAGACATACTTTATTGATCCCGAAGGAAATTGGGTTTCATTACAGCTGCACCAACCAAGAACAGAGTACAAACATAGCAATACAAAACCACAAACAATCAAATAATAATATGTAAACCATGCCAGACGGAAATAAGCCCATTGGCCCAGGGTGTCCGACCCTCCAAGGGAGGAGCTGCAAAGTTTGGTGGCCACAGGCAGGAATGACTTCCCATGATGCTCAGTGCTGCATCCCAGTGGAATGAGTCTCTGGCTGAATGTACTCCTGTGCCCAGCGGTGTAAATGATGTTACACGCCGATGTCGGGTTGGCAGAGGGAGGGATGTACACAACAACCACAATTGCATGTGAGATTTCCCTTGGCAAATAATATGGCCGGAGTCCAACAGCAAAAAATTCAATATCCAGGCTACAAACACGTTCTTTGATCGTAATATGACGAGGATTGTACCATCTGTTGTTAACCAGAACAACAAGCCCCCCCTCCTTTACGCTTACCGCTCTCAGTGCACTTCCGGTCAGCCCGAACGGTCTGGAAGCCCTTTATGGAAACATTTTGGTCGGGTATGCCTCGCGCAGCCACGTTTCAGTAAAACACATAATACTGCTCTCCCGAAATGTTCTCTGACCGCTGGCTAGCGCCATCAACTCATCCATTTTATTGCCCAGCGATCTCACATTGCCCATAATGAGAGAGGGGCGACATGGCTTATAACTCCTCTTCTCCATAAGTCTCTGTTGTCTGGACCCGGTCCTCTTCCCTAGAATATTAGAACAAGGATGAAACAGTAAGGATTTATAAGGCCACGTTCTGAGTATTGTGAGCAGTTTTCGGCCCAATAGCTAAGAAAGGATGTGCTGGCATTGGAGAGTGTCCAGAAGATGTTCATGAAAATGATGCCAGAAATGAAAGGTGACATATAATGAGTGTTTGATGGCTCTGGGCTTGCACTTCCTGGAATTTGAAAGAATGAGGAGGGTATCTCATTGAAATATACCAAATGTTGAAAGGCCTAGATAGAGTAGATGTCTAGAGGATGGTTCCAATAGTGGGAGAGCTTAGGACCAGTAGACACAATCTCAGAATAGAAGGACGTACATCTAGTATAGAGATTAGGAGAGATTTCTTTAGCCAGAGGGTGGTGAATTTGTGGAATTCATTGCCACAGATGGCTATGTAGGTCAAATCATTGGGTATATTCACAGTGGAGGTTGATAGGTTCTTGATAAGAAAGAGTGTCAACGGTTACAGGAGAATGAGGTTGACAATGATAATAAATCAGCCATGATGGAATAGCATAGCAGATGCAATGAGCTGAATAGCCTAATTCTGGTTCTATGTCGTATGGTCTTACGGTAAAGGGACTGGATGTGGTATAAAGAAGCAAATAGCTGACATTTGGAACTCTCTTCTGCAAACAGCCGTTGGTACCAGTACACATACTGGTTCTAAATCTAATTAATAGATTTTTTTTTAAAGAATATTCATTGAAAAAACTTATCTATCTTAAAATTAAGGTAGAAACCAAAGTACACCATTGATCAAAACCAAGTGCACCATTGCCTCTGTCTGGACAATGTAAAGTCTAGTCCAAGTATCTCACCATCATCTCCCCTCTTGGGTGGGTCAGGCAGCTTTGTAGAAAGAGAAATGGAGGTAACAGTTCAGGTAATTCTGGTTTTTATTTCACGTTTCTAGCATCTGCATAGCAATGATAGAAGTTAGGAGCAGGAGTAGACCACTTGGACCCTCAGGTCTATCCCACTGTGCAACGTGATCATGACAAATATACCCCAGTCTCAACTCCCCTTCTGTGCTGACTCCCCATTGACCTCAATTCCCCAAACTTCCAAAAACTGTTTCTAGTCCAATTTAAATATCCCCTCTTTAAAAATGTGAGATAGACTTGATTATTATTCATGGGCACGACATAAATTGTGGGATGAAATAATGGAGTCTGCCACTGAACTGTGATCAAGATTGACAAAAGTGCAGTGTGTTACATTGATTAATATTATATTATGATTATGCATGGACAACATGGTAGCACAGTGGTTAGTGTTCCGCTATTGCACTGCCAGAAAACAAGGTTCAATTTCCACCACTATCTGTAAGGAGTTTGTTCTCCCCGTGACTGCATGGGTTTCCTCTGGGTACTCCAGGTTCCTCCCATATTTCAATGACAAGTTGATCACATGGGTGTAAATGGGAACCACAGGCTCACTGTGCCGGAAGGGCCTTTCACCGTGCTGTATTCTAAATAAAAATAAATAAAATTATTGTCTACCTGCACTGCACATTGTCTGTGGTTGTTACACTTAATTTTAGCATTGTCCTACCTCAATGTATTGTGTAATGATTTGATCTATATGAACAGTATGGAAGACAAGCTTTTCACTGTATCCCAGTATATGTGACAATAATAAACTAATTTACCAATTCCAAATTTGAATATTAATTGCAGTAATTTCCAAAAACAATGAGACATTTGTTTCTGCATAAACCATGGAAATGCCTTTTACTCTTGTTTCAAACATCTGAAACATATCATTGACCCATTTCTGTGGAGTGTTAGTGTCACTTTCCAACCCACATCACTTGTAATACCACAGTTCGTTTTGCAGGGATGTGATTGGCTCAATCATTGGGTCTGCTGTAGATTCAGCTGTGTTGAGGCTCTGGATTGGCTGGACAAGTGGCTAGGCACTGGGATTAGTGGATATGGAGGCCTGGGAAATCTACACCTTCTGCAAATGGCAGAGGTGATGGAAGGCTCTACTGATGGGGACATGAAAACTAAAGTGTTTTTTCAATGAAAAGTAATATTTTTGTTAATGAAAATATTGGAATTTAGGGAGTTGGGAGTTGGGGAACAGGAAACAAGATTCATCATTGTGTAAATCAGAATGAAAATCAGTTTTATTATCACTCACATGTGGTGCCTTAACAACAGCCTCTTACTCAATGTCAGCAAAACTAAAGAGCTGACTATAGACTACAGGAGGAAGAGTCACACTTCATATGGGGAATGGTGGTGGAGAGGGTCAGTAGCTTTAAATTCGTTAGTATTAACATATAGGGATCAGTCCTGGGTCTAGGGGAGAAAGCACAACGGCATCTCTCCTTAGAAGTATGCATAGGTTTGGCATCTAACCAAAAATTTTGACAAACTTCTCTAGATGCAGAGTAAAGAGTATCCTAACTGGCTGCACCATAGCCTGGTATGGAAACACCAATGCCCAGGAATGGAAAAGGTTACAGGAAGTGGTAGAACCATCCCAGGCAAGGCCTACCCCATCACTGACTACATGTACCAAGAGCGCTGTCACAAGAAAGCAACATCTATCCAGGTCATGCCCTCTTCTCGTTACTACCATCAGGAAGGAGGTACAGAAGCTTTAGGATCCACACCACCTGGTTCAAGAACAGTTATTATGCTACACACATAAAAGTTGCTGGTGAACGCAGCAGGCCAGGCAACATCTCTAGGAAGAGGTACAGTCAACGTTTCGGGCTGAGACGCTACTTGGCTCCTGAATCAGTGTGGGATATCTTCACTCTCCACTGCTCTGCAATTGTTTCCTGCAATCTACAAATTCTTTACAACTCATGATCTCAGTATTTTTTATTTACACAATTTGTCTTCTTTTGCACATTGATTGTTTGTCAGTCTTTGTTTATGCCTAGTTTTTCCATAAAATTCTATTGTCTTTCTTTTTTCCTGTAAATGCCTACAAGGAAACGAACCTCAGGATTAGATTCAACTTTATTGTCATTGTGCCGAGTACAAATACAAAGCCAATGAAACACATTTAGCATCTGACCAGAAATGCAAAGAATAGTGTTATTTACAAAATAACTGCAAATAAAAAAAAGTGCTACAGCACACAAATATAAAAGTACTGAGACAGTACAATACGGATGCAATACTGCTTAGCGCTGTGATGTGAGGTTCAGCAGTGTCACAGCCTCAGGGAAGAAGCTCTTCCTGTGCTTGCTGGTGTGGGGGCGGAGGCTCCTGTAGCGCCTACCGGATGGGAGGAGAGCAAAAAGTCCATGGTTAGGATGAGAAGTATCCCTGATAATGCTTTTCGCCCTGCCCAAGCAGCATTTATGGTAGATATTCTCAATGGTGGGCAATTGGGTGCCGATAATCCGCTGGGCAGTTTTCACCGCACGCTGGAGTGCTTTGCGGTCCAATACAGGACAATTGCCATACCACACTGAGATGCAGTTGGTGAGTATGCTCTCAATGGTACAGCGGTAAAAGTCCGTCAATATCCTTGGACAGAGCTGAGCTTTATGCTAACATATAGGTACTTTGATAATAAATTTATTCTGAACTTTGATAAATTAGTTTTTTTACAGCAGCACAGTACATTACAAACATGACAACATCATTACATAAACTCAAAATAACATAAATCATACATTATTTACTGTATATGACAGAAAAAAACTAAACTACGCATGACAATATTAGTGCAAGTTGAGAGAGAGAGAAATAAATGTAATCCAAGGTAGAGTTGGGGTTCTTCAAGTTGGTTCAAGAACATGATGGCAGTGGGGAAGGAGCCACTGTTGAACATTCAGCTGTGGGTTTTCAGGCAGCAGTGCTGTGCAAGACATGATGTATACTACGATTGTATAAATTAAAATAAGATTTTATATATATAGTAGTGCAAAAGAGAACAAATAGTGAGACAGTGTATGTGTATTCACAGACAGCTCAGAACTCTGATGGCAGAGGGGAAGAAGTTAAAGGATTGAGTGTGCATCTTCAGGCCCCTATACTATACATCCTCCCTCATGGTAGGTTGTTAATGATGCCTTTTTGAGGCATTGCTCTTTGAAAATGTCCTCGTTGCTGGGAGCTAGTGCCCATGATGTGTATACTACTCAGGAAAGTCTGTTACATGAGATGATGGGGAAGAAGTCGGCAACTCTTTACGTGCAGCTGAACTCTATAACCTCTTGCCTTCTTAACCATACCCAGGCCATGCTGCATTTGTCTGCTAATGTTTTGCAATTCATTACTAGAATATCTTGGTCCCCCAAACTTCACTAACTTGCAGTTTCACTCCATGTAGATAACAATCTGTTTTTAGAATCCTTTTACTGAACTGCATGACCTCGCACTTCCCCACTTAAACTCCATGTAACCCTCTCACCAGAGCTCGCATGCCAGCTTGGCTTGTTAGCTAACTCTGCGAACAGCCACGTGACTCAGCAGTGAGCAGGCAACCTTTCTAAACAATATACATCAATTTGGGGTTCAACCAGACAGGAACTTCAGGAATTCCAATTAATGGAATCTCAATTTGAGCGAATGCTGTGTAAATACTGACCATGAACAATTATCAGTCGCCAAGAAATAACAGATCGTACACCAGCTTAAAATTATAAAGAAAGTGTACTTACCAATTTCAGCTTTATTAAAAGGTTAATAGGGAACAGAAAGAAGAAAAAATAAAAAGATCCATACAATTAAACCAGTCTAAATGTGCAGTCTGTGGAGGCTGGGTGTACAGCTTTACTCACAACACTGAATTTTCATCACCAATCACAGGTAGAACTTCCCTTCATGAACTCCTGTCCCATGAAGCACTCCTTGCATTAGGGTCTCCCCTTCAGATTGGATCCTTCGGGTGTCTTGGCTGATCCTCTCCTCTCCGCATCTCCCACCAAAAGACAATGGACCCGATGACTGTCTGTCGGAAATCTCTCTCTCCGCCCAGCCCTCTCTAGAACCTTCTTTCCATCCCACCATCCTGATTGATTGACTCAGCATTCCGAAGTTGGACAATATGGCTCCTTACTTTTAGCCAAAAACAAAACACTATTAACAGCATAACACACTTTTTTTTACAGAAAACTGCTAAAATAAAACACCTCACAGCATAGCAGTAGCAATCTTAACCAGGGCATTACATTCTCCCGCATCAAAAATGGTCATGTCCTCATGACTTTGGAACTTATTAAACCATTATTAATAACACAGTGACACACACAAAATGTTGGAGGAACTCAGCAAGCTAGGCAGCACCTATGGCAAAGAATACAGTTGACATTTTGGCCCGAAATGTTGACTGTACTCTTTTCCATAGATGCTGTCTGGCCTGCTGAGTTCCTCCAGCATTTTGTGTGTGTTGCTTGGATTTCCAGCAGCTGCAGATTTTCTCTTGTTTGTGATTAAATAATGCAGCATTCGAATGAATTGTGATTTCAGGACTCCCATTCCATTTGTAAATGGCAATAACATATCACACTATTGGGATTATTGCTCCACCCTGATTCCCCAGTGCATCATATGTCAGCCTATCTGGGGGGTTCCTGACTCTGAGACCTTCTTATCTCATTGTCAGCTTTTTCAGCCTCAGGTATTTCTTGTGACTGTTCCTATTTACTTGGAGATGCCTCCCCCTGTCTATCACTTGTACCTTCTAGCAACTCAGGTCCCCCGGCCACCTGACTGGACTCAGCTTCATTCCCAATTATATTGGAACCTTGTTTCCCCTCACTGTCTGTTATATCTGCCTGTCCACTGGCAGCCCTCCCCATTACATCTGAGTCAGGGCTGGGAGATACAGAAATCTCTTCATCAATTCTTGGGAAGTTTGCACAAGGTAAAGCTTATCACATTCCCATTTCCTCATCCTCTGAGCCTGTACATTTTATTCCTTATGCTGTGTGCATTCAAATATAACACTTTCATTCCAGTATTTGTTGCTTTCTGTTTTAACTGCACCATGCCTCTATTGCCCTGTAACTCATCCCACTGGCTGTGATTAAGCCTCATCTCCTGCCTGTTCTTTCTATCATCTCTGTTGCAAGCTATCTTTGACTTATTTCTGTTTTCCCCTTCCTCAACCCTATCACTCTGGTTCCCAACCTCCTTGCCAAATTAGTTTAAACCCTCCCTAACTTTGTAGGTTGTTATCAGCCAAAATTGCCTGTATGGAGATGAAAAGTATCCTCTCCTCAGTGTTTTTCCACTGAGTGTCATATGATGGGTTGCACCAGCATATCACAGCTCTCATCTGTGCTGCAAAATAATAATCTCGAAGAGAAGGTAGGCCCCATCCCCACTTTTCCTTGGCTAGTTGCAAAGTTTTGGGAACCTACAAAGTTACATAAATACTATTGATAACCCATGGGTGAAATGGACTCTTAAAATATGGAAAAATATTATAAAAGAATATAAACTAGAGGGAGATATTGCAATTCTTAAATGGAGTGCATATGACTCGGATTTTACGCCGAATAAACTGGATGCTAGATTTAAGGACTGGGCAGCTAAAGAAGTAACAGTTCTTTGCAATATAATGAAAGAAAGAACACAGTTCAGTTTTGAAATGCTTAAAGAGAAACACTTATTAAAAAAAAAACCCTCCCTAATAGCTCTATTAAATGTGCCCGCTAGGATATTGGACCCTTTGGGTTCAGGTGTAACCCCTGGCTTCACCTGGAAAACTGGCATATTTGGCATCTGGCTCTCCATTACATAAGGCATGGATACTCAGCAGCTGGCCAACTTACGCTTCCCTGGTAACCCCAAATTTCTTATTAAAACTATATCTCCAGGCATCAGTTGAGAGAACCTAATCTTTTGGTCAAATCTCTCCTTGTTTCCTTGGTTTTTCTTGTTAGTAGAAACTGCAGCTAGCTTATAAGCTTTTTACAAGTCTTTCCTCATGTCAGACACATTCCTGAGATACATCTTCTGTGGCAAATCTTCACCGCCAGTTCCAAAGCAGAGATCTATAGGTAATCTCACTTCTCGCCCGAACATTAAATAGTATGGCGAGAAGCCAGTAGCTTCATTCTGTGTACAGTTGTAGCAGCTACCAAACCCCCAATATGCTGACTCCAATTGTTCTTTTTGTTGGCAACCAGGGTTCCAAGCATGTCTAGCAATGGCCGATTGAATCTTTCAGGCTGAGGGTGATATGGCATGGCCTTTGACTTCTGACACCCAGTAACATGTATGAGCTGACTCCCAAAATCCCTCCCCTGATCACTGTGTATCCTTTTAGGGAAGCCATACTGAACAAAATACTTCTCCAATAATACCTTGGCAACTGTGGATGCCCTCTGATCCTTTGTGGGGAAAGCTTGAGCATATCTGGTGTAGTGATCAGTGCTGACATAGAAATATAGAAACATAGAAAATAGGTGCAGGAGTAGGCCATTCAGCCCTTCGAGCCTGCACCGCCATTCACTATGATCACGGCTGATCATCCAACTCAGAACCCTGCACCAGCCTTCTCTCAATACCCCGGATCCCTTTAGCCACAAGGGCCATATCTAACTCCCTCTTAAATATAGCCAATGAACTGGCCTCAACTGTTTCCTGTGGCAGAGAATTCCACAGATTCACCTCTCTCTGTGTGAAGAAGTTTTTCCTAATCTCGGTCCTAAAAGGCTTCCCCTTTATCCTCAAACTGTGACCCCTCGTTCTGGACTTCCCCAACATCGGGAACAATCTTCCTGCATCTAGCCTGTCCAATCCCTTTAGGATTTTATACGTTTCAATAAGATCCCCCCTTCAATCTCCTAAATTCCAACGAGTATAAGCCTAAGCCGATCCAGTCTTTCATCATATGAAAGTCCTGCCATCCCAGGAATCAATCTGGTGAACCTTCTTTGTACTCCCTCTATGGCAAGAATGTCTTTCCTCAGATTAGGGGACCAAAACTGCACACAATACTCCAGGTGTGGTCTCACCAAGGCCTTGTACAACTGCAGTAGTACCTCCCTGCTCCTGTACTCGAATCCTCTTGCTATGAATGCCAGCATACCATTTGCCTTTTTCACCGCCTGCTGTACCTGCATGCCCACTTTCAATGACTGGTGTATAATGACACCCAGGTCTCGTTGCACCTCCCCTTTTCCTAATCGGCCACCATTCAGATAATAATGTTTTCCTGTTTTTGCCACCAAAGTGGATAACCTCACATTTATCCACATTAAATTGCATCTGCCATGAATTTGCCCACTCACCCAACCTATCCAAGTCACCCTGCATCCTCTTAGCAACCTCCTCACAGCTACCACTGCCGCCCAGCTTCCTGTTATCCGCAAACTTGGAGATGCTGCATTTAATTCCTTCGTCTAAGTCATTAATATATATTGTAAACAACTGGGGTCCCAGCACTGAGCCTTACGGTACCCCACTAGTCACTGCCTGCCATTCTGAAAAGATCCCATTTATTCCCACTCTTCGCTTCCTGTCTGCCAACCAATTCTCTATCCACATCAATACCATACCCCCAATACTGTGTGCTTTAAGTTTGCACACTAATCTCCTGTGTGGGACCATGTCAAAAGCCTTTTGAAAATCCAAATATACCACATCCATTGGTTCTCCCCTATCTACTCTACTAGTTACATCCTCAAAAAATTCTATGAGATTCATCAGACATAACTTTCCTTTCACAGATCCATGCTGACTTTGTCCGATGATTTCACCGCTTTCCAAATGTGCTGTTATCACATCTTTGATAACTGACTCTAGCATTTTCCCCACCACTGATGTTAGGCTAACCAGTCTATAATTCCCTGGTTTCTCTCTTCCTCCTTTTTTAAAAAGCAGGGTTACATTAGCCACCCTCCAATCCTCAGGAACTAGTCCAGAATCTAAAGAGTTTTGAAAAATTATCACTAATGCATCCACCGAGACATTTGCAGCATTGCTGGAATCAGGATCTGTGGAGATCTGTGGAGAGGAAATCCATACACACTAAATCAAGTGGTCCTATACTCTGTAAGTGAGATAATGGAGAAACTCTCGTAAGCAGTATCTTCCTCAGAATACAACAGAAGCACAACTTACTCTTCAACCTCGGGCTTCATTCTCGGCCAATAGATCCAATCTTAGACCACTCCATGGGTCTTATCAAACCCTGAATGACCTGAATCATCATGAAATGACTTTAGTACAACCCTTCAATACCTCTCAGCCAAAACTAACTGGGAATGCCGAGGTCTGTCTGGAGGAGACGTAACCCCATATAAAAGTTTGTTCTTCAACTCCAGTTTGTCCCATTCCCTCATCAGTAGGGGTATGCTGGGGTGTTTTGTCTTCTCAACTTGGACTATATCCCCTTTGACAGCAGTTAACCAAATGGCATCTATACACGGGTCATCTCACTGGGCTGTTGCCAATTCCGCAGGACTCAAGGCAGGCAACTGCTTTGTATCCAGAGCGGTCAAGTTGTAATATACTTGGGGAATGGCATGACTAGAAGCTCCCAAATGATCCACAGCTCTATCAGGTCATAGCCTTGCCTCTGATTTCACCACTGTGGAAAACTGGCATATTGCTTTAACACCAGAGGCAGGGATGCCCTCCCACTCTCCGTCCATTTCCAACACCTCACGTGAACGTTGGGACAATGTATCTGCATCAATGTTCCGACTCCCCAAGCAATATTCCAAGCTGTGATGACCGGTGACATCCAACTTCGCCAGAGTCAGAATAAAAGTCAGTGGATCATTGTCAGTCCTCACCTCAAACTTGGCACCATATTAACTTATCCACCACAGCCAATTTCAATGCCAGAAGCTCAAACTTGTGCATAGGGTAACTTCGTTCATAGGGTAACAGACTCCAGCTGATGAAAGCACAAGGTCTCAACCCTTTACCTTGGTCCTGATATAGAACACAGCCCAAGTCCTCATGGCTAGCATTGTTATGCAGTACATATGGTAACAAGGGTTTGTAAAAGCCAGCAGTTGCTCTAGTCAGCAACTCCTTCAGCAGCTGAAAGTCCTCTTCACATTTTGCATCGCATCTTTCCCTAGAAGACTCCAAAGGCCAAGATAAACTTTGCCTTCTCCTTTCGTTCTCCTCCCTTTCTTCCCCAAGTGGTGGTGCAGGCCGGGGGGGGGGGGTGGGAAGCGGGGGTAACCACATAGAAGCTGATCCAAAGGGTGGCTTACTCAAGAGTAGTTTTCACAAATCTCTGCTGGTATCCACATAATCTAAGGATTGAAAGTAGGGCCCTCATATTCTTGTGCCTTGGCCATGTGATCACCACCTCCATCTTGGACAGATCCACAGCTATTCCATCCTGTGACACTATGTGTCCGACGTATTTGAATGACATCTTACAGAACTGGCACTTGTCCAGTGACAGTTTTAGCCCTTCAGCTTTCAGGCAGTCTAGCACTTTCAGTAGTCTCATATCATGCTCCTCCAGTGTAGACCGAAATACTAAGAGATCATCCAAGTACACCAGTACCTCACGTAAGTTCATGTCCCCAACAATCATCTCCATGACAGGTTGTAAAGTAGCCATGGCTCCTGATCTGCCCTCGGGCATTCTTCCAAACTGAAAGAATCCAAGTAGACGTTTAAATGCTGTCTTCTCTTTATCATCTTCATACATGAGTACCTGATAATACCTGTCATTTGATCCGACACACTGAACCACTTTGCTCCACTCAGGCAGGCCAGAACATGCTCAATCCATGGAACTGTATATTGGTCAAGGACCGTACATCAGTTCAGTGTCTGATAGTCACACATTCCCATACCTTCCCATTCTTCTTTCTCACCACCAGTATGGGTGACGCATATGGACTCCCTGACTCAGTGAAAATTCCAGCTAACTTCAGTTTCAGTGGATGCTGCTAAACATCTTCCACCTCCACTGGTGCTAACCATCGAGACCTCTCTCTGAAAGTGGTGTCCTCCATCACTCGAATAGTGTGGCAAGCACTGTTGGAGAAACCCACATTGAACTCATCGGTAGGAAAGATATCTTTGAAGTTTAACATCTCCTTCTCCATTCCTCAGGTACCGAGGAGTCAGCAAAGTTGGATGACCGTGCTGATAACTTTCCCGATCCAAGAACCTGTCTCTCTTCTGGTTTTCTCACTGGAAAACTAGACATTACAGTCACCAGGAAAAGATATGCCATCAGCATCCCACGTCTGAAAGCGACCCTCTCTCTCTCTCTCTCTCTCTCTCTCTCTCTCTCTCTCTCTCTCTCTCTCTCACACACAGAGGTGTTCCTGACAATCAGTGCCATCCTGTTTTCGTGTTCACCCAAAGGCTTCTGCAGCTCAGGTCTCAGAAGCACACTAGCAGGTGAGCATAACTCTTCTTAGTGACCCTCCAGAACACACACCAGGACAGCCTTGGTATTGGGATTCCAGGAAATTTGGGGTTTCCTGTCACTCTAGCTACTTCCCAGATTGTAACATGATGGTTTGGGCTGGGTGTACCACACAGTCCCTGGTTTATGTTCATCATCCTGCTTAGGGGGAACTTGTACCTTCTTAACAGCAGCTCTGAACATTGGGTGAATGGACAAGGTTTTCAAAAAATTCTCTCCATTTTTCTCCTTGCATTGCTTTCATGAGCCTTCTCACAATGGGAGCAGTTGTTCCCAATATAATGGAAGTTTCACCTTTTTCACCCAGATCCAAACAGACCAACAGTAATGTATCAAGGGTCTCAGCTACTCCAACATCTGCTTCCGAAAACTCCAGCTTCAATGACAAGTAACCATCATACGGGTAATCATCAATACTAAAGCCCCAAAGTTCTAGGGCACTGAGTGGTGTCAATGGCATATGCATCAAATACTGGTTGTAAAAGGATTTGTAGAGTCAGGTAACCCGAGAACCTGTGTCAAGCATGGTTCTGGCATTATTGCCCTCAATCTGTATGGATACACCTGAGTTTGGTCCCACTAAGCCTTCAGGAATAGGGTTTTGCACCTTAGTGTTTCCCTTGATACACTGATTGGAACATGGTCTCTCCAAGACACCAAGCCATTCTTTTACTGGGTCCCTCTGAAGTTTCCCCACTTTCTTTTCCTGTTTTCCTGTCCTTCACACTCACACTTGAAATGTCCACCCTTACCACAGTTTTAACAGATAATACTGGTTACTTCCCTCGTCAAGAGATCCTGTCAGCTTCAGCCCTCTGTTTAGTACGTTCTACCAGTGGGTTCGGTTTCCTATTGGACTTGCCATGCTTGGTGGCAGCACTGGCCGACATCAACCGAGAAACTTGGTTTGCAGGTTTTTCACTGCACCCTGCAAAACCCCCACTTGTCTGACATCAGGGTCACTTCAGCAACAGAGACTACTAATGAGAACACTGCCCGACTGGTGGAGGCCTCCCACACCTCCATCATATTTCCACCCCTCTCTGACTTCTCTGATCACTTCAACAAACAAAGGAGGGAGGGTGCATCTTATGAGTCATTCAAATGATTAAAGCAATCACATCACGTGACAACATGCCCTTCACAACATGACCCATGCTGAATCGATTTACCTTAGCCAGCTGAATGGCCCCTTTACAGCACAAGTAACGCAGCTGTCTCTACAGCCTGAAAATGTGGGCAGAAAGTTTCTCCTCTTTCTCCTGGAATGTGTGCCTGAACCTCATCATAAGTTCTGGGCTATCCATCATGCTAAAAACATTTTCTAATACTTGCATGTAGTCTACTGGCATAACCAATGGCTTTTCTGCCTTTGGGGTCCTCACCACCTTATCAGCCAGAGTCTCTTTTAGATACTCGACCAGTTGCTGTCTTTTCATATTATCTGAGCACTGGCACTCGTCCAGTAACTGAGGTGTCTGCTCTGCCCATCTCATATTCTTCTTCCCCATCAAGGGTGGGCTTGACTCCAGAGAACATTATAACTTTGGCTCTCTGCCGGTACACTTTGGTATTTATCGACTAGTGATAAAATTGCCAGCTCAGAATTACCATCAACCGCTGATCGACGCATTAGATCTTTCACAGCAGACAACTTCTTTCCCTCACTTCATAGAAATGACAACAATTTGTCTTTAAAGTCTTCACCCTCAGCTACATTTCCCTGCCCCCCCCCCACATTCTCTAAAAATATGGACTGCCAATGGCCCCACCTCTCCAGGTTCTCCTAACGTATCAGGCAGCACTACTTCAGCTATGTCACCGCTAGTTTGGACTAACACGACATCGTGACCAGCCAATTGGTCAAAACTCCATTCAACCAGCATAGCAATCCCCAATACTTTTACAGAATTTGGCACTCTAAGTAGCAGTTTGCCAGGGCTTTAATTATCCACCTTGCTCAAAACTGAAGCATTACTTATGGGTAAGCACTTCAAATCTTAATCCCTGTGGCATCCATAATAAAATACTTTAATCACTTTTCACAACACTAGTTTAAACATTGACTTAAACACACAAGCCACTTAATCAATCCTGAAACAGCATTCACACAGCATCTGAATCCCAGACAAGCCCCTACAAATGTAACCCTCTCGCCAGAGCTCATATGCCAACTTCGCTCGTTAGCTAACTCTGCTAACAGCCACATGACTCAGTGGTGAGCAGGCAACCTTTCTAAACAATATATATCTAGGGTCGATTTGGGGTTCAACCCAACAGGAACATTGCAAAATCTGATTAACAGAACCTTGATTTCAATGAATGCTGTATAAATATTGCCCATACGCAATTATCAGTCACCAAAAAATGACAGATGATACACTGCATAAAATTATAAAGGGAGTATATTTACCAGTTTCAGCGTTATCAAGCAGCTAATAGGAAAAAGAAAAGGGGGAGAAAGGACCCATTACAGTTAAACCAGTCTAAATGTGCACATAAACGTTGGAGCTCATGTCTGAGAGGCTGGGTGCACCACTTTACTCATGGAGCTGAATTCTCATCACCAATCACAGGCAGAACTTCCCTTCTCAGAGTCCTTCATCTTGCAGAACACTCCTTGCATTAGGATCTCCCCTTCGGATTGGATCCTCCAGGCATCTTCCCTGATCCTCTCCTCTGCACATCTCCTGCCAAAAAACCACAAATCCGGCTACTGTCCATCAGAAATCTCTCTCCACCCCGCCCTCTCTAGAACCTTCTCTCCAAACTACCATACTGATTAGCTGACACACAAAATTCTGAAGTTGTACAACATAGCTCCTTGTCTTTAGCCAAAGCCAAAACACTCTTAACAGCAGGACACACTGCTTTTACAGAAAACTATTAAAATAAAATATCTCACAGCATAGCAGTAGAACTCTTAACCAGGAATTACATCCGTTTGCCAGGTTTTTGTTCAGTCACTCACTCAATCAATATCCCATTACAGAATCACACTATCCTCATCACAACATAAGCTGCTTCTGTGTCATCTGCAAACTTGTAAACATTACACGTCATTCCCTCCTCCAAATCACTAATGTAAATATGCAACAACCAAGGTACTCCACCAAATACTTCCCTCAAATAAAAGGACCCATTTATTCTGGTTCAGTTTTCTACATAAATATCAATCTTCAATCCATCCAGTTCCATGAACTGTTAATGTGTGCACCATGCTTTTATGTTGTACCTTGTGGAAAACCTTTTGGAATGCCAGCACACCTCATTTAAGGCTCTCCTCTGTACATCTTCAAAACATCCCCTCAGTACTCTCCATGTCACAACTTCAAAACAGCTCAACCAATCTCATCCATCGTAATTTGCCTTCTATAAAGCTATGCTGAGATGAGCTGATTTTAATACCATAAGATACAGCAGCAGAATTAGGGCATTCAATCATGGCAGACTGATCTTTCCTCTCAACCCAATTCTCCTGTCATCTCCCAGTAACCATTTACACCTTTACTAATCAAGAGTCTATCAGAATCCACTTTAAATATAGCCACGGACTTGACTTCCACAGCTGTCTGTGACAATGAATTCCACAGATTCACCACCTTCTGACTAAAGAAATTCCTCATCAACGCTGTTCTAAGGCTGTGCCTTCTGGTCCTAGACTCGCCCACTGTTGGAAAATACCCTCTCCGTGCCCACGCTATCCAGGCCTTTCAATATTTGGTCTATCACATAAGGCTGAGATGAGGAGAAATGGCCCTTCCTGAGGTTCATGGATCCAGCTTTTCTTCACTGGATTAAATTAGCTATTTCTTCTTCAACCATAAACTCTAGAAACTGCTAACAATAGATACACAGACATACAGCAGCTATACTTCATAAGGATTTTGAAGAGATTTGGTAGATCACCAAAGACTCTTGCAAATTTCTACAAACGTACTATGGAGAGCATTCTGACTGGTTGCATCACAGTCTGGTGAGAAGGTGCCAATGCACAGGATCGCAAGAGACTGCAGAGGGTTGTTGACTCAGCGAGCTCCATCACGGACATAACCTTCCATGCTGACAAGGGCATTTTCAAGAGGCGCTGCATCAAGAAGGTGCCATCCAACATTAATGCCTCTCACCATCCAAGACATGCCCTCTTCACACATTTCTCCCATTGGTGGTACAGGAGCCTAGAGATCCATACTCAATACATTAGGAACAGCTTCTTACCTCTGCCATCAGATTTCAGAATAGTCCATGAAGCCATGAACACTACCTTGTTATTAGTCTTTACAGTATTTATTTACACTGTAACTTCTGGTAATTCTTATGACTTACTGCACTGCTGCCACAAAACAACAAATGTCATGACATGGGTGTGGCCCATTCAGATAGTCACCCTCAGACTATATCTGAAACCTGACTATGGCAGGGCCACTAACATCTTGCTGCTCTGACTACATATTCTCATATGAAATTTTTCTTATCCCACATGACAAAACCTAAAAATGTCCATTTCCACATAGCTCATAAAGTGCTCAGCTCAAAGAAGCAATACCTGGGGTAATCCACAAATCTTCTGCAATGACATATTTGCCCAATTGGTTTGTCCAATCAAGACACAAATTGAGCTCTTTTCATGCATTTGATGGTTGCTTATTGTTGATCTGGCCTATCACGAGGCAACAATTTCTGGACCTACTGGCTACTGACACTCATGCCTTCTTTCCTCAGCCTTCAATATTTCCAACAGCACTATCCACTGCCTCTGGAAAACAAATCAACATGCCCCCTAATAACAGCATTATCCGACCTCCTTTCCCACAGGGCCTCTAATACTGGAACATTATGGAGTGTGGAATATCAAGTACCAAATTCTGGTAACCCTGCAATCACATGAACCCAGACACAGACATGCACCTGCTGAACCCACCACACAACTACACAGACACCTGGTGACCCCACATTCACATCTACATAGTCACAGACATAGACCTGGTGACCTTACAATCATGTCTACAGTCATGGATAAACTTGGTGACCCTATAAAGAGCAGACATACCTCTATTGACCCCGCAATTATACGTACAGAGACCTCAGTACCTCATCTACAGGTTCGCCGACATACACCTGGGGTCCCACAATCATATCTACACAGTCAAGGACATACAACTGGTAACCCTGCTATCACATCTACACAGACATGGTCATACAGCTGGTGACCCCCCCCCCCCACCAACAGTCCTATCTACACAGTCATGGAAATACACCTAGATACTATGTAATCACATTTACAAAGACACAGATGTCCCAAAAATCAAATCTACACAGTCACAGACATATAGCTGGTGACACTGCAATCAAATGTGCCCCAACATAGCATACACCCGGTGACTCTGCAACCACTTCTACACAGACATGGAAGTCCACGTAGTGACACGACAATCACATCTACACGGTACAGGTAGTGAACCTGTAATCACATCTGCACATACAGAGTACACTTGATGACCTTGCAATCACATCTACACTGTCACGGACATACACCTGGTTTCCCTGTCATCACACCTACACAAACATGGATATACACCTGGTGACTCCTCTTAACAGTAGCCAGGATATGGGTTACAAATTATAATGTGAGATAGAAAAGGCTTATCAAAAGGCCAATGTTACAATAGTCAGAAGCCTGAAGGCACACTCTCAGCAATTTAGGAACAGCTTCTTCTCCTCTGCCATCCGATTCCTAAATGGACTTTGAAGCTTTGTACACTACCTCACTTTTTTTATAAATATACAGTATTTCTGTTTTTGCACATTTTTTAATAATCTATTCAATATATGTAAACAACAGGAATTCTGCAGATGCTGGAAATTCAAGCTTCACACATCAAAGTTGCTGGTGAACGCAGCAGGCCAGGCAGCATCTGTAGGAAGAGGTGCAGTCGATGTTTCAGGCCGAGACCCTTCGTTAGGACTAACTGAAGGAAGAGTGAGTAAGGGATTTTTCTCTTCCTTCAGTTAGTCCTGACGAAGGGTCTCGGCCTGAAACGTCGACTGCACCTCTTCCTAGAGATGCTGCCTGGCCTGCTGCGTTCACCAGCAACTTTGGTATGTGTTGCTTTTATTCAATATATGTAATTGATTTATTTGTATTTATTATTATGTTTTATTTTATTTATTATTTCTCTCTCTCTCTCTCTCTCTCTCTCTCTCTCTCTCTCTCTCTCTCTCTCCCTCTCTCTGCTAGATTATGTATTGCATTGAACTGCTGCTGCTAAGTTAACAAATTTCACGTCACATGCCGGTGATAATAAACCTGATTCTGATTCTAATTGAGCCTGAATTAATTGGAGAGTTTAAGGTGAAGGAAGCCTTAGGGACCAGTGATCATAATATGAAAGAGTTCACCCTGCAGTTTCAGAGGAAGAAGCTAAAGTCAGATGTATCAGTATAACAGTGAAGTAAAGGGAATAAGCCAAAATCAGCATAGTTTCCTCAAGGGAAAATCTTGCCTGACAGATCTGTTGGAGCTCTTTGAAGAGATAACAAGCAGAATAGGCAAAAGGGAATCAGGATGTTATGTATTTGGATTTTCAGAAGGCCTTTGACAAGGTGCTGCACGTGAGGCTGGTTATCAAGTTAAGAACCCATGTTTTTACAGGAAAAATACCAACATGAATAGAGCATTGGCTGATTGGCAGGAGGTAAGGAGTGGGAATAAAGGGAGCCTTTTCTGTTTGGCTGCTAGTGACTAGTGATATTCCACAGGGGTCACTGTTAGGACCACTTCTTTATAAATTATGTGTCAATGATTTGGATGATGGAATTGACGGCCTTGTAGAAAACTTTGCAGGGAATGCAAGAATAGGTGGAGGGGCAGGTAGTGTCGGGGAAGCAGGGAGGCAGCAGAAGGACTTAGATTAGGAGAATGAGCAAAAAAGTGGTCGATGGAATACAGTATCAGAAGGTGTATTGTCATGTACTTTTGTAGAAGCGTAGACTATTTTCCAAAAGGAGAGAAAATTCAAAAATGCGAGGTAAAAAGGACTTGGGAGTCCTCATGCAGGATTCCCTGAAGGTTAATTTGCAGGTTGAGTTGGTGGCGAGGAAGGCAAATGCAATGTTAGTATTCATTTCAAGAGGATTAGAATATAAATGCAAGGTTGTAACGTTGTGGCTTTATAAGACACTAGTAAGACCTCACTAAGCAGTTTTGGGCCCCTTATCAAAGAAAGGACGTGCTGACATTGGAAAGGGTTCTGAGGAGGTTCACAGGAATGATTCCAGGAATGGGAGTGTCACCATCTGATGACCAGTTGGTGGCTCTGGCCCTGTACTCAGTGGAATGAGTGAAAATCTTATTGAAATCTATCAAATGTTGATGCAGTAGATGTGAAGAGAATGTTTCCTATGTTGGGGGAAGTCTAGGACCAGAGGGCACAGCGTGAGAATAGAGGGACGTCCATTTAGAATGGAGGTGAAGAGGAATTTCTTTAGCCAGAGAGAGGTGAGTCTGGAATTTATTTCCACAGTCTGCTGTGGAGGCCAGGTAATTTGTTATATTTAAGGCAGAGGTTGATAGATTCTCGATTAGTAAGGGCATGAAGGGTTACAGGGAGAATGCAGGAGTTTGGAGCTGAGAGGGAAATGGATCAGCCATGATGAAATAGCGGAACAGGCTCGATGGATCAAATAGCTTAACTCTGTTCCTAGAGCTTATGGTCTTTTGCTATTACACTGGTAACCCCGCAATCATATGTATAGAGACACAAACATACACCTGGAGATCTCGTAACCACATTTACAGTCACTAACATACACCTGGTGACCCTGCAATTACACCTACACAGCCACTCACTTACACCTGGAGACTCTGCAATAACATCCACACAGTCACAGACATACACATGGTGACCCCGCAATCACATCTCCATAGTCTCAGCCGTACACCTGGTGATACTACAATCAAATGGTAACCCAGCAATCACATCTATAGAGACACAAGTACCTGTTGTACCTGCAATCACATCTACACATTCCCGGACATACACAAATGGACCTGGCACTCATATCTACACAGTCATGGACATACACCTGGTGACCCTGCACAGACACAGATAGACTGTACACATGATTACCCTGCAGTCACCTCTACACCGTCATGAACATACACATTGTGATATCACAATCATACCTACACAGGCACAAGCATACACCCGCTGACCCCACAATCACATCTGCACTGGCATGGACACATACTTGGTGTCCCTACGTTCACATCTACTCAGCCATGGAAATACACCTAGCGACTATGCAATCACATCTAGAAAGACACAGATATGCAGCTAGTGCCTTCTGAATCGCATCTGCACAGACACAGAACTACATGTGGTGACTCCACCAGCACATCTACACAAGTGCAGATGTACACTTGGTGGCCCCAAATTCACATCAACACTGTCATAGACATACACCTGGTGAGCCAACAATAACAACTACACAGTCACAGAAATACACCTGGTGACACCACAATCAAATGTTTCATTATGGTGGTATTTAACTCTCTTCTTTTCATTCTAGTCTTGTCCAAAAGCACAGCAATGTTAACACTCCCTGCTTACCCTCATCCCTGTCTGGGAAAGAGCACTACTGTGTCACAGATGCTGGGAAGGAGTGGTATTTATTTAGTATTTAGTTATTGCTTCCAGCTGCAGTGTTAGCATTTAACTTTCAGTTTAAGAGTTTTAGTTAGTGGCCCTGTTGACCTAGTGTTTATTGCTTTTCTTTTCCTTTAAATTCTACAACAGTTCTCATTAAAATGAGTGAACTATCAACTGTCTCTCTCTCTGCACTTGGGCCATATCTGAATGCTCTGATTGCAAGTCTCGATCTCAGAAATGGACTCAGCAGAGAGAGAACAGCTGACCTTGACGAGGTAGGGGAGAAATTACAGGCGATTGAATCTGCGTTGGGTGAAGTGACTGAAGCAATGCTACAGATAGTCTCAGTTGGACAAGCCCAGTCTCAGCTGTGTGTCATCCCTCATAACAACAATTGAAGGCAGGTGGCAGCAATTTCTGCTCTCACAGCCGCAGTCCATGAAATTACAGTGGACAACCAGTGTCAGCAGACAGCAATTAGCATATCAACTCAGCAGCCTTTGGTCATATCATGCTCAATCCCAGTATCTTTCAATTCCTCCTTTTTTATAACCATATAACCATATAACAATTACAGCACAGAAACAGGCCATCTCGGCCCTTCAAGTCCATGCTGAACTCTTACCCTATCCTAGTCCCACCAACCTGCACTCAGCCCATAACCCTCTATTCCTTTCCTGTCCATATATCTATCCAATTTAACTTTAGACAACAACATAGAACCTACCTCAACCACTTCTGCTGGAAGCTCATTCCACATAGCTACCACTCTCTGAGTAAAGAAGTTCCCCCTCATGTTACCCCTAAACTTTTGTCCTCTAACTCTCAACCCATGTCCTCTTGTTTGAATCTTCCCCACTCTCAATGGAAAAACTCTAACCACGTCAACTCTATCAATCCCCCTCATAATTTTAAACACCTCTATCAAGTCCCCCCTCAACCTTCTACACTCCAAAGAATAAAGACCTAACTTGTTCAACCTTTCTCTGTAACTTAGGAGATGAAACCCAGGCAATATTTTAGTAAACCTCCTCTGTACTCTCTCAATTTTATTGACATCTTTCCTATAATTCGGTGACCAGAATTGTACACAATACTCCAGATTTGGCCTTACCAATGCTTTATAAAAATTCAACATTACATCCCAACTCCTATACTCAATGCTCTGATTAATAAAGGCCAGCAAACCAAAAGCTTTCTTCACCACCCTATCCACATGAGATTCTATCTTCAGGAAACTATGCACCATTATTCCTAGATCCCTCTGTTCTACAGCATTCTTTAATGCCCTACCATTTACCATGTATGTCCTATTTTGATTAGTTCTACCAAAATGTAGCACTTCACATTTTTCAGCATTAAACTCCATCTGCCATCTTTCAGCCCACTCTTCTAACTGTCCTAAATCTCTCTGCAAGTTTTGAAAACCTACCTCATCATCCACAACACCACCTATCTTAGTATCATCTGCATACTTACTAATCCAATTTACCACCCCATCATCCAGATCATTGATATATATTATAAACAACATTGGACCCAGTACAGATCCCTGAGGCACACCGCTACACACCGTCCTCCAATCTGACACACAGTTATCCACCACTACACTCTGGCGTCTGCCATCCAGCCGCTGCTGAATCCATTTTACTCCTTCTATATTAATACCTAACGATTGAACCTCCCTAACTCACCTTCCATGTGGAACCCTGTCAAAGGCCTCACTGAAGTCCATATAGACAATATCCACCATTTTACCCTCGTCAACTTTCTTACTAACCTCATCAAAAAATTCAATAAGATTTGTCAAACATGACCTTCCACGCACAAATCCATGTTGACTGTTCCTAGTCAGACCCTGTCTATCCAGATAATTATATATACCATCCCTAAGAATACTTTCCATCAATTTACCCACCACTAACGTCAAACTCACAGGCCGATAATAGCCAGGTTTACTCTTAGAACCCTTTTTAAACAATGGAACCACATGAGCAATATGCCAATCCTCCGGCACCATCCCCATTTCTAATGACATTTGAAATATTTCTGTCAGAGCCCCTGCTATTTCTACACTAACTTCCCTCAACATCCTAGGGAATATCTTGTCCGGACCCGGAAACTTATCCACTTTTATATTCCTTAAAAGCACCAGTACTTTCTCTTCTTTAATCATCATAGTTTCCATAACTACCCTTCTTGTTTCCTTCACCTTACACAATTCAATATCCTTCTCCTTAGTGAATACTGAAGAAAAGAAATTGTTCAAAATCTCCCCCATCTCTTTTGGCTCCGCACATAGCCGTCCGCTCTGATTCTCCAAGGGACCAATTTTATCCCTCACTATCCTTTTGTCACTAACATAACTGTAGAAACCCTTTGGATTTATTTTCACCTTACTTGCCAAAGCAGCCCCATATCTTCTTTTAGCTTTTCTAATTTCTTTCTTAAGATTCTTTTTACATTCTTTATATTCCTCGAGTACCTCATTAACTCCAAGCTGCCT
Organism: Mobula hypostoma; assembly: GCF_963921235.1. Taxonomy (NCBI): domain Eukaryota; kingdom Metazoa; phylum Chordata; class Chondrichthyes; order Myliobatiformes; family Myliobatidae; genus Mobula; species Mobula hypostoma. The sequence continues at coordinate 29,053,676 of NC_086125.1, forward strand.
ATATTTATTGAAGATCCCTCTCTTTTTCTGAACCAAGTTTCTAATATCTCTTGAAAACCATTACTCTCTCAAACTTTTAACCTTTCCTTTCAACCTAACAGGAACATAAAGATTCTGAACCCTCAAAATTTCACCTTTAAATGACCTCCATTTCTCTGTTACATCCTTTCCATAAAACAAATTTTCCCAATCCACTCCTTCTAAATCTTTTCACATCTCCTCAAAGTTAGCCTTTCTCCAATCAAAAATCTCAATCCTAGGTCCAGTCCTATCCTTCTCCATAACTACACTGAAATGAATTGTATTGTGATCACTGGACCCGAAGTGCTCCCCAACAAATACCTCCGTCACCTGCCCTGTCTCATTCCCTAACAGGAGATCCAACACTGCCCCTTCTCTAGTTGGTATCTCTATATATCACTGCAAAAAACTATCCTGCACACATTTTACAAACTTCAAACCATCCAGCCCTTTTACAGAATGGGCTTCCCAGTCTATGTGTGGAAATTATAATCTCCCACAATCACAACCTTGTGCTTACTACAAATATCTGCTATTTCCTTACAAATTTGCTCCTCCAGTTCTCGGTCCCTAGGTGGTCTATAATACACCCCTATAAGCGACACAACACCTTTCTTATTCCTCAATTCCACCCAAATAGCCTCCCTAGAGGAGTCCACTAATCTATCCTGCCAGAGCACTGCTGTTATATAATCGCTGACAAGCAATGCAACACCTCCCCCTCTTACCCCTCCTATTCTATCACATCTGAAGCAATGAAATCCTGGAATACTTAGTTGCCAATCACACACCTCCTGCAACCACGTTTCACTAATAACTACAACATCATATTTTTGCTGCCTCACAAACTCAGCCACTAATGCCATGACTCCCACGTCCAGACCAGAACTGACCCCAAGTCCATACCAGAACGGAGTATCCCTTCACCAGGTGACCCCAACAGCTGAAGGAATTTCATGACCCAGCGTGAGCTGAATTTCCAAACTCAACCTTGTCAGATTGGTAATAATGCAGGTAAACTGGTGTGCACAGTACATCTCCTGGACGCATCTCCAGTCAGCCTGTTCAACGCTCTACAGGAGCAAGGCTGCCCTGCAGCCCAGTCACTTCCACATTTTGTTGCCCAGTTAAGTAGAGATTATAACCTTCCAGTATGGGGTCAGGAGGTTGCCCACCGACTCCTAGACCTTCACCAAGGCAAAGGGACGGTGAGGGACTATACGGTTAATTCCCACATGTTTGCGGTAGAGACAGGATGGAACAAGAGATCTCTCTTCACTGCCTTCCAGCGTGAGCTGACTGCAGGGGTCCAGCACGAGATTGCAGTTCGTGACGTGCAGGACAACCTGGACGGCCTGATCAATCTGACTATTCGAGTTGATCACCAGGTAACTGAGTGGCGCAGAGAATCAATGTCTTGAGCTTCCTACTTGTTGGATCACCATCGGTCTTCTCCCTTTCCCTCATCACCCAGCACCCTATTCACGGAGGAGCTTATGAAGTGGGGCGCGTGCTCCTATCTCAGAACGAACAAGAGAACAACTTGCTGCCTCTATTGTGGTGATCCAGGACATTTCAGGGCATCATGTCCCATGTGTCCAGTGAAAGAGGATACCCATCAGCAGGGAGGGGAATTCTGATGGGTCGGTTCTCCCTGCAATTGTCTTCCAACAATTGGGTGATGCTCCGGGCTTCCTTGCCCTGGGGGTCTCAGACCCATGAAAATTAGGTATTTATTGAATCCAGGGCAGTTGGGAATCTCATGGACATTTCTCTGGCTCAAAAATAGGGAGTTCCAACTCAGAAATTGAGGGAAAAGGCTTTGGATGGTCAACCTCTGAGCACTCACCATATCCGCCTTCCCACCGAACCTGTCCAACTTATGCTGAAAGGGAATCATAGGGAAAAATTCTCCTATTTGGCAGATTCACCTGAACTGCCATCGGTGCTGGATCTCCCCTGGAGGTTGTCCTGACATAATCCATGGATTAATTAGTCCCATAAAGCACTCCAAGAGTGGTGACCACCATGCCTGTTTACCTGCCTGGGTCCAGCTCAAGCTGCAGTCCACAAATCCCCTCCTGTGCCAACTACTAATATAGACCTGTCTGGCATTCTGGCTGAATAGCTGATCTTCCTGAGGCCTTCAGAAAAAGAGAAAGCCATCTTCCTACCTCCAAACTGGCCATATGATGTGCCATTGACCTCTTACCCAGTATTAGTCCTAGTGCGAGCTCTTTTCCCTCTCTCATCTATAAACAATGGCCATGGAAGAGTACATCAGGGAGGCATTGGCCTTGGGGTTTATCCATCCAACAACCTTGCCAGCAGGGCAGGCTTCTTCTTTGTAAGCAAGAAGGATGGCAAGCTCTTCCCTTGCTTGCCACTGTGTTCAAACATCTCCAGGAAGCAATAATATTTTCCAAGATAGATCTTCACAATGCTTGAGTAGAAGACAGCTTTCAACACCTCCACTGGCCACTATGAGTATCTTGTGAAGCCCTTTGGTTTTTCAGGCCCTAGGCAATGATGCGCTCAGGGACACGTTGAATCAGTTCAATTTTGTGTACCTGGATGACATTCTGATCTACTCCTGCTCTCAGCAGGAGCACATCCAGTATGTCCAATTGTTCTCAGATGACTCCTCGAGAATAACCCGCATGCCAAGCCAGAGAAGTGTGAGATTTATAAAGACCAGCTATCAATTTTGGGCTATATCCTCAACCCTTCCCGTGTTCAAATGGACCTGAGTAAAGTTCAGGTGGTCACCAGAGTGGCCCAACTATCTGCAGTCAAACAAGTGTGGCACTTCATGGGGTTTGTGAACTTCTATTGCCACTTCATCCAAACGTTCCACTCTATCACAGCCCCCATAAATGCACTCACCAGGAAGATCTCCGCAGGATTCCATGAGAGAAACAAAGCAGACCAAGCATTCTTGGAACTAAAGCGATGCTGCAGTTCTGCAACACTCTGACCCATCCTGGTCCTTCATTGTTGAGATGGATGCATCATGTCGGCATAGGAGCTGAACTCTCTCAGCACTCATCTATGGATAGCCAGCTACACCCTTGTGCCTTTCTTTCCGGTCATTTGACTCCAACTACAATGTAGGAAGCCAAGAACTTCTGTCTATCAAGGGTGAACTAGAGGGACCATATCCCTTTTTGATATGGACACATCACAAGAGCCTCTACTACATTTAAGATGCTAAGAGGCTCAACTCTTATCAAGTTCATTAGGCTCTCTTCTTCACCTGGTTTAATTTCAACTTCACCTATCATCCCAGTAGCAAAAATACCAAGGCCAATGCTCTTTCTCAGCAGTTCAACGGGTCTGAGAACAATGCTAATCCAGAGCCCACCTTTCCTCGCTTGTGCACTATTGGTTCATTGATTTGGGGAATAGTGATGAGGGCAGCCCAACCATCAGATCCAGGCCCAGGTGGGGACCACCCAAATGGCTGTATGATCCTGGTACAGAGCACTCCGAAGTGTTGGAATGTTGTCACTCCTTCCATGCTGGTTGGCCATCCAGGAATTCAATGAACCCAGGAGCTTATCAAGAGATGATTTTGGTCACCATCTATGTTCCAAGGTGTCTACGACTTCACCTCTGCCTGTCCCACTTGTGATCAGAACAAGACATCTGTTATGTGGGTCTGCTATGTCTTCTGCCTGTGCACCATCACTGCCCAACCCCGCCCCTGGCCCCACCTCCTGGTGGATTTCACCTCTGATCTGCCCCTGCCTAATTGGAACACTACCATTCTGATCGTTGTGGACTGTTTCTCCAAGGCTGCCCACTTCATTGCTCTCCATAAGCTCCCATCAGTTCGTGAAACTGCCACACTCGCGGTTCAACATGAGCTCAGGCTAAACGGCTTCCCTCAGGACATAGTGTCTGATCAAGAATAATAGTTCTCATCCCATTTTTGGAAGGCTTACTGTTCTCTTGTGCGAGCCATGACCAGCCTCTCATCTGGTTTCCACCCCCAATCTAACAGCCAGACCGAGAGACTGAATCAGGAGTTGGAGACAACCCTGCACTGACTTACCTCTTCAAACTCCACGTCCTGGAGATCCCAATGGGTTCGGGAAGAGATTGCGAGATTGCCCACAATAACCTCCCATAGTCCTCCATTGGCATGTCCCCCTTTGAATACCAGAAGAGATTCCAACCACTGCTCCTCACTGACCAGGAGATTGATTTGGGAGTTTCCCCTGCTAAACAGTTGATCCAATGCTTCAAGCACACATAGATCCAAGCCAGGGCTTCTCTGCTGCACACTTAGAACCAACATGCCCAGCGTCTGTTGGCTCTGCCAACAGGTGAGGCCTTTCAAGCCAGAAGAGAAAGTCTGGCTGGCATTGAGGGAACTCCCCTGAAAGTCAAGAGCCGCAAGTTGGCCTCACACTATGTTGAACCATTTGTAGTGGAAAGGGCTATCAACAAGATTTCATATATGATTACGCCAACCAACACCTCCCTTCCGGTATGTCTATCCACGGCCTCCTCTACTATGAAGATGAAGCCACATTCAGGTTGGAGGAACAACACCTTATTCCGTATGAGTAGCCTCCAACCTGATGGCATGAACATTGACTTCTCAAACTTCCGCTAATGTCCCACCTCCCCCTCATACCCCATCCGTTATTTATTTGTATACACACATTCTTTTTCTCTCTCTCTCCTTTTTCTCCCTCTGTCCCTCTCACTATACCCCTTGTCCATCCTCTGGGCTTCCCTCCTCCCCCTTTTCTTTCTCCCTAGGCCTCCTGTCCCATGATCCTCTCATATCCCTTTTTCCAAACAACTGTCCAGCTCTTGGCTCCATCCCTCCCCGTCCTGTCTTCTCCTAACATTTTGGATCTCCCCCTCCCCCTCCCACTTTCAAATCTCTTACGAGCTCTTCTTTCAGTTAGTCCTGTCAAAGGGTCTCGGCCCAAAACATCGACGGTACCTCTTCCTAGAGATGCTGCCTGGCCTGTTGCGTTCACCAGCAACTTTTATGTGTGTTGCTTGAAATTCCAGCATCTGCAGATTTCCTCATGTTTACCTTCCCTTCCTCCCTGCTTAGTTGATGGTTCCCTGGTCTATACAGTGTAATGCATCCTGGTATCTCACTGAGTATGGGGCAAGGTCCAGCACCTCGTGGACTGGGAAGTGTATGATCCTGAGGAATGTTCTTGGATCCCAGCCAATGACATCCTATACAAAGCTCTCAACTAGGATTTCCAGGGAGCACAGGTTTGTGGTGCCTTGGGAGCTGTGACTAGGGAGGGGGGAGGGAGAAGCCTGTCACAACCACTGACTTTGCTGCAGTCTATGTAATCCCACGGGCAAGCTGCACAACAGCTTCAGCAATTGTACTTGTGAGAATGCACGTTCCAGCTAATCAGTGATTCATTGTGGCAGTATTTTACTCCCTTCTTTTTGTTCTAGTCTTGTTGAGACTTGACCAAAAGCACAGAAATTCTTACATTCTCTGCTGACCCTTGTCCTTGACCGGGAAAGAAGACTACCATTTCAACTGATGCTGTCCTGGAGTGTTATTCATTTTGTCTTGGTTATTGCTTCCAGCCGCAGTGTTGGCATTAACTTCCAGTTTGAGAGTTTTCATTAATGGCCCTGTTGGCCCAGCATTTATTACTTTCCTTTAAATTCTGCAACAGTTCTTATTAAATTCAGTGAATTGACAACCTGTTTCCGTGTGTGTCTCTCTCCGCATAGGCCATATCCGAATGTTGTGACATCGTCATGCAGCTGATGTCCCTGAAATCGCTTCTACGCAGTCATGGAAATACAACTAGTGACTCCGCCATCTCATCTACACAGACACAGAAATACTGCTAGTGACACCACAATCACAACTACACAAAAAGAGACTTATACCTGGCGACCCCACCACAACATCTACATGGTCACAGATATACATCTGGTAAAACCGCAATTACATCTACTCTACATAATCACGGATACACCTGATCCCACAATCACATCTATACAGTCATGGACTTACCAGGTTACCACAACCCACTACCATATCTATACAGGCACAGACGTACTTCTAGTGACTGCAATGACAGCTACATAGCCACTGACATACACCAGGTGACCCCACAATCTTATGTATACAGTCACAGATATTCACCTGGAGACCACACAGTCACAGACAAGAACTTACATCTGGTGACCCCACAGTCACTGACGGACATCTCATGACACCACAATCAAATCAACACTGAAATAGACTTACAATTGGTGACACCAAATCTGTCCAGTCACAGATATTCTGTCATTATGTACACCTGCAATGACTGAACCCAACCGTGGAAGAAAGGCAGAATCCCATGTGGTGACGGCAACCAGGGCTATTCATAAGAGTTCCAACAATACATCGGTGGCACAGCAGAGTGACACCGTGAGATGTAACATCCTCAAAGCTAGAACACTACGATTAGCGCTAATCAGGCGTTCTCTTAAATAATCACAGAACACCGAAATCCCATGCCAGTCAAAATGTCTCCTTTGGCTCCTCCCACTTCCTCAAAACTAAAGGTGTAGCTATGGGCACCCGCATGGGTCCCAGCTATGCCTGCCTTTTTGTTGGCTTTGTGGAACAGTCCATGTTCCAAGCCTATACTGGTATCTGTCCCCCACCTTTCCTTCACTACATCGACGACTGCATTGGCACTGCTTCCTGCACGCATGCTGAGCTCGTTGACTTCATTAACTTTGCCTCCAACTTTCACCCTGCCCTCAAGTTTACCTGGTCCATTTCCGACACCTCCCTCCCCTCTCTTGATCTTTCTTTCTTTCTCTATCTCTGGAGACGGCTTATCTACTGATGTCTACTATAAGCCTACGGATTCTCACAGCTACCTGGACTATTCCTCTTCTCACCCTGTCTCTTGCAAAAATGCCATCCCCTTCTCGCAATTCCTCCGTCTCTGTCACATCTGCTCTCAGGACGAGGCTTTTCATTCCAGGACAAAGGAGATGTCCTCCTTTCTTTTTATTAAAAGAAAGGGGCTTCCCTTACTCCACCATCAACTCTGCTTTCAAACGCATCTCTCCCATTTCACACACATCTGCTCTCTTCCCATCCTCCCGCCACCCCACTAGGAATAGGATTCCCCTTGTCCTCACCTACCACCCAGCCTCCAGGTCCAACATATAATTCTCCGTAACTTCCGCCACCTCCAACGGGATCCCACCACTAAGCACATTTTTCCCTCCTCCCCCTCTCTGCTTTCCACAGGGATCGCCCCCTACGTGAATCCCTTGTCCATTCGTCCCCCCATCCCTTCCCACCGATTTCCCTCCCGGCACTTATCCTTGTAAGTGGAACAAGTGCTACACATGCCCTTACACTTCCTCCCTCACCACCATTCAGGGCCCCAGACAGTTCTTCCAGGTGAGGCGACATTTTACCTGTGAGTCGGCTGGGGTGATATACTGCATCTGGTGCTCTCGATGTGGCCTTCTATGTATTGGCAAGACCCGACGCAGGCTGGGAGATCGTTTTGCTGAACACCTACGCTCTGTCCGCCAGAGAAAGCAGGATCTCCCAGTGGCCACACATTTAATTCCGCATCCCATTCCCATTCTGATATGTCTATCCGTGGCCTCCTCTACTGTCAAGATGAAGCCACACTCAGGCTGGAGGAACAACACCTTATATTCCGTCTGGGTAGCCTCCAACCTGATGGCATGAACATTGACTTCTCTAACTTCCATTACTGCCCCACCTCCCCCTCGTACCCCATCCGTTATTATTGATTTATTTATTTATTTCTCTCTCTCTCTCTCTCTCTCTCTCTCTCTCTCTCTCTCTCTCTTCCTCCCCCCCCCCGCCCAGGCTTCCTGCCCCCTCCCCCTTTTCTTTCTTCCTGGTCCTCCTGTCCCATGATCCTCTCATATCCCTTTTGCCAATCACCTGTCCAGCTCTTGGCTCCATCCCTCCCCCTCCTGTCTTCTCCTATCATTTTAGATCTCCGCCCCTCCCACTTTCAAGTCTCTTACTAACTCTTCTTTCAGTTAGTCCTGACGAAGGGTCTCAACCCGAAACGTCGACTGTACCTCTTCCTAGAGATGCTGCCTGGCCTGCTGCGTTCACCAGCAACTTTGATGTGTGTTGCTTGAAATTCCAGCATCAGAAATTCCAGGGGAACTTGCGACATAGAATAAACTATGGAAACCAAATTTCCCTCCGGATCAATAAAGTATGACTATGACTATGACTATCTGCATATTTCCTCGTGTTTCCAGTCAAAGTAAATCTAACAGGATTAAACAACAATTAAGACTCTTGTTCAGACAACAATTAAGAAATTCAGGTGCTCTGGAAACCTGGCAGCCCAATGTTGTCCAGCTCACTGCACAGGCTGAAAGAGCTTATTACATTACCCCTCCCCCCATGGACGCACCCGATGGCCCAGGGAGACCTGGAGAACTTAAGACAGGCCTGGGGAACTTGTGACATAGAATAAACCATGGAAACATTGAATAGTCCTTGGAAACTTGGAGGGTCACAGAAGGCCAAGGAGATTGTGATAACCTTGAAAAAGGCCTTAAATGTAGAATGAAGAAGCTTGGAACGTGGATGTAGACTAGAAACATACAGAGCTGACCTATGTCAAGATGTCACTGTACAACCTTCGCTGTATCATTACATCATGGGGTCCTTCTGTCACAATGTGCGCTGGCAGTGACTGAACCAAAGTGCAGAGGAAAGACAGAGTTCCATGTGGAAATGGAAAACAGCATTTATTCATAAGAGTTCCAACAACTGGGTGCCCGCTTAAATAATCACAGAATGTAGAAAACCCGTGCCAGTCATAATAAATTTATCAAGATTAAACAGCAACCACCGGGGATTAACAACTCTCATTAAGACAATTAACAATTCAGGTACTTTGAAGCCCAACATTCTCCAGCTCCCTCCACAGGCCCAAAGAACTCATTACACATATAAGTATGGGCCCCACAATCACATCAATCCATTCACTGACATACCTTTGGTGACCACACACACACACACATACACACACACACAGAGTCATGGAAATACACATGGTGATTCTACCACCACATCACTATAGACACAGACATATACTTGGTGAACCCAAGACTATGTCTACAATGTCATGGACTTACGTCTCGAGATCCCACAATCACATCTACAAACTCAGTGACATACATATGGTGACCTTGCAATCATATCTACACAGACACAGACTTAAACCTGGTGACCCCACAATCACATTGACAGTACTTAGTTTTGGATAAACCTGCTGAGCCCAGATTCACATCTACAGAGTCATAGACATACACCTGGTCACCACAACCCACTACCATATCTATATTGGCATACATCTAGTGACCATACAATCACTTGTACAAATTCATGGATACACCTGGTGGCCTAACCCCATCACCACATCTGCTGTATACAGGCACAGCCATACATCTGGTGAGACCACAATCAACTCTACACAGTCACAGACATACACCAGGTGAACTCACAACCACACCTACACTGACACCGACATACACCAGGTGAACTCACAACCACACCTACACTGACACAGACATAGACCTGGTGGCTCCACAATCACATCACATAGATAGAGATATACAGTCGGTAACCCTTCAGTCACAAATACACAATCTTACACCTGCTGACTGCAACCACAAAATTACACAGACACTAACATGTAGCTGATGACCCCACAATAATCCATCCTCACAGTCGTTAAAAATACACTTGGTGACACTACAATCACATCTACACAGACATAGATAAATACCTGGAGACCCCACATTCACTTCTACAGTACAATTCCATGGATACTCCTGGTGATCCTACAATCACACGCTACACAGTCATGGACATACACCTGCTCACCCCACAATGACATTTACACAGTCATGGACACACATCTGATGTCTCCAAAATCACATCTACACAACGACATACACTGGTGAGCTCAATCCATATCCACAGGGACAGACCTGGTGACCCAAAAACAACATCTACACAGTCACGGGCACACATCTGCTGACTCCAAAACCACATCTACACAGTCACGGAAATACACTTGTTGTAACCACAATCAAATCTACACAGACACAGGCATACAACTAGTACTACCAGAAGCAGATCGACACAGTCACACAAATACACCTGGTTACTCCGCAATCACATTTAAACAGATATATACATACATCTGGTGAATCTGTAAGCACATCTACACAGTCGTGGAAATATACCTGGTTACCCTACCACCACATAGATACAGACAGAAACATACACCAGCTGGTCCTGCAACCATATCCACACAGACACAGACATACACCTGGTGACGCTGGTAGCACATTTACACAGTCAAGGGCAGACACCTGGTGACCCCCCAAAATCACATCAGCTCAATCACAAACGTACACCTTGTGAACCCACAATCACATTTACACACACAGACCTAAATCTACTGACTCTGCAATCACATTTACACAGACACAGACACATAACTAGTCACCCTGCAATTACATCTACAATAAATAGTCACAGGTACACCTGGCGACCCACATTAACATCTGCATAGCCACCTGGTGACCATGCAATAACAATGACACAGTCATAGATACACCTGGTGAACCTGTAATCACACCTACATAGCAAAGACATGCATCTGGTGACCACAAAATCATACATACACAGACACGAATTTACACATGGTGTCTCCATAATCCCATCTACACAAAGTCTCGGACATACACCTGGTGAGCCAAGCCCCTCACCCTCTCTACCACATCGATACAGAAACAGACGAAGATCTGGTGAGCTCACAATCACATTTCCAGAGTCACGGGTGTACACCTGTTGACACCGCAATCAAGTGTGTACAGACATAGGCATACGTCTAGTGTCTCACAACCACAGACAAAGCAAGGCACATGGTTACACAGCCATCACATCTCCACAGACACAAACTTACACCTGGTGGCACCACAATCACATTTACACATTCACAGGCATACACCTAGTGACCCACCACCTCGCCACACCAGATCCATACAGACAAGGACAAACATTTGGTGACCCTGCAATCACATCTACACAGACACACACTAGCGCCCGATGACCCCGCAATCGCATCTGTATACTCCCAGACATACTTGGTGATCATACCATCACAACTTCACAGTCATGGGTACAGCTGGTAAACCTTCAATCACGTCTACACAGTCATTGATATACATAGTCATAGTCATAGTCATAGTTATACTTTATTGATCCCGGGGGAAATTGGTTTTCATTAGAGTTGCACCATAAATAATAAATAGTAATAAAACCATAAATAGTTAAATAGTAATATGTAAATTATGCCAGGAACTAAGTCCAGGACCAGCCTATTGGCTCAGGGTGTCTGACCCTCCAAGGGAGGAGTTGTAAAGTTTGATGGCCACAGGCAGGAATGACTTCCTATGACGCTCTGTGTTGCATCTCGGTGGAATGATAACCCCACAATTACATCTGCACAGTCATTGACATACACCTGATAACCCCACGATCACATCTGCAAGTCACAGGCATACACCTAGTGTCCCCACGTTCACATCTACACAGTCACAGACATAAAAGCTAGTGACCACAAATTAACATCTACACTGTCACAGACACCCACCTGGTGACCCACATCCACATCTAGATATATAACCTAGTGATCCTACACTTACATCTACACAGTCACAGACATACACCTGGTGATTCCACATTCAAAACTACAGTCACAGACACAAAGCTGGTAACCACAAATTAACATCTACACTGTCACAGACATAATAACACAAGAAATAGAAGCAGGAGTAGGCCATCCGGCCCATTGAGCCTGCCCCACCATTCAATAAGATCATGGCTGATCTGTCCGTAAACTCAGCTCCATCTACCTGCCTTTTCCCCATAACCCTTAATTCCCTTACTACGTAAAAACCTATCTAACTGCTTCTTAAATATATTTAGTGAAGAATCCTCAACTGCTTCCCTGGGCAGAGAATTCCACAGATTCACCACTCTCTGGGAAAAACAGTTTCTCATCTCTATCTTAAATCTTCTCCCCTGAATTTTGAGGCAATATCCCTTAGTTCTAGTCTCACCTACCAATGGAAACAACTTTCCTACTTCTATCTTATCTATCCCTTTCAAAATTTTGTATGTTTCTATAAGATCCCCTCTCATTCTTCTGAACTCCAGAGAGTATAGTCCCAGGTGACTCAATCTCTCCTCATAGGTTAACCCCTTCATCCCTGGAATCAACCTGGTGAACCTCCTCTGCACAGCCCCCAAAGCTAGTATATCCTTCCTCAAGTATGGAGACCAGAACTGCACACAGTACTCCGGGTGCGGCCTCACCAGTACCCTGTATAGTTGCAGCATGACCTCTCTGCTCTTGAATTCAATCCCTCTAGCAATGAAGGCCAACATTCCATTTGCCTTCTTAATAACCTGTTGTACCCCTGCAAGCCAACTTTTTGCGATTCATGCACAAACATTCCCAAGTCCCTCCACACAACAGCATGCTGCAATCTTTCACTATTTAAATAATAATCTGCTCTTCTATTGTTCCTTCCAAAGTGGATAATCTCACATTTATCAATGTTGTATTCCATCTGCCAGTCCTTGGCCCACTCACTTAACCTATCTATATCCCTCTGCAGACTCTCCACATCCTCTGTACAATTTGCTTTTCCACTCAGTTTAGTGTCATCAGCAAATTTTGCTATGCTACACTCAGTCCCCTTTTCCAAATCATCAATGTAAATGGTAAACAGCTGCGGGCCCAGCACCAACCCCTGCGGCACCCCACTCACCACTGACTGCCAACCGGAAGAACACCCATTTATACCAACTCTCTGCCTTCTGTCAGCTAACCAATCCACTATCCATGCCAATGCACTTCCTCCGACTCCATGCATCCCTATTTTATTTATAAGTCTCTTGTGCGGCACCTTATCAAACACCTTCTAGAGATCCAAGTATATGACATCCACCTGTTCCCCTCTATCCACTGCACTCATTATGACCTCAAAGAACTCCAGTAAGTTTGTCAAACAGGACCTGCCCTTTCTGAATCCATGATGCATCTCTCTAATGGAACCACTCCTTTCCAAATGTGTCGTTATTTTAATGACAGCTTCAAGCATTTTCCTGACTACAGACGTTAAGCTAACTGGCCTATAGTTGCCCGTCTTTTGCCTACCTCCTTTTTTTAAAAAGTAGCGTGACGTTTGCCGTCTCCCAATCCACCAGGACCTGCCCAGAGTCTAGAGAGTTTTGATAAGTGATTACCAACACGTCTACTATAACCTCCGCCAATTTCTTCAGCACCCTGGGATGCATCCCATCAGGACCAGGGGACTTATCTGCCTTCAGGCCCTCTAGTTTGCTCATCACTATCTCTTTAGTGACACTGATTTTATGGAGGTCCTCACCTCCCATTTCGTCCATAACATACACCAGACGATCCAATCTTCACATTAACGCAGTCACAGACGTAAACCTGCTAACGCCACATTCACATCTGCACTGTCACAGACACCCACCTGGTGACCCACATTCACATCTACACAGCTACAGACATAGACCTGCTGACCCACGTTCACATCCAGACGTACACCTAGTGACTCCACATTCAACTAACACAGTCACAGATATAAACCTGCTAATGCCACATTGACATCTACCCAATCACAGACATACACCTAGAGGCCACACATTCACATATACACAGCTATGGACAGACACCTGATGACCCAACATTCAGCTCTATGCAGATATAGACATACACATGGTGACACCACATTCACATCTACACAGTCACAGGCATATCCCTCCGACAGCACAATGATCTCTCTGGCTATCCATCCCATAGGATGTTGATGGTTCCTTAGAAAGGAACAGCATGTGTGCGTGAATGGATTTTAGGTGAGTAGGGGGTTGCACAGGTCCAGACCCACCCTCTCGACATCCCCTCCCAGATCCAGTGGCATGGTGGGGTCCAAGACGGCTAGGGGAAGTTCTGTTGCAGTGAATGGCCACACCAAGCTTCGATGCAAGGGATGCCCTTTCCTCGCTTCACGGCACATGTTTGCTAGATGGCTGTTGACCCTACGAGAGGGTTCATCCGCTCTTTGACAGGTCTTGTTTATTGTCCTGCAGGGTGTCTAGCCACCCTCCTCACCAGGCAAGCCTGGTGGGGGAGCCGGTTTAGTCGCCAACCACCTGACCATGTGACGGGTAGTACTGGGTTACATGGTACCAGTAGCACTCAGATGAGTGACCTGACAAACTACATTCATATCTACCCACATACAGATGTACACCTCGTGATCCCACATTTACAGCTACCCAATCACAGACATAAACCTGGTGACCCCATATTCACATCTAGATATACACCCAGTGATCCCACATTTACATCTACACCCACATGGACATACACTACAAACTCCATAGTCACATCTACTCAACCCCAGACATACCCCTGCTGACCCCGTATTCACATCTACACGTACACCCAGTAACCTCACATTCACATCTATACAGTCACATTCATATTCCTGGTGACCCTACAGTCACAGACATACACTTGGTGGCCCCACAGTCATGTCTACACAGTCACAAATATACACCTGGAGACTCCACATTCAGATCTACACAGTCACAGTCGTACTCCTGGTGTCCTCACATTCACATATACACAGTCAGACAGTCATCTATACACAGTGATGTTGTGGGGATGGAACTGGACTCTCTGACGGTGGTGTCTGAAAAGAGGATGCTGTCTAAGTTGCACGCCATCTTGGTCAATGTCTCCCATCCACTACATAATGTACTGGGTGGGCACAGGAGTACATTCAGCCAGAGACTCATTCCACCGAGATGCAACACAGAGCGTCATAGGAAGTCATTCCTGCCTGTGGCCAACAAACTTTACAACTCCTCCCTCGGAGTGTCAGACACCCTGAGCCAATAGGCTAGTCCTGGACTTAGTTCATAATTTACTGGCATAATTTACATATTATTATTTAACTATTTATGGTTTTATTACTATTTAATTATTTATGGTGC
Organism: Mobula hypostoma; assembly: GCF_963921235.1. NCBI lineage: Eukaryota > Metazoa > Chordata > Chondrichthyes > Myliobatiformes > Myliobatidae > Mobula > Mobula hypostoma. Next base: position 29,068,833 of record NC_086125.1, read on the forward strand.
AACTGTAACGAAAACTAATTTCCCCCGGGATCGATAAAGTATGACCATGACTATGAGAGACATTCACCTGGTGCCCCCACATTCAGATCTATACAGATTGGGACATAAACCTGCTGACCTCTACTCTGTCACAGACAGTGATCCCACATTCACATTTACACTCACAGACACACACATTTACATAACAGACATATCTGGTGACTCCTCATGCATATCTACTCATTCAAGGACATATCCCTGCTGACCCCACATTCATATCTACACAGATATAGACATACACCTGGTGATCCCACATTTACATCTACACTGTCATAAATACCTAGTGACCCTACATTCATATCTACTCAATCACAGACATACACCTTGTGATACCAATTCACATTCACATCTGCACAGTCACAGACAAACACCTGCTGACTCCATATTCGCATGTGCAGTGTCACAGACATACACCTAGTCACCACACATTCACAGCGACATGGTCACGGACATATACCTGCGGACACCACATTCACTTCTACACAGTCAAACACATATATATATATGACATACAGCTAGAGATCCCACATTCACATTCACATCTACAGTCATGGACACACACATGGTGCCCCTACATTCACAGTCACAGTCACAGAAATACCCTTGCTGTCCTCACATTCACATAAACACATATATAGACATACGCCTGCAGTCCCCCTATCCATAAAACCTAAGACATTAAGACCATAAGACATTGGAGCAGAATTAGGCCATTGGCCCTTTGAATCTGCTCCACCATTCAATCATGGCTGATCCTTTTTTTCTCTCCTCCTCAACCCCATTCCCCGGCCTTCTCCCCGTAACCTTTGATGCCATGTCCAATCAAGAACCTATCAATCTCTGCCTTAAATACACCCAATGACCTGGCCTCCACAGCTACACGTGGCAACAAATTCCACAAATTCACCACCCTCCACTAAAGGAATTTCTCCACATCTCTGTTTTGAATGCCCCTCTATCCTGAGGCTGTGCCCTCTTGTCCTAGACTCTCCCGCCATGGGAAACATCCTTACTACATCTACTCTGTCTAGTTCTTCTAACATTTAAAAGTTTTCAATGAGATTCCCCCTCATCCTTCTAAATTCCAGCAAGTACAGACACAGATCCATCAAATGTTCCTCATATGATAACCCTTTCATTCCTGGAATCATCCTTGTGTACTTCCTCTAGACTCATTCCAATTCTAAGATGAGGGGCCCAAAACTGTTCACAATACTCAAGGTGAGACCTCACCAGTGCCTTACAAAGCCTCAGCATCACATCCTTGCTCTTGTATTCTCTCGAAATGAATGCTAACATGGCATTTGCCTTCCTTACCACTGACTCAACCTGCAAGTTAACCTTTGGGGTGTTCTGCACAAGGAGTCCCAAGTCCCTTTGCATCGCAGATTTTTGGATTTTCTCCTCATTTAAAAATAGTCCACACATTTACCTCTACTACCAAAGTGCATGACCATACATTTTCCAACATTATATTTCATTTGCCACTTCCTTGCCTGTTCTCCTAATCTCTTCTTCTGCATCCTACCTGTTTCCTCAACACTACCTGCCCCTTCACCAATCTTTGTATTATCTGCAAAATTGGCAACAAAACCATCTATTTCATCATACAAGTCATTTGTTTTCAGCATAAAAAGAAGAGATCCCAACACTAACTTCTGACGAACACCACTAGTCACTGGCAGCCAACCAGAAAAGGATCCTTTTATTCCCACTCTCTGCCTCCTACCAATCAGCCAATACTCTTACCATCTCAATAACTTTCCTGTAATTCCATGGTCTCTTAACTTGGTAAGCAACCTCATGTGTGGCACCTTGTCAAAGGCCTTCTGAAAGTCCAAATATACAACATCCACTGTGACCCCTTTATCTATTCTACTTGTAACCTCCTCAAAGAATTCCAACAGGTTCGTCAGGCGGGATTTTCCCTGAAGGAAACCATGCTGACTTTGTCCTATCTTGTCCTGTGACACTATGTACTCCGTCACCTCGTCCTTAACAATTAAATCTAACATCTTCCTAAACACTGAGGTCAGGCTAACTGGTCTATAATTTCCTTTCTGCTGCCTTCCTCCTTTCTTAAAGAGTAGAGTGACATCTGCAATTTTCCAGTCCTCTGGCGCCATGCCAGAGTCCAATGATTTTTTGGAAGATTACTTCTAATGCCGCCACAATCTAACACTAACTCTTTCAGAACCCTAGGGTGCAGTTCATCTGGTCCGGGTGACTTATGTAAGTTTAGGTCTTTCAGCTTTTTGAGCACCTTCTCCCTTGTAACAGTAACTGCACCCACTTCTCTTCCTTCACACACTACTAACATACTGCTGGTGTCTTCCACAGTGAAGACTGATGCAAACTATTCATTTAGTTCATCTGCCATCTCCTTGTCCCCCATTATTATTTCTCCTTCCTCATTTTCTAGTGATCCTATATCCACTCTCAGCTCTTTTATTTTTTACATATTTGAAAACGTCTTCACTATCTACTTTGATATTATTTGCCAGCTTGCTTTCATATTTCATCTTTTCCCTTCTAATGATTCTTTTAGCTGATCTCTGTAGCTTTTTAAGAGCTTCCCAATCCTCTATCTTCCCACTAATTTTTGCTTTGTTGTGTGCCCTCTCTTGTTTTTACATTAGCTTTGACTTCCCTTGTCAGCCATGGTTGTACTATTTTGCCATTTGAGTATTTCTTCACTTTCCGAATACATGTCCTGCACCTTCCTCATTTTTCACAGAAACTCACACCATTGCTGCTCTGCTGACATCCCTGCCAGCAGCTCCTTCCAATTTACTTTGGCCCACTCCTCTCCCATACCACTGTAATTTCCCCTACTCCACTGAAATACTGCTACATCAGACTTTACTTTCTCCCCATCAAATTTCAAGTTGAACTCAATCACATTGTGATCGCTGGCTCCTGAGGGTTCTTTTACCTTAAGCTCTCTAATCATTTCTGGTTCATTACACAACACCCAATCCAGTGTAGCTCATCCCCTGGAAGGCTCAATGACAAACTGCACTAAAAAACTATCTCTTAGGCATTCAACAAACTCACTCTTGAGATCCATTTTCCCAATTTTCCCAATCAGTCTGCACATTAAAATCATCTATGACTATCATATCATTGCCATTTTGACACGCCTTTACAATTTCTGTTGTAATCTGTGGTCCACCTCCCAGCCTCTGTTGGGAGGCCTGCAGTTAACTGCCATAAGGATCCTCTTACCCTTGCAGTTTCTGAACTCAATCCACAAGGATTCACCATCTTCCGATCCTATGTCACATCTTTCTACTGATTTGATGCCATTCTTTACCAGTAGAGCCACACCACCCCCTCTGCCTACCTTCCTATCCCTCCAATACAACGTGTAATCTTGGACATTCAGCTCCCAACTACAACCATCCTTCAGCACGATTCAGTGATGGCCACAATATCATACCTGGCAACCTGTAATAGTGCAACAAGGTCATCCACCTTATCTCTTATACTATGCACATTGAGATACAACACCTTATTTGCTATCCTTTTTGATTTTGCATCCCTAATGTACTGATGCTCACCCTATTGGCTCCAACTTTGTCCCATCACCTTCCTGCCCTTCCTGACAGTATGACTGCATGCTATCTTTACTTTTTTTACCATCCGTCCTATCCTGAGTCCCAACACTCCGGTTCCCCTCCCCTGCCAAATTAATTTAAACCCTTCCCAACAGCTCTAACAAACCTGCCCATGAGAATATTGGTCTCCCTTGGGTTTAGGTGCAACCTATCACTTCTGAACAGGTCATACCTCCCCCAGAAGAGATCCCAATGATCCAAGAATGTGAAGCCCTGCCCCCTGCACCAGCTTCTCAGCCACACATTTATCTGCCAAATCATCCTGTTTCTACTCTCACTGGCACATGGCTTAGTCAGCAACCCAGAAATTACTAACTTGGAGGTCCAGCTTCTCAGCTTTCTACCTGGCTCTCTAAAATCTCTGCACACACGTAGACCTACACCTAGTGACCCTACAATCACATCTACAGAGTCACAGACATACACCTCGTGATCCCACAGTCACAACCACACATTCGCAAACGTATGCCTCGTGACCCCATATTCCCATCTACTGTCACAGGCAGACCTGGTGATCCCACATTCACATCCAGGCAGACACCTCGTGACCTCACAGTCACAACAAATAGTCATAAACACCAGCAGAGTCCACATTCACATCTACACAGATAGAGACATTCACTTGGTGAGCTCACATTCATATCTACACTGACACAGTCTTACACCTGGTAACTCTGCAATCATATTTTATCAGACACACGTGTACACCTGGTGACCCCACCATCACATTTACACTGACATAGACTTACACCTGGTGATCCCACATTCCCATCTACACTGTCACAGACATACACCTGGTGATCCCACATTCCCATCTATACAGTCACAAATTATACCTGGTGACCCCACATTCCCATCTACACTGTCATGAATTACACCTGGTGACCCCACATTCCCATCTACACTGTCATGAATTACACCTGGTGACCCCACATTCCCATCTATACAGTCACGGACATATACCTGGTGACCCCACAATCACATCTATAGAGTCTACGAATCTATAGAATCACACCTGTAATCACATCTACATAGACAGTTTCATACACATGGTAACCCATAATCACAACTACACAGACAGAGTCATAAACCTGGTATCCGCATAATCACATCTACACAGACAGAATCATGCAACTGGTAACCCATAATCACAACTATACAGACAGAGTCATAAACCTGGTATCCCCATAATCATATCTACATAGACAGAGTCATACATGTGCTAACCCTGTAATCATATCTACACCTACAGAGTCGTACACCTTGTAACTCTATCATCACATTTGCATGGACAGAGTCATACACCTGGTAAGCCATAATCACATCTACATTGACAGAGTCATACACCTAGTAACCCATAATCACATCTACGTAGACAGAGTGATGCACCTGGTAACCCAAAATCACATCTACATAGACAGAGTCATACACCTGGTAACCCAAAATCACATCTACATAGACAGAGTCATACACCTTCTAACCCCGTAATCACATCTACATAGACAGAGTCATACACCTGGTAACCCAAAATCACATCTACATTGACAGAGTCATACACTTAGTGACCCATAATCACATCTACGTAGACAGAGTGATGTACCTGGTAACCCAAAATCACATCTACATAGACAGAGTCATACACCTGGTAACCCAAAATCACATCTACATAGACAGAGTCATACACCTGCTCACCCTGTAATCACATCTACACCTACAGAGTTGTATACCTTGTAACTCTGTAATCACATCTACATTGACAGGGTCATACACCTGGTAACCCATAATCATATCTGCATAGGCAGAGTCATTCACCTGGTACCCTTGAAATCACATCTACTTAAACAGATTCATATACCTGATAACTCCATAATCACATCTACATAGCCAGCGTCGTACACGTCAGAACCCATACTCACATCTAGACAGACAGAGTCTTAGACCTGGTAACCCTGTAATCAGATCTGCATAGACAGAGTCACGCAGCAGGTAACCCTGTAATCACATCTACATAGACAGTCATACACCTGGTAACCCATAAACACATCTGCATAGACAGTCATACACCTCGTAACTCTGTAATCACATCTACATAGGCAGATTCATTCACCTGGTAACCAATTATCAAATCTACATAGACAGCGTCATCCACCTGGTAACCCCGTAATCACAACAGCATAGACAGAATCATACACCTGGTAAACATAATCACATCTACGTAGACAGAGTCATACACCTGGAAATCCTGTGATCACATTTACACAGACAGAGTGATGTACCTGGTAACCCATAAACACATCTACATAGACAGTCATACACCGTGTAATCATAGACATACATGTACTGTCTACATAGACAGTCATACTCCTGGTAACCCATAATGACATCTGCATAGGCAGGGTCATTCACCTGGTATACAACATAATCACATCTTTATAGACAGAGTTATACACCTGGTAATCCATAATCACATCTACATAGCAAGAGTCGTACACATGGTAACCCATACTCACATCAACACAGACAGAGTCATGCACCTTGTAACCCTGTAATCACATCTACATTGACAGAGTCATACACCTAGTGACCCATAATCACATCTACGTAGACAGAATGGTATACCTGGTAACCCAAAATCACATCTACATAGACAGAGTCATACACCTGGTAACCCAAAATCACATCTACATAGACAGAGTCATACACCTGCTAACCCTGTAATCACATCTACATAGACTAAACCATACACTTGGTAACCCCATAATCTCATCTACATAGACCAATTCATACACCTGGTAACCCATAATCATATCTACATAGACAGAGTAATACACCTGGTAATCCATAATCACGTTAAAACAGACAGAGTCATACACCTGATAATCCCATAATCTCATCTACAAAGACAGATCATACACCTGGTAATCCTATAATCTCATCTACATAGACAGATCATACACCTGGTAATCCTATAATCTCATCTACATAGACAGATTGTACACCTGGTTACCCCATAATCTCATCTACATAGACAGAGTCGTACACCTGATAATCCCATAATCTCATCTACAAAAACAGATCATACACCTGGTAATCCTATAATCTCATCTACATAGACAGATCATACACCTGGTAATCCTATAATCTCATCTACATAGACAGATTGTACACCTGGTTACCCCATAATCTCATCTACATAGACAGAGTCGTACACCTCCTAACTCTGTAATCACATCTACATGGACAGAGTCATACACCTGGTAAACCATAATCCCATCTACATATACAGAGTCATAAACCTGGTAGCACATAATCACATCTATGTAGACAGAGTCATGTACCTGGTAACCCATAATCACATCTACCTAGACAGAGGAATACACCTGGTAATCCACAATCACGTTTAAACAGACAGAGTCATACACCTGGTAACCTCACAACCACATCTACATAGAGTCCTACGCCTGATAATCCCATAATCTCATCTACATAGACAGATCATACACCTGGTTACCCCATAATCTCATCTACATAGACAGATACATCTGATAACCCTGTAATCACATCAACATAGACAGAGTCATACACCTGGTAACCATATAATCACATAGAAACCATGGAAACTACAGCACAGAAACAGGCCTTTCGGCCCTTCTTGGCTGTGCCGAACCATTTTCTGCCTAGTCTCACTGACCTGCACACGGACCATATCCCTCCATACACCTCCCATCCATGTATCTGTCCAATTTATTCTTAAATGTTAAAAAAGAACCTGCATTTACCATCTCATCTGGCAGCTCATTCCATGCTCCCACCACTCTCTGTGTGAAGACCTGGTAACCCATAATCACATCTACGTAGACAGAGGAATACACCTGGTAATCCATAATCACGTTTAAACAGACAGAATCATACACCTGGTAACCTCACAACCACATCTACATAGACAGACTCCTATGCCTGATAATCCCATAATCTCATCTACATAGACAGATCATACAACTGGTAACCCTGTAATTACATCTACATAGACAAAGCCATACACCTGGTAACCCCATAATTTCATCTATGTAGACCGATTCATACACCTGGTAATCCCATAACCACATCTATATATACAGAGTCATACACCTGGTGACCCATAATCACATCTACACAGACAGAATCATACACGTGGGAACCCATAATCACATCTGCTTAGACACAAACTTACAGCTGGTGATCATGCAATCAAAACTACACAATCACTGACACACACCTGGTGACCTGACAATCCTACCTGCACAGTAATGTATTCACCTGGTGTCCCTGTAATCATATCTACACCGACACAGACTTCCACCTTGTACTGCAACTATATCTACACTGACACAGGCCTGCACCAGGTGAGCTGCCACCACATTTACACAGACACAGGCATACACTTGATGACATCACAATCACATCTACGCAGCCAGAGACTTCCAGCTGTGACTCCGCATTCATACCTGCACAGACACAGGACTGCACCTGCTGACCCCACCTCCACGTTTACACAGACTCAGGACTGCAACTAGTGACCCCACAATTCCTTCTACATAAACATGGACATACACCTGCTGACTCCACCACCACACCTATACAGACACTGACATACACCTGGTGACTCCACCACCACACCTATACAGACACTGACATACCTCTGGAAACTCCACTACCACACCTATACAGACACTGACATACACCTGGTGACTCCACAACCACACCTATACAGACACTGACTTACACCTGGTGACCCCACTATCACACCTATACAGACACTGACATACACCTGATGACTCCACAACCACACCTATACAGACACTGACTTACACCTGGTGACTCCACCACCACACCTGTACAGACACTGACATACACCTGGTGACTCCACGACCACACTTATACAGACACTGACGTACACCTGGTGACTACACCACCACACTTATACAGACACTGACTTACACCTGGTGACTCCACCACCACACCTGTACAGACACTGACATACACCTGGTGACTCCACGACCACACTTATACAGACACTGACATACACCTGGTGATCCCACCACCACACCTATACAGACACTGACATACACCTGGTGACTCCACGACCACACTTATACAGACACTGACATACACCTGGTGATCCCACCATCACACCTATACAGACACTGACTTACACCTGGTGACCCCACTATCACACCTATACAGACACTGACATACACCTGGTGACTCCACAACCACACCTATACAGACACTGACATACACCTGGTGACCCCACTATCACACCTATACAGACACTGACATACACCTGGTGACTCCACGACCACACCTATACAGACACTGACTTACACCTGGTGACCCCACTATCACACCTATACAG